>NC_092032.1:100000-437500 GCF_042242105.1 Pempheris klunzingeri
AAAGTTCTCATTCTTATATCAGCATATATGCCAGCATCTACAGTACAGTAAGTAAAATTATTTACAATCTACCTATGAATAGAATTAATAGAATTGTCAGTTAAACACTGGTTTGTGCATTTTGCAACTTGAGACTGAAATTATCACTAGACAAAAAGAAAAGGTTAGGGATCAACTCTTCCTATATGTCATTCATATTGAGTTTCACATTGTTGTAGGGTCACTTTTGAAACATCCATGAAAATATTAATAATGTATTTATTATATTATATATTATGGAATTTATTCTAGAACAAAATTTTCAGGAAGTAATACCAGTAGTTCTTGTCAACATTTTGGATCCTTTAAATCCAGCAAGCCATTGTATTACATCCCAAGAATTATATAAAACATTAGAATTATTATATACACTGCAAAAACTCAAAATCTTACCAAGTTTATTAGTCTTATTTTTAGTCAAAATGTCTCATCCCACTTGATTTAAGACAAATTCACTTTACAAGTAACATTTCAGCAAGATGGAGGGACTTGTTTTAAGACGATGCATCTTAAATATCTTGTTAAGTCAAACAATCTTGAAATTATCTTGTTTTGAGTTGGATTTTACAAGAAACAAGGTTCATTTTACATTTCATACATTTTTCAAGCTGAGGTGTAATTTGTATAAGACAGATAATCTTGATTTAAGAAATAAACTTCACTTGATTCAAGTAAATGCATTTTATTTGAAAATCAAGAATTCATATCAGAAAACAACTGCATTGATAAAAGGAAGACAAGTTTTATTTTAAGCTACAGTTTACAGGCACTGTTTCTTTTAAATGAGAAAAAATACACATCATCAAACTACATGCACACAATTAAACCGTGAAATGAAGACTTAATGTTTTTTTCAAATGAGCAGTATTTACTGATGTGTATTAAGGGAGTTATGTGCAATGATGTCAGTGAGCTTGTACTTAACTGGGATGTACTTGCTATTTTTGAAGGTCAAATAGTAGTATGCTGTATGGTCAACAAGCTTTTCAGCATCTACAAAAACATTGGCTTGAGCAAGATAAGGAACTTCTACTTCATAAGCTAAATAATGCTCATTCCATTCTATTGTGGAAAGAGGTTGGCATTCAAAACAATACAGTGACCCATTTACAACATAGATATTTTTCACAAGTCCAAATTCTGGGACATTATTGATGGCATCATAAATAACCAAAGTCTTTCCTCTTATGTACTTATTTCCATGTTGCATAATCCAAGGTACAGAGACAATACAATCCACTTCCTCAGCTCCAAAAAAGTCTTTAATCTTCTCCTCCACGTAGCTGACATTTTTCACCTCAGAAACAGGCCCCATTTCTATTTCACTCGAAAATATTAGATGTTTCTCATGCACATTTAGACTACATTCATATAGTTGGTTGTGCTTAACAAGAGATTTACAAATGTTCTTAAAACTACTTTTCAAAGCCCACTGCTTGAAAAAACAATGCTTGGACTCAAAGCGCATGCACATGTGCCTTACCGTGGGGCCAAGTGCTTGGATCTGTGAGGGAAGATGCAAAAGGTAATGCTGTTTAGGTATGATATTTATATCGGGGAAAAGTAGTTTAAAATCTTTCAGATGTTGCTCTGTTAGGAGCTTCAGCCTTGAGAGAGTTGAGAGAGCAATAACAGGTGAAAATAGAATTTTAACTATCTCTATCTCTGTATTTATTTTCTCCAATTGTGTCTAAGAGGAAGGGCAGGACCCTCAACAAAACCAACATCTGCCCAGCAGACTGTTTTAATTTATTATCATTTGATGAAATTGTACTCATGGATATGGGGCAGGGCTTATCTCTTATATCCACAGGAGAATAAGGGAAATTAATAATCGCACTGTCAAATTTGTCTATAAATACGCCCTGAAAGCACAAAATGCTTTAAAACACATTTGATTTCATATGGGGCAACACCTTCAAGAATAACGTGCATAATGTCTTGTGGGGTTTGATTGATAATATCAAAGTGAGGAAATTCTATCAACTTTCTTCTTCGGTTAATCCCATATGTTGTTTTTAGACTTTCTTTTAGAAAGTCAGTGCTTGCCTTTTCAATGTCTGTGCATTGCTTGATGTGGCTTGCCATCGTCCTTTTAACAAAGAGCTCTTCATTAAATTGTTTCTGCATATCTTCAAAGTTGCACTCACAGTGCCTGCATTTACTGTAGGCAAACCCTACCCCTTCCTTAAATCCAGCCACTTCATGTTGAGCAAGGGTATCGCCACACACAGACAGAAGTGCTCCATAAATTTTTTTCTTTCCATATGCAGTGACAACGTCAACACCATTATAAAGCTCAGTCAGATCATGATTAATCTTCTCAAGGATCTTATCAATACCACAGTCAGAAAGATCTTTTGATTTTACCATAGCAAGCAGGCGAATGGCATCAAGTATTTAGGATTGATATTACCTAAAGTGTAATAAATTAATAACAATTTGTTTTTGGTTGCCCGAGACCCAAGAGGATTGCACAATTCAATTTCATCTGTATGTAAAATTGCCTGCAATGCTGTGGGAACTTTCACAAACAGTGGGTGCCACTTAAAGATTTCTCCATCAGCAAAATCGTAATAAATTCCAGCCTTGCATGGTTGTGACCCCTCTTCAATCATTTGAAGAATTCTCGGATGCAGCAGGAGCTGCTGCAAACTTTTCAAGAATGGTATATAATAAAAGCTTTTGCTTTTAATAGCAAGTGCTCTAGAGTCACCACTTTTAACATAGCATACTATATTTTTGGAGGTAACTATCTCTGCTTCTACAGGGTTAAAGAGTTCTTTGATTGTCCTATTCTGCAAATGGGTTGTGGCAATTTGGTTGAAAGGGTCAACAAACTGGTCAAATATCCTCATAGCTTCACTCTTCAGTTGATTCAGGTCCCCAGAATGTCTCTCGATCACACTACTCATCTGATTTTTTAGGTGCTCCAACAATGTAGCCTGGTATTGCTGGACTCCATTCACCATCTGGTTAACAGCTCTCTAGGGGGACAACACAGAAAAAAGAAAAACATTATGAATGTCATATAACAGAATGCAAGAATATGATCGAGGCCTGCAACTCACATAACTGGGGCTGAATCGGATTTTAAAATAGAGGGCTACATAATAGCTACCATAAGTGGTACAAATGTCTTGCATTAACCACCAAACTCAATCCAGTTATTTCTTTTGTGCATACTGCTGTGATGATATAATAATAATATAATATAATTGTGTGCATGTGAGAGTGTATTTGCTGAGGAGTGTTTATGGCTGAATGAATTTTATGCTGATGGGGGAAATTTATTAATTAATGTAATGTTTTTTACTAGTTTGTATCTATGTTTGTTAACATCAGCTTGCCCAGGGACTACAGGTGGAAATTAGCACTAGTGCTACAACCTGGTACAATGCATCTCTCCTTTCTGACGTCAATGTATATTGTACACTATCCCTGTTCAAATAAATAAATACATTTTAGAAAAATCTTGCACAGTATGTTTCTAAGTTTATCACTTACTGTTACTACTATAAATGACATACCAGTCATTGGAGAGAAAATAGTTTAAATTACCTGTGTTAGTCGCTGGGTTTCCCTGGCTTGAAGAAGAAATGCAGTTGCTTGCTTAAAAAGGCTGATGTCCTCATGACCCTCTTCACCCTCTTGAAATCCACTCTGAAAACAGAGTAACATCAAAAATCACCACTGAATAGGAAAACAATGACACAACAACCTTAATTCATCGTGCCCAGTGTTGATTTATGTAATGACCATTTTTAAACGAGACAGACAAAATATTTCTATGTAAGTGGACAACACCTGAACACAAGGAGTGTCCGTACCTTTTGTGTGACGATGCCTGAACCTCTTTATCTCAGAAGAATGTTCCTGTGCTGCACGGACCATTTCAGGATTGTTGACCATAGTTTGGCTGTTTGTGGCTGTCATTTCACATGTTACTGGTGAGCAATGTGGAGTCGATCCCTCCTCCTCTCCTTCAACTTGGAGAAGATGGTGTGCATGCTTTCGCTTTATGTGATAATAATAGGAGTTATACACCCGGTACTCGCTGGGACAGCCATCAATACCACATACCACACGAAAGTCAGGACTGCGACTGTGCATACTATTAATGTGGCCAAGTAGTTTTTTCAGAGTCAATGCTTTGGACCAACACCACCCAGGTAGCTGGCAGATGGACAGATTCTGTAGGGGCAGACAGATAAAAATAAAGTCAGCAATCAAACTATTTCATAGTTTGCTTTTTAGGAAAAGACAAGGTTTCATAAAAATTACAAAAAAATGTTAAAATAATACACCCAAAGTTGAACTCAAAGTCATCTGTGACACAGCATGCATGGAAAGTGTTATTCAAGACAGCTTTTGGTTGTATATGATCAGACATAACACGTGTGTACACAAAGTTAAATGCAATACTTACCGAAGCTCAAGTTTTCTTTCCCAGCTGTCTCGAGTGATAGTAGAGGTCTCCAAGTTGTCTTACAAATAAGCAGCAGTAAAGTTATCTCCCGCTTGTCTCAAACCTTGCTTACCGCGTCGCACAGTGATGACTTAATTTTGTAGGCAGACAAGAGGTTGCTGAATTTCGCGGAAATAAATTTTGAGGCCAGCAGACATTTATGACAGTTACACATTTTGTTCATCATTATATTCCTTACGATGGAACATCACTGTCACTATCTTTGAACCAGAATTTAATTTTCTAGGTTAAACGCTAACGACCTACGAACTACAACTCCGTCGACGGATTATGACATCATTAACCTGAAACTACCACTGCGTTGCATGTCGGTCGTTAATGAAATGAATAAGGCGCGCGTATCATTGACCGAGGGGGTTGAAGTCGTGCATAATTGTAAGTACATTAATGCGACTTTCACAAGTTTTATGTCGAATACTGTAGTTTTTAACGTTAAACATGTTTTTAAAAAAGTGTTTGATGTTTTGCTGCCAGACTGACCCAACTGGCGAGGGGAGCTCAAAGCTAGCTTGCTATCATTAGCTAGGTTGCAAGCATGGACCAACTAGATGACCTTGCTAAATCAACTTTGAAGGGTAAGGTTAATGTAGATTGTGCTTAGGATCAAATAAAGACCGGATTTTATTAAAAACTTGCTGTTCTTAAATATTTTTTCAGTGTGTGGTTTTAAATAAAATGTGCACTTGTAAAGTAATTGCTTATGTATATTAACGTGTGTAACTGAAATCAAACCTAAAAGCAAAACGTTGTGAATGTCTAATTCAAGATATTATAGATGTAGAAATGCAGTGTTTTGTATGCTAAATGTAAAATGTTTCTGCCCATTACGATATGTTCTTTCTTTGTTGTACAAATGTCTGGACGAGCTTCTTTTTTTGGGGCCCTCTGATCACTGATCACAATAAATCAACTTTCTATTCATTCTAAAATCTTCACAGCTGCAAACATCAGTGAGAAAACTTCTTTCGGAGAAAAGCAGTCTGGCATGCCTGTCATGATGATTTGAATGAGGTCAGTTTCTGAATGAGGCTACATAACAAATGTAACCTCAGTCTTAATGTACACAATTAAAAATGTAATGTTGCCATTACCATTTGGTTGTATTTTTTATTTCTTGGTTTGTTGGTTTTTGATTTTACAGGAATCTGGCAGAGAAGACTCTCACTCAAAGGACAGTATTATTTCTTTTGAGTCACCTTTGCCACAGACAACCACTCCTGTCAAAGAGTATCCTGCAAAGTACCTGACCCCAGAAAAGGTTGTCAAGTTGTCCTTCCCAGAATATGTGTTGCACACCGATTCTGAACTTGAACAAGTCAGAAAACAATACTTTGAGTTGGCAAAAAAAGGCGAGGAGGGCAACTTTGAAATGTCAAAGGACCTTAGATGCCGACTCATCCGCAACACCATGACCAGTATGATTGCAATCCTGAGGGCAAAAGGGGATGGAGAATCAGACAGATACCCATCAAAACCAGAGGTTACAGCTATGGCCAAGAGAATAGTACAGTACTACCCCATGCTACAGGACAAAGGCAGCAAGAAGACTTCATGGGTAAGTGTTGAAAGGCATCCACTTAATTGCCATGGTATTTCATGCTTGGTATTGTTTCAGCTGTTGAAATGAATTCAATTAAATGGTCTGTCACAGGTTACAGTGTATGCACAGCTATACGAAAGACTGCAAAATGTGAGGTCCCCTCAAACGTCCAGTCCAGATGGGGGACATCCAAAGAAGCGCCGTGTGCGACCTGACACAAATGATTCAAGTGACTCAACTATTATTTTAGATTGCTCCTCAGACGGATGTAGCACATCAGACTCAGGCAGCAAGGAAAGAGGTAAAACCAAACTTAATTTTCATATTTTTACACTTTTGATCTTCACTAGTTTAATAAATTTAGAACACTGGGCCTTTGCAAACACAAGTCAATCTGTAAGTAGGTCTTGATTGTTTTCATTTCAAAAAGTTTGATGTCATTACACTTAAAAACTACATACCAAGAAAAGTGTCCTATTTTTTTTGTGCAGAAATTGACAGTCCAGACACTGAAAACCAAGCAACCATGGCCACCTGCAGTTCCCCACAGGTTTTCTGTAAGTTTTGAAAATGTGTTCAAATCGACGATTGAACTTGGTGGTCATCTGCAGTCACTGAGTGGCCTTGTAGTTGAATTTGATTCCGCTGAAGAAACCTAATATTGTGTTTTAATTTATTTTGTGTCTTACAGCTAACAAGCCTTCAGATGTGAGTTGTCCATACAGTGACAGCCCAGCAACCATGGCCAAACACTACAAGACCCTACAGGCTTTGTATAAGAAAAAAACGCTGAACCATGAGTTCGTCTCTCAGCTCCTGGACTTGGAATTTCCAGCCAGACGAGCATTCATTGATTCTGATGCTCTTTGTGAGGAGAACAGACCTGAGAAGATTCTGGAGGCATATCCTTGTTTTAAGGACATCGGACATGTAAGTTGTATTAACAAGGCATAACCCAAATAGAGGTACCAAACAGAACAATATGTTATATTCTAATTTCAGCTGACAAAGTCATACATTTTACTGCCTGGTAAATTGGATATTTCATAGGTGATGGAGGAGCTTCGGTGCATCTTGGACAAGGATAATAGCTACTACATTGACCAGGTGAAGGGAAGATGGCACAACTTCTGCCAGAAGGTGCAGTTTTTTGGCATGTGGAAAAAGATACTGAAACCCCCAATGGGAATGGACAAAGGTAAGCACAGATAATTTCATGTGTCAAGGTCATTATGGACGTGATAACGTGCTTATTACAATTTTCCTGTGGTATTGTCTTGTCTCTCTTTTATCCTCTGTGATGTCAATTCAGCCTAATCCTATTATTTTTTTAAGCATCATTTGTTGTGGAGTTTTGCTCAGATTTGACCTGGTGCATTTTGTCTTGTGTAACTATAATGAATATTTTCCCAAACAGTTGAACAGGCTGTCAGGATCCTTGGTGTGCTACCATCATTGTTCCCCTCTGCATCTGCACCACCGAAGAAACTTGGAGCTGCAAGTGAAGCTCTCATGCATGTTCTTGAGGTGAGCTGTGCTAAAAAAAAGTTCTATATTAATTCTGACTGACTAAAGCAACAAAATCTGCAGTATTGAAAAATAAAGGAAAGCACAATTTTTTTTCACTTTTTGGTACTTAAAAGATCAATTCTTAATGTATAGTTTATGCACACTCCAAGGTAAAAAATGCAAAGATGTGATGCAGCAAAGATAGATATGAAGATAATCATAACAGTAGTAACATATTAACTATACAAAGGACAGATAAATCTATGAAAGTAACCTAGCCTGGCTTGGCAAACAAAACTAAATACATTCATTTAAAGTGAAGAACACAGTGCTTAGCAAAACAATTTTGTATACCAAACACAAATGCTTTTTCATATTTTCTAATTGTATTGATATTTTATATCAAAATTGTCTTTATTTTGGGAGGCTTAGAGCCTATGTAAAAGGAAATGCATCCTAGGTTCAAAATATCTAAAATGATCTTTTCATTAGAGGTGCATCATTTTAATGAAATGATTTATGTTTTATAACTTGAAAGGAAAAAGAAGACCCCAGTGCCTACTTGAGGAAACGCCCTCTCTCCTGTCCAGTCCTGATTGTGAGCCCATACAACTGCCTTCTGGCTGTGGGAGATGTGCCGGTAACTACGTTCCCAAAAGACAAGGTCACAGAGGGTGCTTTATACCTCATGGCCTACTATTATGCTCTACACCTCACATACCCCAAATGCATAGCCACACTGCTTTCAACCATACAAACTGAGGTCCTTTGCGACACAATCCATGAAAAAGACCTCACACTGTCGTACAAAAGCAGCCTGGCTGATTGGAATGCTTTTGTTGGCAAATAGAGCAGATGTTCAGATTTTGACTGATCTTATCAGGCTACTGCAATCCACCCATATAATCACTAAATGTTAGTCAAGTTTGCTCAGTGTTACTGTAAACAAAAAATATTAAGGCACATTGGCCAGATGTTCAGGTCCTTTCTGTTTGTCACAGATCTATAGAAAATTCAGTGTTACATGTAGTTCTACCATGGCATTTTCTATTGTGTGGTTTTATTTGTTCTACGAAACACACTGTGAAATAAAAAATATTGTGCAAAAATGGCTATTTAAAGTCACAGGAGTATGTAAAATTCACTTAAAGTATGATTTTGCCCTGTTTTTCTGAATTTATGCTTGATCAACCAGTGTCTTGATCTAAAATCAAACTGGACTGAAGTAAGCGTAGGCGTGTTTGCTCCATTTGTGGACAAAGAGCTGCTGTTGATTGGTCATTGTTCTGTGATAGACAAAAAAAAACTGCTTTTGTAAAAAGTCATAATTTTGAGATAATTGTGATCTGAATTTAGAAAAACAGGTCATTTCCACTTTTCTAAAAATGTAAGGTAAAATCCTGAGACAAAAAAAATGTGTTATTCAGAAAAAAACAGCAAAGTTTTATTTTTACAAGTCAATGCACCATGTTAATGCATCAATAATGTGTTTCTTAATTCATGTAAATTCATATTGTCAAGTTTGGTAATGCGTTGCATGCAAATTCAAAAATAAATTGTTGACTTAAATGCTAGACCTTTTTACATGGTATAGAGTTATTTATAAATGAGCGGGTAAAAACCATGGTAATATTTACAACAAATGTATTTTCAGCCAACTGTATGCAGACTAATATCTTAAAATGCTTAAATCACACTTTTTAATCCTGTTTCAAGGACAAGATGATCTTAAATCTAGAGTAATGTCACTGTTTTACAACCTAAAATAAGTAAAATGCATCTTAAATTTTGTACTCAACATGAATGTTTAAAAAAGCAAATGTCTACTTTTGAGTTAAAACAACTACTTTTGGGCATAGCTGGCTTACCCTAAAACACAAAGCCTCCAAATGCTGTCAAAACATGACTAAATATTAGGATTTCTGTGAGAAGACATTATATTTGAAAATGCTTAAATTAATCTTTGGAATCTTATTTCAAGTACAAGATGGTCTTAAATCTAGAGAAGCGCCACTATAACACAACTAAAAATAAGTTGAATACATCTCAAATTAAGAAGTAGACATGAAAGCAAAAATCTATTTTTGAGTGAAAAAATTATTTTTTTTTAGCATATCTGACTTTTTCTAAGACACTTAAGCTTAAAAATATTTGTAAAATATAGCTTAAAATAAGTTTTCCCTGCTAATTTTAAGATCTCAATATTCTAAATATCATATCTTATTTCAAGAAATCTTACCAAGCATTTTTTCACTTGTTCTATTGGCAGATTTTTTCACTTATTTCAAGGTAAAAGTATCTTGAAATAATTTTTTTTTTCTTGTTTTTGGAGGGGCATTTTTTCCAGTGTAAGCTGAGCAGAGTGAGCGAGCAGAAAACCTGCTAGTAAAACATTTGGCCATTTCTAATCGACAATGCATCTCCAAAAAGGAATAGACATAATCATTACTGACATACAAAATGCGTTCATTTCAGTTCACCTTTAGAGGAAGGGCTCATATCACTGACTCCTAAAGGTATCTTATCATCTGATGGTGTCTTGCGTCTCTTTTGTGGTGGTGGTGACACTTCATTGCTCTCAGTGGGTGGAAGTGTCTCCTCTGCTGAGGGTTCTATAGAAAATAATCAAATTTCAACATTTTCAGTTGGTGTCATTTGTTGCACTAATGGTTTAATTATAATTAGTGCATAAAAGTGCATTAAAATATGTGTGTAAAGTGTAAAATTGTGTTCATCATTGCAAGTATATTTGAACTACATATTACTGAAATAATGAATTACATTTTTTTTTGTTCATTTTATCTTCTATTGACTCCTGATGTAGATTATGATGATAATCAGTGTACAAAAAAAGCGCCATCATAAAAAAAACAAGTACTAACCAACTCATGAGATTTACTTTCCCTGAGCAGACCAGAGTTAAAAGTCTTTAACTTGACAAGAATGGGATCCGCTTTTAAAGAAAGACAGAGTTACAGTATGTTTGATTTACACCATGAACTACATTTGATTTTTTAATCTTTTTATTTACATCATTGTGCTTTCAAGTCTCAATCAGGACTTGAAAGCTCTTCTACGTCTCATTCTAGATACCGTTGGGGGGCCGAATCAGCTCAAACACACCTGAGATGGAACCCCCCACATTGAGTCTCACTCTGCCCAACCTTCACTACATCCTCCCAGACCAGCCTACAGGATACAATCTCCTTCCACCTTTATCCCATCCCTTTTACGTCCATTGATCTATTACTAATATCTATTACCTCTAAAATTCCATGAAACCTTAAAAATACATGTTGTTGTGGTGTGAAAGCAGTGAAAGCACAGATATTAGTTAACTACCTAACTAACCAAAGAGTGCTGAAACCCTTTCATGGATTGGGACAAAGCAAGAAAGTTTATTACAATGAGGCAAATTGTAGTACTTTAGAACAACTAGAACTTTAAATGAATGACAATATACATACCATCAATGGTAGATGAACAGTTTGCTTCCTGTGTGGTCCCATCTTCCTCATCATTGTCCAAAACTTTTTCTGGGGAAGTTATAAGAAGTACAGCTTACCAATGTGATCAAACAAAAAGGAATAGATGATAAACACAGAAAAGAAACAATAAAATAAAACACACCATCTGGATCTATCCCAATCTCATCCAAGTTCTTGCCATGAAACTCAGCTAATCTTCCCTGCTCAAGTGTCATTAGGACTTTGCTGATTTTGGCAAGTTGCAGGGTAGGCGATAGAACTCATGATGGATTCTTATGTCGTGTCCAAGAAAGTTGGCCAACTGGTTCATCTCTGTGTCCGTCATGTTCAGCACTGTTGACAGGGTTGCAGCATGCTGGTAGATGTCAGTGACTGGGGACACTTTGCACCACACACCTTTGCAAAGCCACGGATGCAGTCTGAACCACGGAAATGTGTCATAGGTTCTGGTCTTGCAAACATATAAACATTGTCTTTTAGAACCCCACAAGCCTCTCTCTGCTTAACGAGGAGTTCTAATGCACACAGCATTTTTGGAGTCAGAACAATTGGAACAGGGCGACCACGTTTTCCCCTGATCACAATCCTTGAGAAGTGTCTGCAGAGTTTTCTTTCCACTTCAGAGAGGGCCCAGTCCACATCTTCATGCGGATCAGAAGAGTCTCTTAATAAAAATGCAGATAAAGGCATGCTGGCCACCTCTCCTTCCCTGCGACGGTTAAAAAGAATGATCTGGCTCAGACACACCTTTGCCAGCTCCATCCAGGCTTTTGTAGAAGGACATGGAGTGAACTGTACCACTCATCTTGCACTTGACTCAGATATGCATGCATTTTTTTGGACATCCTCGGTAAAGGGCAACATACAAACAAATTTTACATCATTACAAGATTTGCAGTTAAGTAAATATAGCTGTAGTGACATCAAACAAAAAAAACTTCAGGTATAATAAAATATTTCTTTCTGCCCAGCCAGCCCCTGGCTTTGTTCACATACCTTAAAAAAAAAAAACTCAGTCTACTCAGAGACACCTCAAATAAATCAGGCTTTGTGGGGACATTTCACACACAGTGTTACAACTCTTTGTGGGGACCAGTTGGTCCAATTTCTCAAACACAGTCTACTCAGACACTGACTGAAGGTGTGTTGTGGGGACGTTGTAAGTGTGCAGAATAGAGTGATAGTTAAGCAAGAAAAAAATCCCTGTGGAGGTTAGAATCTGCCCTAAATATCCCACAAACTCTAACCTTATAGATACATCACAATAACCTCCTTAGTGTAAAAACAACACAAAAATACCAACACATGACAAAGACAGACTGCAGAGTTAAATCTGAAGTGATGAACATCAGTGTACCTGCTGGGTGGTGCTGCTTGGACCAGCAGCATCATCAATCTGGGTGTTTGACAGGGTGGAAGGCTGGGAGTCGTCCACCACCGTGGTATCAGTTGAAATGCTGGTCGTCTGTAAAGACAGTTATAATGACAGTATTTTAGAATACGAAACATAAGAAACAAATGGGCATTTTAATGGCAATAGTGCATAACATGCAAATGCACTGACAGAATCTCCAAGATGAGACACATGACAACATACAGCAGACCTCATAGCAAAAACTTCAGATATATTAAAATATTTCTTCCTATGCAGCTAAGTTCTGTCTGTATTCACACACCTCAAATAAATCAGGCTTTGTGGGGACATTTCACACACAGTGTTACAACTGTGGGGACCAGTTGGTCCAATTTCTCAAACACAGTCTACTCAGACACTGACTGAAGGTGTGTTGTGGGGACGTCGACGACGTAAGTGTGCAGAATAGAGTGATAGTTAAGCAAGAAAAATATCCCTGTGGAGGTTAGAATCTGCCCTAAATATCCCACAAACTCTAACCTTGTAGATACATCACAATAACCTCCTTAGTGTACTAGTTCACACTAGTTTACCATCACAATAACCTCCTTAGTGTACTAGTTCACACTACAGTGTTAATTTTCCAGTGAAAATTATTTTGAGTTAATGGGTGTTGATTTGGGTGTTGTTTTAACACTTGCAGTGATGAAATCGCTCTGGGGGCGGTGCTAATTACGTGAGTTGAATGCAAAAACCTCTGGCTTAGTTAAACACACACCTGGCGGAGTTAATAAGCCATGCCGATTTCAAATCGCGCATTTCGCTCACTGCCGTTAGAGAGGAGAAGACCCTGGTTTCTACATACATTTGAAAAAGGTAGGA
This sequence comes from Pempheris klunzingeri, assembly GCF_042242105.1. Classification (NCBI taxonomy): domain Eukaryota; kingdom Metazoa; phylum Chordata; class Actinopteri; order Acropomatiformes; family Pempheridae; genus Pempheris; species Pempheris klunzingeri. The sequence goes on from NC_092032.1 coordinate 113,302, forward strand.
AACAAATACATTTACTTGGACATGCTGTTAATCCTCATATAAAATCATATGTTAACGTCTAGTTGGGTGATATGTGTCATTGAAGCAGGTTGATACTAGCAAATGTTGACGTGCCTAACATGCTACTGCTAGCTGACATGCTACTGCTAGCCAACAAGCGGTAAACTATAGTCATTTAATAGGCACATTTTCTCTGGTAGTATATCAAATGAACAGCTAAAGTAAGTATAGTGTGTTTCAATGTAACTTAGATGCCCAATGGTGGGTTAAATAACGTTTCTTTGGGCAAATGGTGGCAAGTTTTTCCCGCAAAATGACAGCACTGGCTGTGGTGGGGGAGGGGTGGCGTCGTTGTCGTTGTCAAATACAGTGTTGGTTAAGGGTTAGTTAGCAGTTGGATGGTTATGGGGTTGCACAAATTAAAAAGAAAATGGATAAACGAATATTTAGAATAGTGTGTGCGTGCGTGTGACGGTAAACTGGTGTCGGTTATACCTGCACTCCTGTCATTGTGAAGCGGTGGCTCAGTGGATTAAAGTCTGGAGCCCACCACAGATATTTGTAGACCAGCATTAGCTGCAAACGCTGTGACATTAGAAATGCTGTGGTTAAGAGTCAGCTGTCATCAGCAGGCCACTAAACTCTGCATATTGTCATGTCTCGTTGTGTCAGTTAAGTTGGTTTTGTTCACTCGTGTTTTCTCTCGTCTCTTGCTTCCTGTTTTATTTTGAAAACTAAACTCTCCTCTCATTTCAGGTCTTCCTGCCCTTGTGTGTTTTCCCGCCTTGGTGATTGTCTGCCCCGCCCTGATTGTCTCCACCTGTTCCCCATCACCTTGTGTGTATATATAGTCTACGTCTCCCTTTGTCTTGTGCCAGACTGTCTTGTCCTGTCCGAGCATCATAGGTCACTTGTGTTTTTTGTAAACCAAGCCATAGATTGCCATGCCATGTATTTAGTAAGTATCTTGTCCATGTAAGTATTGTTTGTATTAAAGAGTTTGACATCTGATAGAACCTGTCTCGCTTCGTGCATTTGGGTCCACCCATTCTCTGAGCCCCGTGCTTAATACATATAGTCTCTGGTAGGCTTCTAGGCGGGGATGGTTGAGTAGGTTTGAAAATGTTATATTGAGCACAAAGATTTTCAAAACTGTCTTTCCATAGTGCAAGTCATTGGGGAAATTGTACTTTTTTCCCACCCCTGACTTAACTTCTTGTACCTGTGAAAGCTAAACAGCTAGATTTCTTTTCTATAAGGTGCAGTTTCAAGATGTCATCATGTTGCTGAAGGTGAAATACCAGAGTACCAGAAAGTACATCAGATTACACTCAGGTTTCACCTTTTTGGATTTCATCAATGAAGGTGAGTATGCATCTTAACAAAATATGTAACTACCTTCACAACAAGGAAGCACAAAGATTTATGTAGCATCACTATTTCAATTTTTTTTCTGTTTTGTGCATAGTTTACTGGGACGTTAGTAATGTCATGATGTTTAATGGTAATAATGATAACAATATTATAATAATTATTTTACTTGTGTCACTTGACCTTTTGCCAGCAGAGAGCATGGCTCTTGCTGCAGGGTTTTTTGGTCTATTTTGACACTCAAAATACAGGGAGGGGAGGCACCGAAAATATATAATTAATATTATTATGCTGCCATTTCTATTACCATTCCAGAGTCAAATGAAATGCAATAAATGAAAAGAAAGAAATTATCTCATTAAAAAAAATGTGAATTACAAAGCAATATCACCATTATAACCTAGCTCCAGTAGCCAACTTTGTCACTGAATTTGTTCCTTTCGGGCTCAAGAGAGACATGCTTTATGTATCTTTATCTGTTTTCATACTTATCTTCCTGTAATCAAAAACAAGTTTGGGCTTTCTGATGCCACTGAACTTGACGTTTTTGATGAAGCCGACACAGAAGTGGATGAAGACATCTTTCTTGAACTGATAGAGGCCAATCCGGATTTATGCCTGATAGTACGTGACAGCATTTCACATGGAGGTAGGTTTCATAATATAAATCTCTTGAAACTGATACGCCAATGGACAGGGTTGGGTCATATTACTTAGACAAGTTGTCAGTTACTCAATAAAAATGACATGGCTATTTTCATGATTAATAATACTATCCATTGGATTACAAAAAAGTAATCTAATTTGAAAGCTTTTGGATTACTTCAAAATCAAACATTTAAAATGTAAAAAAAAATCATGCTGCCACAAAATGTTGAATTACCTCAACACCACCCCCCCTTTTTTTTCTTTAAACATCTCAAAACATTTTCAGTGCAAATAAAAAGGAATAAAACTCCATTATTCATAAATGTAAGTCACTATTAATGGAACATGAGAGGAGTAATTTACTTTGATATATAATAGCATATATTCAGCATTTAGAATTGGTCAAATCAAATGATGCTTACAAAAGCATGCTGGCATAAAAGTATACTGTATTTTTTCATAATTTTACAATTGCCATTTTTTAAAGTCTTAATCAAACATGTAATCCAGCAATCCTTTACAGTGTAACTATAATCTAATTAATCAGGCCAGATTAGATTTGAAAAAGTGTGTAGTTACCTATTTTTTGTAATCTTATTATATAAGCCTGATTACTTGTAATCTGTTACTACCCAACCCTGACAGTGGTGGAAGATGTGATTCTTGAACTGATAGATGATGAGGTCAGTCCTGACAGCATTTCAGAGCAAGGTATGTTTCATTATAAAATCTATTGTAATCAATGCTAGGTTTTTTCTGCTTCACAACTATCGTCAAGGTGAGACCCCTTCATGTCCCTGACTGTCTGACTACTGTCACAAAGTAGATGAACAAAAATAACATTTAAGCAAAAGACAGGCATCGAATTGCAAAAACATTTTGAAAATGTGGGTTTGGTTGTGATTTTCCCATGCTTGTTACTAGGGCTAGGTGATATATTGATATATATTGTGTTAATTAATGCAGTATTTGGGGATATACAGTTTGTTATTTTAGAGAAAATGTGTATATCGGGATATATCTCGCAATCACGGAATAGCCTTAAAACATTGAGATATTATTTTTCAGCCATATCGCCCAACCATACTTGTTACTCAGATTCACAGTTTGCAATATCAAAAATGTTGACATTCAGTAATTTTATTTATCATCACTATCACAAATCAGTTCAACTAGTGGCTGTGCCGAATAGCACATTTCTACGAGGTCACACTTGTGTTTTTTCTTGGTTTTTTTTTAAAGATTTTTCTTCTTTACATCATTCAACATCATCCTCCCTCACGGATACCCTCACATCACTTTCTTCAAGTGACAGTGACTTCACCAGTCAAAAAGAACGGGGCATTCCCACAGGCAGAAATATATCCAGCTTTGAAGTCATGAACAGGTCTACCACAGAGGTTTCTGAGTCAGAGGCTGTAAAAGAGGTACTTGAGAGCAGTAGATGTCATTTACAATTTTGAATAAACGTCATCAATCAAGGGTCAAACTAAATGGAGATTCTCACCAGAGTATAAGGATATTTAGAATCATAAACGTTAGATTGCAAAAGTTGAGGAAACTTCATTAAGTGAGGATGTTAAATTGAACCCAGGGTTTGGATGTTGCATAGCTCTATATTGTGTAACTTTTCTTTCCATATATATGTATGTATGTTATTCACATACATTAAATACTCGTTTCTTTTCTGCGAGGTTAATAGTGTAGTTGGTTGATGGGTAGTAGTTGAAACTAGAGCTGAACAACTAATCGAAATTGCAGTGTGGCCTACTCCAATTGTCAAATAGTAGGATAGCAATATTTGTTAACGGAGAAATGTGTGTCAAAATAAAATTTTAAATTGAATATGGTTACACCGCAGACGGGTTTTGGCCTACACATCATATTCTACAGACTCAAGAAAACATTATTTGGTGCAGATCCCCACAAAAATTATAATCATGTTTGCTTTTTAATTAAAAAAGCAAACATGAATGATGTTAAAAAAATTTAAAAAAATGACAAATCATATGGCAATTGCAACATCAGTCAAAACAATCACAATTTGATAAATTTTTTTTAAATTGTTCAGTCCTAGTTGAATCCAGACTATATTGTTTTGTCTTTTAACCTGACCAGTTGTCAAAGAAATGTTATGCACTTGCTGCTTTACCCGATGTCTTTTGTTTTGCAGCACTGCTGTGTTTTTTGTAACTTTCCTTTGATGCATTGAATAACTTTTACCCTTACTCTGAAGAGATAATTCATGGTATATTGTTCAAATGATTTTCTCCTGGAAGACTGAATTGTAAACGGAGAACTTTTTTTGTCTTATTTGAGTAGATGGTAAAAAATGCCTTGCTCAGGAAACCTGGAGGTGACGATGTCATTGAAGAGTACAAGTCACAAAATTCGCTGAACCCCCGCACCCGGAGACGGCTTGTCAACATATTGGCTAGCCATATGACTGAGAATCATGGGTAAGCATTTCTTATATAAATTGTTCATTTTAAACCATTCAGACTGAAAGGCTTTATATTAAGAAAGAATGTAAAGAATTTTCAAAATGCATGGCATTGAATTAACATAGCTGGGACCCTACAGTCATTAGTGGGGCACTTGAATTGTCTGTTTTTGTATTTTAAGAGTATGATCTTGACCTGTTCTATATGAGAAGTATTATACGATAACTTCTGTTGGGTTTTGGTGCTCTATAGATAAAACTGACTTGAAATTAATTATTGTCTTTGCTCTAAAGGAGGATGCCTTCCTGTAAGCACAAGGAGAAGTATGCCCTGGGAATTATTGCACTCTTTCCTTCGCTGAAGGACCCTTTTTCTCCAAAGGGCTATGTAAGTTTTAAAAAAGGGTTACTTCCTGAAAACACCAGTTTTACAGACTAGAGCTTTGGGATTTTAGTTAACATGATTGATGCACTATAGTTATATACTTAAACAGTGGTGAAATTTGACCTAAAATGCCACACCTTAGTACCACTAAATAATTGAAACTGTGGAGTATGCTACAAAGTTCACCTTGGCCATGGAGATGCAAAATACAATCGCATCAATGAAAATGTTTCTAGTGGCAATCAGAATGAATTGGGTTAATAGGATATTACACATGAATTACAGAACGGCAAACCTATAACTTAAGTAACTGTCCTTTATTTTCACAGTGCAGTAACTGCACTTTCTGTAAGACAATGGGTGATAGACCTTTGTAATGATTTTTTAAATAACTCATAACAGGAGCATTTCTATGATGGGGAAAAAGGCACTGGATATTTAGCATGACGCCTCAAGACCATGTCCAGGAATACAGAAAAACGGCCAGCCAAGGCAGCAACAGTGGCTAAAGCGCCGGAGATTAACAGCCACATTGCCTGAGCAGCTTGATGGAGATGCCTGCAGGGAAGCTATTTCATTTCTTGTTCATTCTCCTGATGACGCAAGTGTGTTTCAGAAGATGAAGATGACCTTGCAACATCGCCAGGACCTAGTGCATGATCCGCAGAGAACCACAGATGTCTTTAAAACATTCCCACGATTTTTAGATGTCAAAGGACTGGTGAGTTGTACATCTCTTTTTTTTAACTCCATTGTTTTGTTTGATTGGATGTAAGCAATGAACAATACACTGACCATTGGCTTGATGTATTTGCATGCGTGTATGATCAACAGCTGAATCAAGACTTCCTGCTGCTGTTTGGAGCTGAAACAACCTCCAAGATGCTTGAGAAGTGGGACACAGCATTCAAGCCCAAAGTTATTGTTAGAACTTTTTTCTCATGTAACATGATTCTGTAGGAACTTGTGTCATACATGGTATATATGTTACTCTCAAGTCAGCATACTACTCTTCCGACTCCGCTTTGTCTGGACAACTGGTTGTTCTAAGGAAAGATCAAGTCCATCTTGGGACATGCTCTCATGTATCCGGAACCAGATATAGCTTGTAGAATCCTATATATGTGGTAGCCTTACTCTGTATTCCTTAGTCTTATCTATGCCTGTGATGTTGGACTCCGAGCTCGTACACCTACATAAACTTCTTGAATGAATCTTGGACTCCTCTCTTCATTGCTGCAACCACAGAAAAGCATCCCTACAATTTGGCGTCACGAACCTGACGGTGCTGCTTTAAAGGTAAGCAGATTTTATCATTCGTTATACTTATGATGACTCTCTGCTTACCTGACAGACGTACTGTAAAGAACCTTGATGATGCATTGTGGTTTATTTTTATGAGACAAATTGTAATTGGCAGTATTGATTGGATTGTCATAATAGACATAACATTTCTTTACAACTAAATCCTTTTGGCTGCAGAGTGTCAATGCTGATCGACTATCTGTAGGCCTACTTATAGTTTTTTGTGTTTTTTTTTTTTTTAAAAAAAGGAAAGGCAATAAATAGGATAAAGAGGGGAGCTCCTCCATTTAAAGTGGTGTCTACGGGACATGCACTGACTGCGCAGTCCAGGGAAAAGCGTCAGGTCACTTTATAAAGTGACGCTGGGCGGCTTGTAAAGAAAAGCGTAAGGTCACTTGTAGAGTGTCGCTGGACGGCTTATAAAGAGCGTTAGGTCACAGGGCTCATAATAAAAGCATGAAGTCATTGAGATGACGCTGCACGGCTTAATAAGAGTGAGGACACGCAGGGAGTGTCGCTGCACTGCTCAAAGTAAAAGCGTCAGGTTGCGCAGGTCACTTCGCTGGACGGCTTATGTATGTTGTAGTTGTGTACACACTGCTATCTTGACGGCCTGCTCGCACCGACGAACCCGATTTCTTGATGTGCAAGTGTTGTTGTTCTTGTTGCTATTATTTATTTATATATATATATCATTGTCATATATTGATCGAGCAGCGTTGAGACATAACAGCCTACCCTAAATTTAGCTGACAAAATAATATAATCAATTGAGAGAATACAAAGATATACAAACAAGCTTCATTCAAGTCTTATGTATGTTTTGTTTTTACTAACTGTATGTAATATTAATCATGGGGTCACAAAACAGTAAAGTGTCTAGAGGAAATACGATGATTTACCTAGAAAGGAGAGGAAAGCTATGAAAAAGTTGTTAAAAACAAACCCCCACTTAAAGGAAGTTACAAAGACAACAATCAGCCAAATGTCACCTAGAGAATGGATACAATTAAAACTCGGATTTTATTATGTTGAACCATTTTTACCGGATATCTCTGAATGGACCGATAACCGTTATCCTATAGAAGGAAGCTTTGATAGAAACAAATTAGACCTAATTCGTGCATATATAATAGACAACACTGCAGTTCCCAATCCAAACTGGGACAAGCAGTACATGATTGATGTATTCAAATCTTGGGAACTAATGAGTAAGCAGTGGCCAGCAAATATAAAGAAAGAAGAGAAGAAAAAGACTAAATTGATTATGAACATGCCTCAAAATAGAACCAGTTCAAACTGACGACAAACACAGTGTTAGTAAGATACCAAAACCAATTCAAGATTGGAGGAAACGATGTGTTAGCGAGTGGATACAAAATTGCAAAAAAGTTTTTGAGACTAAAAACAGGAAATATAAATTCGACTTGGAAAAAGTCAGAGCTGAACCAACTAAATATGTCAGAGTATGGCATGTGAATTCAAAAAGATTTTTGCTATAATAAAGAAAGGAATAGATGTAGAAATAAACAACACGTCTAGAAGTATGATTGAAAGCTTTAGATCAGTGTTACGACGTTATGAAACTGAAGCAAACATAAAAGTGGACTTCAATCAAATTGATACTAAAATTATCAAAGCTATTATATCTAGCATATCAGAGATAGACACAAAAAGTATTCAGGACATGATTGAATATTTGATGATAGTAGAGGAAGAAGAGGAACAAGGGCAGAGCTCCTCAAATGAACAACAAGTAGAGCAGACCTCCTCAGGTGAACAACAATTAAACATTGCAATGCCTCTAGTAACTATGTATAAATAATTTTTAAATGGCCTGGATCCAAATGCAGCTTATACTTTCAAAATATCTACACCAGGCATTTACTCACTAAAACCAAATGAGCTGTTAAAGAAAATAAGGGAATTAGATGCTATTGGACTATTTGAAATGCCTAAAAATAAACTGCAAGCATTACAAATGACTCCTGAAATTCCTGAGCAGGTTATGGTTTACCAAAACACACCAGGTAGAGGCAGAGGTATAACTAGAGAATACAGGGACCTAAGACAAAATGGACTTCCTCGGTATAGAATGGGATGTAATTCTCCACTTCCACCTCAAAGAGGAAGAGGCTTTAACCCCGGGAGAAGAGGTTATGGATTTAGAGGGGTCACTGATGTTTGTCATTATTGCCAACAAGCTGGACATTGGATACGAGACTGCCCGAAGAGGAGGCAGGAAGTATACCAAAACATAAATCCAGCACATGTTTACAGCCCATTCCCTTCGCAGAACAGGGCTCCTTACACACAGCAGCAGAGACAGGGAAATGATCAGCAACCTGACACAGCCCCTGAACACAGACCATTCAATGCATTATGGAAGCCATAGGAAAACCGACAGTGGGACACGGACGAAGATCAACATTTCAAAATAATAATAAACGCTTCTCAATTTCAAATCTCTAATAAACCATCTGAGATACCTCAATTAAGTTTATCTGTTTTAGGAAAAAGAATCCCATTTTTAGTTGACACAGGAGCCACAATCTCATGCATTAGACAAAAAGATTTGAAATGTCCTTTAAGTAGACAAACCGTCCAGTCTGTCGGTATTAGTGGTGTCCCACAAACAGAATCATTGTCTATCCCGTTACAAGTTGACTTAGTAGACATTAAGTTGCAACATTCATTTGTAGTAAGTACTACAGCACCCATGTCCCTATTAGGAAGAGACATATTGAGCAAACTTAATGCTGTTATTTCATGTTCATCTGATGGTCTTGAAATCCATATTCCTTCAAATAAAATATATCAGCTCTTTTCTTACAAGGTATGACTTACAAAGCTATAACTACCCTAACAAATGAAGATTTCATTTGTAGGATGTTTACCATGGATGAAATAAAGAAACTAGCATCATGTCAATCAGCAGTAGCCGCCAAAATTCTGAACCTGAAGCCAGTTGATCCTCCATTCTCGAATGTACAAATTAACAATGTGAAAATGCAAGAAGTTCCACAACGTTTCTATATATGTTCATATGGACTTGTAATGTTGTGGAAAGATGTATTGGATAAAATTCAATTCTTTGTATGTGCTGTGCGAACAGATTTCACAGATGTTGAACCCTTACTGAAATTATGTAACACTTACCTTAAAGTACCAGATAATAAAGATCAAAACAAAGGCTATATCGCCTGGTCCTATGAACATGACTCCACATTTTTTTGTAAAAATATTACAAAATGATATCAAGCCACAAATCTTGGAAAGAGAAAAGGGAATTGTATTAAAACCACCTTCAATACTAGCATCAGTACCCTCAGAACTATGGGCACTCCATGCTAACCATGTAGGATTATTGAAAGTGCCGCCCTACCAAGCTAAAATTAATCCTTATAAATACCCAGTATATGTAAAACAATATCCTCTGTTGAAAGAAAAAGAGGAAGGAATTCGACCTGTTATTGAAAGCTTACTGCAACAAGGAGTAATCATTAAGAGAAGATCACAAAACAACACATCCATAAACCCAATATTAAAACATGGGACAAATAAATATCGATTCACACAAGATTTGAGAAGGATTTGGAGTTTATCCCATTGCTCCAGTTGTTCCAGATACAAACTCCATCCTAGCAGCATTGCCGGCAGACTAAGTATTATACAGTAGTTGATTTGAGTTCAGCGTACTTTTCCATTCCAGTACATGAAAATACGCAAGACTTATTTACATTCACGTATAAAAATGACCAATACGTGTGGTGCCGACTTCCAATGGGTTTTGTTGATTCTGCAGCAGTTTATTCCGCAGCAGTTGATATGCACCTGTCTCTATTGACCTTACCCGGACCGTCTATGCTATTACAGTATGTGGATGACCTCTTGGTGGCATCTCCTACAGAATGTGACTGTCTCCAAGACTCCCTCGCCCTTTTGACCCACTTTGCTAGAGGCGGACACAGAGCTTCACTAGCCAAACTGCAGTTTTGCCAGCAAGCAGTCAGTCAACTACTTGGGATATGTATTGAGAGATGGATGCCGATACTTATCTCCAGAACGAGTAAAAGCCATCAAAGACATTAAAAGACCCCAAAAAAAGACTGAACTGTTATCATTTTTGGGGTTAGTCAACTATTGTTGATCCTGGCTTGCGGACTATGCAACATATGACTCAGTGTTGCGAAAAGCCACGCTCAAGAGTGCTCCTGAAAAAGTTCAATGGACTGAAGAGGAAAAAAACCTTCCAACACATCAAATACCTCCTCTGTACAGCCCCAGCCCTGGGCCTGCCTGATTACAAGCTGCAATTCCATCTTTATGTTGCAGAAAATGGCTTCGTCGCCTCCGCTGTGTTATCCCAAACGCATGGTGACAGGTTAAGACCAGTTGCATATTACTCCAAAACCCTTCCAATAAATTATTCAAGGAATGGTCCCATGTCTATGAGCTGTCGCCGCTGCTGCCATTATGGTGGAAAAGGCACAAACTATAGTTTTAGCTCATCCTTTAATGTTACATACAACACATGCCGTTAACATCATACTACTCAATATAACCACACAACACATGACCAGTCAGCGACTTAGCAATTACGAACACATTTTAAAATCTTACAATTTCAACAACAGCTCACATAAATCCAGCTCTACATTTAAAAGTATTGCTACATGGCAATGAGGTAGAAGATGAAGATATACCTCATGATTGTATGGAACTGATTAATGCCACGTCAAGCATCAGAGCAGATCTACAACAAACGCCGTTAGAAAGTAATGGTTTCATTTTGTATTGTGATAGATCATCCATGAAACCAGATGATAAATACTATATTGTCAGGATACGCAATTGTTAACGACAAAGGTCAGTGTATAGAAGCACATAAGTTACCAGTATCCTCAGCTCAAGCAGCAGAATTGATAGCATTAACAAGACCATGCATACTGGCGGAAAACAAAGCTGTAACTATTTATACAGACTCTAAATATGCTTTTTCAGTGGCACATGATTTCAGTAAGATTTGGGAAAACAGAGGATTTATAACAAATGCTGGAAAACCAATTCAACATTCTGACTTAGTCAAGAATTTAACAGCTATGATGCTGCCAGCACAAATTGCTATAGTAAAATGTGTGGGACATTCAAAGCTAAACTCAGATGTGGCTAAAGGAAACAATTTAGCTGACAAACACGCTAAGGATGCAGCAATTAATGCACCCTTTCCACTTTGGATGCCCACTACCTTAATCTTAGCACAACTCCCTGACCCACCTTTTACAGTTGAAGATCTAATTACTTTCCAATCTCAAGCTGATGACGCAGAAATAAGATTATGGGAATAGAAAAAATGCTACAAAGATGGTGACAAGCTATGGAAATCCAGCGATCAACGTGTAGTGTTACCAAGATTAGCATATGATTCTCTTATTACTTATGTGCATGGCGTAACTCATGTGAATTACAAAGCAGTAACTCTAAACTGTTTTTCACAATAGGATTAGAAAAGCAGGTAAGACAATTCATTCAATGTTGTCTGATTTGTGTGCAATGTAATCCACATGTAAATCCACCTGTAGCAAGAGACTGTCTCTGTGGGTTCACCCAGCACGAACACCAAGGCCCGGACACGGGTTTTTGCTCAACGTTTTTATTTCCAGCGCACACTTTAACACACACTGTGGCCGCTAGCTCCGGCTCTGGCCACACGTCTTCTCCTTCCCCTTGGGTCCCGGCGTGCTACTCCTTAAATAGGGAGAGAGGCAATTTACTGCACCTGTTTCCAGGTGCGCTGGTGCTACTTACCTCTCTCCTGCGCCATCTCCTGGGCCAGTCCTGCACCTCTCTCCGTTGCAGCTGAGCGCAAAACCAGCCCACACCCCCACATACCTCCACCGCCCGACTTAGGCCGGGGACCGTCCGGCCTAACCCACTCCCCCCCCACCCCCCAAGGGACGGGAGAGGAAGTCGGCCACAGCCATCTGTGCCCCCGGTCTATGGATCACGTGAACTTAAAAGGCTGAAGAGCCAGATACCACCGGGTGATCCGGGCGTTGGTATCCTTCATGCGGTGGAGCCACTGGAGGGGAGCATGGTCCGAACAGAGGGTGAATGGGCGTCCCAGGAGGTAGTAGCGCAGGGCACCGACCGCCCACCGGATGGCGAGGCACTCTTTTTCCACCGTGCTGTACCTGCTCTCTCGCTCAGAGAGTTTCCTGCTCAGGTACAGCACGGGGCAGTCGACTCCCCGTACCTGCTGGGACAAAACGGCCCCCAGCCCTCTGTCCGAGGCATCAGTCTGCAACATAAAAGGGAGAGAGAAGTTAGGCGTGTGCAGAAGTGGCCCCCCACAGAGAGCCTGTTTCACCCTCTCAAACGCCCGCTGGCACTGCTTCGTCCACTGGACCGGCTCTGAGGCACCTTTTCGGGTCAGATCGGTCAGGGGACTAGTGAGGTCCGCGAAGTCCGGTATGAACCGGCGGTAGTACCCCGCCAGTCCCAAAAACCGCCTGACCTCTTTTTTGAACTTGGGCTGCGGACAGGCCGCAATCGCCGCGGTCTTGTCTACCTGTGGCCGCACCTGCCCGCCGCCCAAGAGGTACCCCAGATACCGTACCTCCCTCCGACCAACCGCACACTTCTTCAGGTTAGCCGTGAGCCCCGCCTGCCTCAGAGACATGAGCACCGCGGCCACCCGCCGCACATGCTCCGCCCAGGTGTTACTGTGGATGATGACATCATCCAGGTAGGCGGCAGCATATGCAGCGTGCGGACGCAGCACCCGGTCCATGAGGCGTTGAAATGTGGCTGGGGCCCCGAACAACCCGAACGGAAGTGTGACAAATTGGTACAAACCGTACGGAGTGGAGAAGGCCGTTTTCTCCCTGGACTCTGGAGACAAAGGAATCTGCCAGTAGCCCTTGGTCAGATCCAGCGTGGTGAAAAACTGCGCAGTGCCCAGCCGGTCCAGAAGCTCGTCGACCCGCGGCATCGGGTAGGCATCAAACCGTGACACGTCATTCACCTTGCGATAGTCCACACAGAACCGGATAGACCCATCCTTCTTGACCACAAGAACGATGGGGCTGGACCAGGCACTGTGGGACTCCTCTATTACCCCCTAACATGACTGCCAGCTCTCTCTGAACCACTTTTCTCTTGTGTTCAGGTAACCGATAGGGCCGTGAACGCACCGTCACCTGGGTGAGACTCAATGTGGTGCTGTATGAGGTCGGTACGTCCTGGCAGGGGGGAGAACACATCAGCAAAACGCTGTTGCAACTGGGCTACATCTGCTCTCTGGGACGGCGAGAGATGGTCATCACAATGGAGCGGAGCGGATTTGGTGGAATTTGGTACCTCCGGCCCCAACTCATCTCTCTCTCCAACTACCGTCACCAGAGACACAGGCTCCGCCTCTCTCCATAGTTTGAGGAGGTTGAGGTGGTAGATCTGTGTGGCTCCTCCCCTGTCAGTACGCTCCACCTCATAGTCCACGTCGCCCACTCGTCGTGTGACCACAAAGGGTCCTTGCCACTTGGCGAGTAATTTGGAGCTAGAAGATGGGAGCAATACAAGTACTTTATCTCCCGGTGCAAATTGTCTCAGCCGCGATCCTCTGTTGTACAGGCGCTGCTGACGTTCCTGGGCCTGGAGCAAATTCTCACGTGACAACCTTCCCAAAGTGTGGAGTTTTGCTCTCAGGTCCAGGACGTATTGAATCTCATTTTTACTGGGGCTTGGACCCTCCTCCCAGTTTTCCTTAATAAGGTCCAGCACCCCTCTTGGTTTCCTGCCGAATAACAGTTCAAAGGGAGAAAATCCCGTGGAGGCCTGGGGCACCTCCCGCACTGCAAACAACAGAGGGTCTAGCCATTTGTCCCAATTGCGTTCATCATCGTGAATAAACTTACGGATCATGGACTTTAAGGTCTTGTTCATCCGCTCTACCAGCCCGTCGGTCTGAGGGTGGTAGACGCTGGTACGAACAGACTTAATGCCCAGTAATCCGTAAAGTTCTCTCAGTGTACGTGACATGAACGAGGTGCCCTGGTCAGTGAGGATCTCTTTCGGGATCCCCACTCGGGAGATGACCTGAAACAGTGCCTGCGCCACACTCTTTGCAGAGATGGTGCGCAGCGGCACTGCTTCCGGGTATCGCGTTGCGTAATCCATCAGGACCAACACAAAGCGATAGCCGCGTGCACTCCGGTTAAATGGCCCGATGAGGTCCATGCCAATGCGCTCAAAAGGGACCTCCATGAGTGGTAATGGGCGCAATGGCGCTCTCGGTATGGCCGGTTGGTTAACCAACTGGCATTCAGGGCAGGATGCACACCAGCGGCGTACCTCCTCCCGAATGCCAGGCCAATAGAATCGGGCCATTATCCGGTCTAGTGTTTTATCATACCCCATGTGACCGGCCATCGGGTTATAATGAGCCGGGAAACAGTTTTCCAGGCGGCTTTTTGGCACCAGCAATTGGGTGTTTATAAGTCCTGTTCGAGTGTCACGACTCACTCTGTACAACCTGTCCCTCCGCAAGGAAAAGTGCGGGTAGGTCTGCGCTGCGTCAGGGCGCACCAAGTGACCATGAATACTTATCACTTGGTCAAAGGCTGAGCGTAAGGTGTCGTCACGAGACTTCTCGAGTGGAAAATCTTCCATGGGGTGGATTTCGGGAACCCTCGGCGTCTCCGGTGGAGGCGTCATGGGTTCCCCCTCCCCCTCGGCAGCGTCGGACGACCCTGCGTCACCGCTGAGCACAGCACAGACACCACATGTCCCTACCGGTCGTGAACGCACCCCTGCACACTGCCCCACTAAACCATGAAAACCCGGCCAATCAGTCCCCAGAATCAGGGGGTGCGCCAGGCGGCTGCTTACAGCTGCCTTCACGTTATGCTTTTTCCCCCGGTATCTAATCTCCACCGGCACAATGGGATAGCGGTGAATATCCCCATGCACACACCTGATATCCACCCACCTTGCCTCCACCAAAGCCCCGGGCCGAACCAGGTTCTGGTGAATCATGGACTGCGTGCAGCCCGAATCCACCATAGCCTGATGTATACCAATCAATCAATCAATCAATCAATTCACCTTTATTGATCCCCCAAGGGGGGAAATTCCATTGGATCCTTGCCGGAACGCGGTATGTCTCACCTGACCCGGGGGAGGGTGCTGGCGGGCCGGCGACCCGGATCACCTGGCCCACCTCCCTGAGCGGACACTCCGAGCGGAGGTGCCCGGGCCGCCCGCACCGCCAGCAGTCCTGCCCTGACGTCTGAGGGACTCTCTGTGGGCGGGAGATGGTGCGGGTAGCAGCCGGGACCCGCGGGGGGGGAAGCCGAGGGACGATGCTGCTGGCCGGCGGTAAGGGGGGGCCGGTTGGGTATCCCTGCTGCGCCGGTGGGGCGAAGCTCCTCTTGCGGGGAGCGGGGGTGGGTCTTTCCGCAGCCTGAGCTCCGTCGTCCCCCTGGTTCCGGGGATGCGCGGCCAGGTGGTTCTCGGCCAGTGTGATGGCCGCCCCCAGATGGGCGGGACGGTGGCAGCGGACCCACGCAGCAGTCCTCGCTGGGAGCCCCTCCACAAACTGCTCCAACGCGACGGCCTCCACCAGCCGCCCCTCTTCGGCGATCTCCCCTGGCTGCAGCCACCTGGTCGCCGCCTCTCGGAGCTGCAGCGCGTCCGCGAAGGGCCGACCCCCCGGGTCCAGCCGAGACCCTCGGAGGCGGCGCCGGTGGTCCACCAGCGAACAGCCTGTCCGCTCCAGTACCGCCTTCCTGACGGCGTCGTAGCGCCCCCGGTCCGCCGCCGGCAAGCTGAGAGCCGCCGTCTGGGATTCCCCTATGAGCAGGGGCAGCAGGCGCACTCCCCACTCCGCCTCTGGCCACCCGCATGCCCTCGCCGTCGCCTCAAACGCTCCGAGGAACGTCTGCGGGTCGTCCCCTGCCGCCATCTTGTGGACCGCTAGATCGGCCAGTGGTGCGGGGGGGGTGCCGTGCGGTGATGCGGCCTCCGCCTGGGCCAGCAGACTCTCTATTACCGCCGTCTGCCGCTCCGCGTGGGCCTGGAGCATCTCCATGTGCTGGCGGTTCACCGCCGCCTGCTCCTGGCTCCTCCGGGCCATCTGCCCCAGCATCTGGGCCAGCTCGGCCAGAAGCTGGGCAGGTTGTTCCACCATGTCCTTGTCGTGCTGGGAATTGGGCGCCAGTGTAGCAAGAGACTGTCTCTGTGGGTTCACCCAGCACGAACACCAAGGCCCGGACACGGGTTTTTGCTCAACGTTTTTATTTCCAGCGCACACTTTAACACACACTGTGGCCGCTAGCTCCGGCTCTCGCCACACGTCTTCTCCTTCCCCTTGGGTCCCGGCGTGCTACTCCTTAAATAGGGAGAGAGGCAATTTACTGCACCTGTTTCCAGGTGCGCTTGTGCTACTTACCTCTCTCCTGCGCCATCTCCTGGGCCAGTCCTGCACCTCTCTCCGTTGCAGCTGAGCGCAAAACCAGCCCACACCCCCACACCACCAAAACATGATTATTTGCCAAGACCAGAAGGTCCATTCCAGTCATTGCAAATTGATTTCACACATATGCCAAAATGCAAGGGTTATTCATACCTCTTGGTAATTGTGGACAGGTTTTCAGAATGGCCGGAAGCGTTCCCCACAAGGAAGGAAAATGCACAAACTGTGGTAAAATGCTTAATGGAAGATGTAATTCCCAGATTCGGAATACTGTTGAGTATAGATTCCGATAATGGAACACCGTTTACGTCACGAGTAACTAAACAATTGGCACAAACTTTGGGAATTAAATGGACTTTTCATATTCCCTATCATCCACAAAGTTCAGGACAAGTAGAAAGAACAATCAAAGAGAAATTAATTAAAATTCATCAATCACGACAGATGAATTGGGTAGAAGCATTGCCCTTAACGCTTCTTTCGATAAGAGCAATGCCTAATAAGACCACTGGTTTATCACCTCATGAGGTACTAATGGCACGTCCTTTTCCTTTATGTGTTCAAGTAAATGAAAATTCAATGTTGGATTTAACACATTTGCAAGAAATGCAACAAATTTATGTTAAAAACTTGTTTTCTTTTGTCTCTAAGTATTCCCAGCAGGTGATAGATTCTCTCCCCTTTCCAGCTGACAAGCCTATGCACACTTTTCAACCAGGTGACTATGTTTTGGTACGCAGTTTGAAGCCGACAGGAGGTGAGCCACACTACGGGCCTCCAACGCAAGTGCTTCTGGTAACACGCACCGCAGTCAAAGTCAAAGGTCAACCTCAATGGATTCACACAACCAGACTCAAGACTGCACCTCTAGCACCAGCACCAATGATATCTGTGACACCATCGACGGCATAGAAGTCGTCAGCAACGAAATCGGGGCCACCCAATGGAGATGTGACGTTAAGAGACAGCATGAGAAAACTACTAAATTTAAAATGTTGCAGTCACATCATTTTATTGGCTTGGCGATTGCACTTATTATTGCATGCTGCATGCTTGTTTTTTGTGAATTTATTAAATTCGAGAAATACAAAAATGAAAAAAACAACATAAAACATGAAGAAAATGTAGTAGGAAGATGACGGGAGCATGAAGCTTTAAGAATGCTTGCACGCATGAAGAGAACAGACAAATCCACAAATCTGAAACCTAGATCCCACTTAGATGTAGACATGTTGGAACACGTCCCAGTGACAGAATCTGAAATGCAATGTTTGTATTACCCATTAACTCCTAATGCAACTGCATCTTATTACATTAACAAAGTCATCTTTGTGACAATAGAAGCTCAGGAAGTAGATGTTCGTGTTGATTATCAGTCCACAATCAACGAACACATTAGTACTAGAATTATTGTATTAAATTCAGTGACCAAAAGACGTACGGTAGAATTTTGTAATAACCTATGGAAACATTTAACACCTAATCTCTATGTACATTTGGATTCTGAAGCGTCTGCAGATTTTCAACCTATAGTTCTTCAGGCAATCCAGTACCCAGTTCCTCAAGTATGTGTGAATGCAATAACCAGCATTATACGATATAACATGGGATTTACCCAGGGATGTAGCCACAATTTATTTGTTTTTGCTCATTACCCGTTTCCAGCATTTCATTGTCTAATTTGGCTGTGTGTACAAACTTGTACACCTTTATCCCATCTAATTGGCAAGGATCTTGTGCACCATATTGGATTCCAAAAACAGCCAATTTTAGTTCAAGGTCAGAACGAGGACTCGATACAAAAGTTCGAGACGCTGATACAGCAGTTAAAACAACAGGTAAAGATCTGAAAACATTTGAGTGGCCGTCCCCAATACCAGATGATTCTAATACACTGTGGATCATTCAAGAAAACAGTGAAAACCTACAGTATAAAGATGTGGAAATACATGCAGAATCTGATCATCCTTTTGCCTCAAATTTATGGTATCAGTCAATTCAAAGAAGGGTTAGAAGAATGACAAACAAATCATGTTATGCTTGCTCTCTTCTACCCGAATCAACTCAGGATTTATTCGTACTAGTGGCTAAACCCCTTATAGGTCTTAAAGGTTTACCTTCTTTGTGCACGTTAGCCTATCAATACGTAATTCAGAAACACCCCAAAACAGGTACTCACGAATTATCCAGGTCAGCTCCAAGGCCCATAATTAAACTTAATAAAATGCAATTTGGTCAAACCACTAAATTTGTTCATAAGATTAACAATTCTTTCTATAATGTGATTCAATATGCCATTTACTCTAACATCACCATTAGTAAGGGAGAAGGGGATGATGTTTCTGTTCTAAATGTAAAAGTTTAAATCTACTGAGAATTATCCCTCACTGATGGAATGTCCAACCTTTTTATGAGAAATATATTTCAAGAATTCCTGCCGATTTAGCAATCACGCCCATTAAATCTTCAGCATCGCTTAACTCTTCGGACATATTTGACGTATGTCTAGAAGGACGTCAGAGTAGACGGCAAGGCCAAATCATGGGTTGGTTGAAAATAGAACAGTGCCGTTTTATAATTGATTCAGAAAGTGATTATGCCCAATTAGCACAAATGGGCACCCCACCAACTACAAATTTTTATTGGTGTTGTGAAACTAACGTGTGGAACAGTTTACCTCCATTCTTTCAAGGTAGATGTGGATTGTGCATGTTACACGACATAACCTATTGGAATTGGAAGACAACTTTCAAATTTACACCCATTCTCAATTAGTTTTTAGATCAATATTTTGGAATACAGAGCTACAATATGCTAACCATTACCTTATAGCTCTTACATGCCATGATCTAGCATTGGTAGCTAACGCCACACTTATGGGATTTCACGCTATCAGTAATGAATTTCGTATTCAATTCG
The DNA here is from genome assembly GCF_042242105.1 of Pempheris klunzingeri. NCBI lineage: Eukaryota > Metazoa > Chordata > Actinopteri > Acropomatiformes > Pempheridae > Pempheris > Pempheris klunzingeri. The sequence continues at coordinate 132,847 of NC_092032.1, forward strand.
TAGGTTTGTTAGTGATAATAGAGTAGCTTTAGATGCTTTAACAGCCCCTCAAGGAGGAGTATGTGCTATTGTTGGTGAAGGATGTTGCACATATCTTCCATCAGAGTCAGAAGGAATTGGTAATTTGACCATTGCCATTAAGAATCTTGAAAGGATTCAAGAAGGGATTGTTAACATTAACAGGGAAGCACGACTCACTGGAGGATATATAAACAACAAAGCATGGGATTCTATTAGCAAGTTCTTTGGAGGGAATGCCATTATTGCATGGTTAGTAGGACTAGGCGTTCCCATCATGGGAATCGTTCTCATTGTTGCTATAGTGATATGTTGTTGCCTACCCATCATTCGAGCACTAATTTTGAAATCTGTCTCTTCTATCACTAATATGACTATGATACAGAACCCGGTTAAGACAGTGAACATCTATGCGCATGCGGAGAGAGACGAATCTGACTCCACCTCCGTTTCTTCAAACTCATGATCTGAGGACGAGTCCGAGAGATACATGGACAGAGAGGATTGAGAAGAAGAAAAAACTACAATCATTCAAAAGATATTAATAACATGAACGATTGAAGAATCAGCATCATTGTACTGAAGAATTTGCCTGGGAAGGATTCCGCCCTCTCATATGTAGCATGGGAAGTCTGGGTGAACGGGGGGTCGGGTTTAAAACAATAGGTCCCTCGTCCCCGGAGCCCAGCATGAAGGATAGCCATGCTACATTTAGGAAGGGGTAGAAAGAACCAGAGGAGTGTTAGAGAGATCTACTTTTGAAAGTGTGAAGAGTGTTCAAATTTGTTGAAATACAAATAGAAATGATGAAGTTAAAATGTTATAAAAATAAAAAAAAGGGTGAAATTGTTAGAAGGTTTTTCTCATGTAACATGATTCTGTAGGAACTTGTGTCATACATGGTATATATGTTACTCTCAAGTCAGCATACTACTCTTCTGACTCCGCTTTGTCTGGACAACTGGTTGTTCTAAGGAAAGATCAAGTCCATCTTGGGACATGCTCTCATGTATCTGAAACCAGATATAGCTTGTAGAATCCTATATATGTGGTAGCTTTACTCTGTATTCCTTAGTCTCATCTACGCCTGTGATGTTGGACTCCGAACTCGTACACCTACATAAACTTCTTGAATGAATCTTGGACTCCTCTCTTCGTTGCTGCAACCATAGGAAAGCATCCCTACAGTTATCAAAGAGGCCAAACACCTGACTCAGTCAACTGAGCTGTGCCGACTTCTGAAAGCTTCTGAGAAACTCACAGAGAACGATGACACGAGTAAGTTACATGACATGCTTGGTTTATATTCCAAACAGCTAGTGCTATTTGCTTTGTGCTTTCTAAGTAGGTACTAGATAGATAGATAGATAGATAGATATTCCTTTATTTATCCCACAATGGGGAAATTTCGAGTCATCAGCAGTTCTGATTCAACAGGATACAGTTCACACATACAAAGAAAGGGAATAAAAAAATATAAAATATATGTATGTTTACATGTACAGTATATACAAAAAAATAATGTATGGTGAAAGAATGAGGTGATAGAAAGGCTATTGCACATGGGGAAAATATAAATATATAAATATATATGAAATATTGCACTTGTTCCTTTTTTCTTGGTCTTTGGTCTACTGGGAGCAGATTTGGTTGTAAAGTCTGATGGCAGCAGGGAGGAAGGACCTGCGATGCCTTTCTTTGGAGCATCGTGGGTGACGAAGCCTGTCACTGATGGAGCTTTCCAGGGCTCTTACAGTCTCATGTAGGGGGTGGGAGACATTGTCCATGATTGATGACAGCTTCGCTACCATCCTCCTGTCACCCACCACCTCCACAGGATCGAGGCTACAGCCCAGGACAGAGCTGGCTTTGTCCACCAGTTTGTTCAGTCTCTTCCTCTCTGCTGCCGTGATGCTGCTGCTCCAGCAGACCACACCGTAGAAGATGGCTGATGCCACCACGGAGTCATAGAAAGTCCTCAGGAGGCCCTCCGCCACTCCGAAAGACCTCAGTCTACGCAGCAGGTGGAGTCTGCTTTGGCCTTTCTTGAAGAGTGCCTGAGTATTAACAGTCCAGTCCAGCTTCTTGTTGAGGTGAACACCCAGGTACTTGTAAGAGTCCACAATCTCTATGTACGTTCCCTGGATGTTCACCGGAGAGGGAGGGTCTTTGTGCCGACGAAAGTCCACTACCAGCTCTTTGGTTTTTCCGGCATTAATCCGGAGGCAGTTCTGCTGGCACCAGTCCACGAAGTTTTTGTTCAGCTCTCTGTACTCCCCCTCGTCTCTGTTGTTGATGAGACCGACGATGGCTGAGTCGTCAGAGAATTTTTGAAGGTGGCAGTTTGTTGTATGGTGTGTGAAGTCTGCTGTGTATAGGGTGAAGAGGAGAGGAGCCAAGACGGTCCCCTGTGGTGCCCCCGTGCTGCAGACCACCGTGTCAGACACACAGCCTTTTGTCCTCACAAACTGTGGCCTGCTGGTCAGGAAGTCCACTAGCCATGCTGTAAGTTGGTGGCCCACTCCTGCACGGTCCAGTTTGCCCCTCAGGAGTTCTGGCTGAATGGTGTTGAAAGCACTGGAGAAATCATAAAACATGATCCTCACAGTGCTTCCGGATCCCTCCAGGTGAGACAGTGATCTCTGCATGAGGAAGATGACAGCATCCTCGACCCCAATGCTTGGCTGGTACGCAAACTGCAGCGGGTCTGCAGATGAGCTCACTAGGGGGCGCAGGTGGTGGAGGACCAACCTCTCTAGGGTCTTTGACAGGTGAGATGTCAGGGCCACTGGACGGTAGTCGTTGAAGTTACTAGGACGAGATGACTTGGGTACCGGTACCACGCAAGATGTCTTCCACTGCTGTGGCACCTTGTGCAACCTCAGGCTCATGTTGAAGATATGCTCCACGATCCTGCACAGTTGCCTATAGCAGGATTTGAGGAGCCTGGAGGTGATGCCGTCCGGACCTGTTGCCTTCTTGACCTTGAGCCTGGCCAGTTCTCTCTCTACCTGGGCTGTGGAGAGCACCATGCTGGGTGGGGGGGCAGTGAGTGCGTGGGGGGGCTGTGAGGGGGCCACAGGGAGGGGGGTTTGTGGAGTAGATGGTAGGCAGGGGGGTCGTAGAGAAGCAGCAGGTAGGGGGTTTGAGGTGTGAGTCTTTTGAGCAGCTGGGGTTCCAGTCGGGGGAAGTTGCAGCAGGGCTGGTTGAGTGGGGGGAGGGGTGGCTGGTTGTTCAAACCTATTGAAGAACCTGTTCAGGTTGTTCACCCACTCCTGATCCATGTCCAGCGCAGGTCTGGAGTTGTTACGTCCTGAGATGGTGTTCAAACTCCTCCAGACCCCCCTGACATCGTTCTGCTGCAGCTGTTCTTCCATCCTCTTCCTGTAGCTACTCTTTCCCGCTCTGATGTTCTTCCTCAGTTCTCTCTGCACACTCTTCATCTGTTCCCTGTCCCCTGACTTAAAAACCCTCCTTTTGTCTTTGAGTAGGCTTTTTATGTCCGGAGTAATCCATGGTTTGTTGTTTGCAAACAGTCTTACTGTCCTGGTGGGTATGGTGGAGTCTACACAGAAATTAATGTAGTCCGTGACGCAGCTGGTAAGACTGTCAATGTCCTCACTGTGGTCCTCACAGAACACATCCCACACCGTGGTGTCAAAACAGTCTTTTAAAGTCTCCATCGACTCTTCGGACCAGATCTGTTTTGTGCGGGTGACTGCTGGTTGTCTGTGCACGAGAGGCTTATACAAGGGGAGGAGGTGTATTAGGTCGTGATCAGATCTTCCCAGGGAGGGGAGAGGGGATGATGTGTATGCCTCCTTAGTGTTGGCATAGAAAAGGTCCAGTGTTTTATTTCCTCTGGTGCAGCAGGTGACATACTGGCTGAATGTTGGCAGTATGGAGGAGGGAGAGGCATGGTTGAAATCCCCGGTAATTAAGAGGAGGGCTTGTGGATGCTGTGTTTGCAGCCTGTTTACACTCGAGTAGAGGACATCACGGGCCGAGTCAGCATCAGCAGATGGAGGGACATACGCTGCTATCGCGATAACATGCGAGAATTCCCTCGGCAGGTAATATGGCCTCAAGCTAATGGCTAGCAGCTCAATGTCCCCACTGCAAAGTTTTTCCTTGATGGTAATGTGCCCAGGGTTGCACCATCTATCGTTCACAAACACAGCAAGCCCCCCTCCCTTTCTCTTGCCGCTCTCCCGAGTCCTGTCTGCCCGTATCAGCTGAAACCCGTCCAGAGTGACGTTGGAGTCCGGTGTTTGCTCCGTTAGCCAGGACTCCGTGAACAGCATCATGCTACATTCCCGATATTCCCTTTGGTGCCGTGTTAGTGCCGTTAGCTCATCCATCTTGTTGGAGATGGATCTCACATTCCCGGTGATGATGGCGGGGACAGTAGGCTTGAAGTGCCTTTTCTTATTCCGGCACTTAGCACCCGAGCGGCGACCTCTTCTCCTTCTCTTGAGGTCATCGGTAACGTCGGGCCTGTAGCCGGTTAGCTTCCCTGTGCTACAGAGGGCTAACAGCTGTTCACGTGTGTAGACAATGGAGCGTCCGCTGCTTGTTGACTCGGTGACTGCTGGAGTAATGAGCCAGGTGAAAAGTAGCAGAAAAAGCAGGGCCAGCACAACAGTTCTGACGCACATGTTGGCACCCAGTGTGTGTAACAACTAGCAGCAAAAAAAAAGACTAAAAAATTAGTCGACAAACAGGCAAACGAGACAAACAACTTAACTAACAACAGAGCTGCTGCGACAGGCAGCCACTAGCGCGGCGCCATTTTGGTCTAGTAGAAATGAAAAAAATGATGTGTTTTGCCCCATTTTCCTCCTGATAGACTAGGACAGTGACATGCCTTCTCTGCTGCTCCTTCTCCAACTCTTGCCACCCACAGCTGGACGGAAGAGGGCCAAGATAAGTTCCAGTAATGCAGTGGACAAAATGGTACACTTTCACAAGGTATGTTCGTCTCATCTGTTCAAATCCAACAAGCCAGTTTTTCAGTTACATTATCTCAATTAGAAACAACTTGCAAAGGTATGTGGTTCCCCTAGAGATGTATGTTTGCAAAAAGACAGAGGACTAATCTAACTAATTTAAGATGTTCATGTTATTACTGTAATTTTTCTGTTTTTAGTCATGCTGCAGCATCGATGAACACCTGCGAGGAAGAGAGGGTAAACAGCCATATGCTTGCCACTGGCTGAACCCAGAACAGGACTGACACTTTCTACATCGTTGTGGACAAACAGCTCATCCCCTGCCAAGCTGCCAGCTCGTTGGGTGCTTTTGATGAACTATTTAAATCCCACTACGTGTTCAACCTATCTTATGATGAGTCCCTGGTCCAGTTCTATACTTTTGTGCAGACAACAATCTATAACATTGATGTTACCACGACAGATGAGTCTCCAAGAGTTCGTGAGTTACGTGCAAAACTCATCAACTAAAACACTGACAAAATGTTTAAGTGTTTCATTTGTCAAGCTGTGCATGTTCTCTGCCAGTCCTTGATAACTCAACTAAGAATTGATCACAGTTTTTGCCCGAGCCCTGCATGTTGAGTCTGTACTGCAAGACATCTGCTCGACTAACTGTTTGTCCCTCTGTCAGACCGCAGAAGTTTTGCTGGACCACGAATAGAGAAGAATCTTCTCAAAGCGTTAATAAAGCTGTCCGATGACATGGTTTCAATCAGCTCAATATGCACTGCTCTGGTTGACATGCATGTGAAAAGCACAGCCCAGCGTTTGCTGTCCGTACTTCCTCCTCTTGTGCGCCGTGTTGTGATAGGCCACGGCCCAAAAATATCAAGGCCAACACTGGTGAATGGAGGTTGTGGAGTGAGCCTGTCAGCAGGCAGGTCTGCCATCTTCTGCTCCTCCAACTTTCCTCGTAGTTTGCGACAAGTAACACACTTGTGGATGACATAAGACACCAGACGCTTACTCCCAATTATCCAGTATCCAGCTGCTCGGATAGCTCCCTCCGTAATATGTCGTCCTTGGTGCGCTACTTGTTCATGGAAGTGTCTCACTAACAACGTGGCAACATGATGGTTGCGTGGGATGATCAGTGGGTGCTTTTCTTCCTCTGACAGATCAGCTAGAGAAAGACGGCCTCCGATGCGAAACAGACCATCCTTATCTACAACTGGATTTAACTTCCTGAGTTTGCTTCTTTTGAGACATGCCTGTCTATGTTCAATACAATCCAATTCCTCCTCAAATGCATCGTGCTGGACGGAACGAATGATCACGGCTTTGGCTTGTGAGAGCTCACTTATGTTGGGCGTTTCCTTAAAATATTTCCATCCTGTCTTTTCTGCGTTGTCTGACCTTCCCTTGAAGGATGCAGCGACATGAATGAGCCTGGCTATAGCTCTGTAGAGTTTTCTCCAGCTCGAACAGCGCTCCCAGCGTTGTGAGCTGGGAGCTGCCTTCGTTGCCAGAGCTGTGACCTCAGGACAGATCTCATCATCTGCTTCAGGGTCAACCAGTGTGAAGAGATGGAATTCAGATGTTTCTGCTGCTTTGTCATGATATAAGAAAGCTGGACCTGAAAACCAGTTGGTATGTTGGAGCTGGGTTGCTGGTACCGACCTGGTTGCGTGGTCTGCAGGATTTGAGTCTGTAGAGACGTAGTTCCACTGGTGAGGGTGTGTGGATCTCCTAATCCGATTTACCCGGTTGGCAACATAAACAGAAAATCTTCTGGTGGAGTTGTGAATATAACCAAGCACGATCTTACTGTCTGTGAAGAACTGTACAGAATCCACCACAATGTCAATCTCCTCTCTTATTAGCTCGTATAGCTCTACAGCCAGCACCGCTGCACAAAGCTCCAGACGTGGAATGATGTGAGCAGGGCGAGGGGCTAATTTTGACTTCCCCATGACAAACCCAACATGGTATTGTCCCTCAGTGTCGGCAGCTCTCAAGTAGGCTACAGCTCCTACAGCTACTGTGGAAGCATCTGAAAAGATACACAGTTCTTTTCTCTGTGTTGAAGACAGTGAGACTGGAATGTAGCACCTCTGTATGTGAAGGTCTTCAAGGGCCTTTAAAGAATCCTTCCACAGGTTCCACTCTGCTTGCTTTTGTGGAAGGAGAGGAACATCCCATTCACTTTGTTCAGCTGACAGCTCTCGAACCAACACTTTCATTGTTATGGGAGCATTGTTATGGGAGATACGAAGCCCAAGGGGTCATACAAACTGTTGACTGTAGACAGCACACCTCTTCGTGTGAATGGCTTTTCTTCACATGACACCAGATAAGTGAAACTGTCGGTTCGTAAGTTCCAGGAGAGCCCTAGGCTCCTTTGAAGAGGGAGAGGATCCACTCCAAGGTCCGGATTCTTCAGATCTTTGGCACGGTCCTCTGCTGGGAATGCTTCCATCACCTGACTACTATTGGATGCTACTTTATGCAGTCATAGGTTGGATTCTGCCAACATCTCCCTGGTTCGTGTGAGAAGGTCTATGGTCTATGGCCTCTGGTGTGGCTACTGAGGTGAGACCATCATCCACGTAAAACTGTCTCTCAACAAACTGTCTTGCATCAGAACCATGTTCAAGCGCACCGTTTTCAGCTGCTCGTCTCATACAGTAGATGGCTACTGCAGGTGAAGGTTTGTTTCCAAATACATGCACCTTCATCCTGTGCTCAACCACGTCCTTGTTGATGTCATTTTCATCAAACCAAAGGTACCGCAGATAGTCTCTGTGATCTTCTCGGACAAGGAAGCAATAAAACATTTGCTGCACATCTGCTGTGAGGGCTATGGGTTCTTTTCGGAATCGCAGCAGAACTCCCAACAGCTTGTTGTTTAAGTCTGGTCCACTGATAAGCACATCATTGAGTGATGTTCCGTTGCACTGAGCACTTGCATCAAAGACAACACGTATCTGGTCTGGCTTCTGTGGGTGATAAACACCGAATGATGGCAGGTACCAGTGTTCTTTACCTTGGTCTAAGGGTGGGGCAGGTTCTGCTTGCTCATTGTTTACCATATTCTGCATGAAGTTGACATAATCATCCTCCATTTTTGGCTTATTCTTCAGCATTCTCTGCAGTGAGCGGAGACGATTTAAAGCTTGCTCCCTATTGCTTGGAAGGTGATGTCTAGGTAAGCGAAATGGTAAAGGTGCCACCCAGCTGTTTTCTTTATTCTGGGTTACCTCTGCATCCATGATTGCCAGGAAAGCCTTGTCCTCTATAGAGAGTGCTGGCTTGTCATCATCTTTGCACCTGTCGAATACTGAACACCCTATGTTTTCTGGACTCATTGTGATACTTGTGTTCTCTTCACATGTGGGTGAGGTTGGAATGCAATGCTGTGTCACAACACTGTAGTTGTCCTTCACATGTATACTGTTTAGACATGGTCTGAGAAAGGATGTGCGTCCATTTTGTAATATGTTTGTTTTATAGATATTGACCTCTGATGGCTTGTGAGCTGTTCCCAAACACACTTCTCCCACAATCACCCAACCTAGGTCCAGCCTCTGTGCGTAAGGTGCGTTATGTGGCCCGTTGATCTGCTCACGTACCTTGTGCACCCGTAGGATGTCTCTTCCTAAGAGCAGAAGGATAGGAGCGTCTTGGTCTACAGGTTGAATCTTGTCAGCAACTCGCTGCAGGTGTGGATGATGGTGTGCAATCTCTGCGGTGGGAATTTCTGTCCTGTCATCAGGCACCATGTCACACTCAATTAAGGTAGGTAAGACTCGATCATGAAGTTAGATGCTCTTCTACCTGAAGTCTCAATTTTCCCAGAACAGGTTTTCAGGGTGTATGGTGTGTAGCTGGTCTTTAACTCAAAGAGGTTGAAGAACTCTGTCTTGGCAATGGACTTGTTGCTCTGTTCATCCAACACAGCATACATTAGAACAGCTTTGGCCCTTTTTCCAGCAGGATATGCTTTTACCAGGCATATTTTGGAACATGAGCGTGCACTTCCTGTATTCCCACAAATCTCTGTACACTTGGAGGTGACAGAAGAATGTGAACTGTCACCTTGCTCCCCGCTGTCATCTTTGTTAGCCATGACTCTTTGTGTGGTTACAGGAGGTGGACCTGGATGCAGAGCTGCAATGTGCTTGTCACTGTCACATTCAAGACACTTAACAGTTATCTTACAGTCCTTTGCAAAATGCTGAGTAGACCCACAGCATCTGTAGCAGATACGATTCTCTCTAAGATATGTTTTGCGCTCCTCAAGGGTTTTGTCTCTGAAGAGCTTACACTTTTTCAGTGGGTGGGTCTTCTTGTGTATCGGACACTGACGATCTGGTTCATCCAACTTCATAACAGAACTTGTCTGGATGCCTGTTAATTCTGCAGAGATGTCTGTTTTGTGTGCAGTGATAGATGTTTTCTTACTGTTCCCCATAGGCTTTTCTGTCCTGAAGGAGGCATAACAGCTGGAGGTGGATAACATGAAGCTTGGGTCATTTTTTAACCTTGCCTGTTGCCAGACAAATTTGGAGAAGACAGTGAAGGGAGGAAAAGCAACTCCATAACCCTCCTTGTACTTGCTTCCAACGGTTGTCCATCGTTCTTGCAGGTTATAGGAGAGTTTTTCCACAATGTGTTTGACTCCACGAGCTGTATCCAAAAATGTCAGTCCTTGTAGAGCACCATCTTCCTTAGCACACTCTAGTTCAAGGAGAATGTCACCTAGCTCTCTCAGCTTAACATTGTCTTTATTGGTCAGTCTTGGAAAGTTTTCTATCTTTTTGAGCAATGCGTCCTCGATGACCTCTGGCGTCCCATAACTCTCTTCAAGACGTTGCCAGACCATGTTAACCCCTGCTGTGGGATTGAGGACATGTACTGCTCGAATTCTCTTAGCCTGTTCTGACGATTCAGGTCCAAGCCACTTTGAGAGCAGGTCCAGTTCTTCCCTGGGTGACAGGTTCAAGTCCTTTGTAGCACTACAAAAGGAGGCTTTCCATGACCAATAATTTTCAGGTTTGTCATCAAATTGCAGAAGACCAGCACTCACCATTTCTCGCCGGAGAAGATATTTTGCAAAGTCTTGTGCACCTTGAGGTTCAGGTGAGTGCCTTCTTTCAGGATTGGCTGTGTGCTGTATGGTAGGAGGCTCTATTTTAATGTCTCTGCAAGGCTGCTGTGTTTTGCCTTGGATAACATGGTGAGTTACAGGTTCAGTGTTATGTGCTTCTAAATGTCTTGTAATTTTATCAGGTGAGTACACAGTGTCCTGTTTTAGAGGCAGCTCCAAAAACAACTCTGACTGCTGCTGGATGTACTCACTTGTGCGCTGGATTGAGGTGAGGGGCTCCTCTTCAACACAAGGTTCTTGGCTTAGCTTCCCACTCTCAACATCCTCATAAGCTGTAAACTCAGCTTCAGGGTTAGGGTCAGTCAGCCTTTTGTTTAAGCATGCTTGCTTCTAATTCTGCCTTATGTTTCATCATGTTAGCTTCTTTTTCTGCATATGCTAGTTGAGCTTGGGCAGCTTTTGCTTTAGCATAAGCTTTTGTGGCTGAAGAGGCAGCTGATGAAGATTGCTGAGAGCATCTGGTGGATGCTCTAGATGACTGTGACTTAGCATCGAATGCTCGAGGGTGCTCCTGTCTCTCAGGTGCTGGCTCTGCAACCTCTGCTTGTTGCTTTCCACTAGCTCCTTGTTGCTGTATATAAGCGTAGTCCCTCATATAGCTCTTTCCTGAGCGTAGACTCATGTTGACTGCGCGTTGTTTTCTGATGCTGTAGCCCGCCGAGCTCTTGTCTTTTTACTGTACTGCCCTCGCTACGCGTTCTCTTTAGCGTGGCTTGACAGCCAGATAACAGCGTGAAGTCCAATAAACCAAACAAGACTGCTCTTGACTTGACTTTACTTTGTGAACTTCACAAATTTGTAAAACTGAAACATGACAGAAACATAAATCAGCATATTATATAAATACACGTTATACACAAACACATATCAGCACGAGGAAAAGTTAGCTGCAACAAACCTGTAAGCTAACAAGCTAACAGAGCACATTAAACACTTGGATACCATTCTCTAATGAGACCTTATTAACATACATCGGCTTACTCACTGTAACACACAATGTACTTACAGACAAATGGCTTCCAAGGCATAAGCGTGTCGAAAACACTCAGCACCACACGAATCATACACGTCTCTGCCTTTCTGCTTCACTGTACAATCTGCCGGTCTGCTGGCTGAATTACCGCTCACCAGCAGGTGGCAGTGTTGTGCACCACGGCTCAATACAACTGTTATGAACATTTAACTGCTTTACAATTATTAATTCAAACTACTGCCATTAAAGGCAGCACACTCCTAGTGAAAGGAAATAACACAATTTAGTGTTAAAAATACACTTTCATGTGTCATAAGACAACACAATGAATGTTAAAAATTAACACTCAGAGTGAAAAGGAGTAACACAATTTAGTGGTAAAAGTACACTTTCATGTGTCATTAAACAACACTGACAGTGTCAGATATTTAACACTATTAAAGAGTTAAAATATTAACACTTTCCAAAGTGTAAATTTAACTCAAACTCTGTGAGAATTATATAAACTCAGAAGAAGTGTTGATTTTAACACTGTGTGAGTTATATTAACACTCATGATTTTGCTGTGCAGCAATAGGAAACATTACATACCACTACCTCAGTCCATCCAGTCAGACACACAGAAATTGATTCATTCCAAATTCCCACTTCACGTCTAGTAGATACAAATGTGGGTTACAATTATGGAATTCCACATTCCAAATTCCAACTTCACGTCTAGTAGATACAAATGTGGGTTATAATTATGTAATTCCACATTCCAAATTCCCACTTCACGTCTAGTAGATACAAATGTGGGTTACAATTATGGAATTCCAAATTCCGTACAGTAATTTGGGACAATGTATTTTCTTCTAAAAAATGTATTCACCATTTTTGATCGTTGCTGTACTGATAATTGTTGTAGAGGTATTTTTGTTCAGTGAGGGCTCATATGGTCCTGAAATACTGAGTATGGCCACCACACAAAAATAATGATAACATGAACCCCCCCATGTGTTTTTTTCAATTCAATTTATTTTTTCAATTCAATTCAATTTATTTGTATAGCCCAATATCACAACAGAGTGTCTCATAGTGCTTTACAAAGTTCACTGAAATAAACAAGTGTAAGCGAACAAACAATCTAATAAAGAGTCCAGCAGTCGATGAAGCCGATGGATCAGTCCGATGGATCAGTCCGAGGCATCCTTTATGACCCTCCTTCTTCGGGAAGGAAAAACTCAAAAAACCCAGTGGGAAAAGAGAAACCTCCGGGAGCACCACAGTGAAGGAGAGATCCAGCTCCCAAGGACGGACAGGCTGTAGCCTTGGACAGACGCACATCCATTGGCTGATGGAGAACCACATCAGCGGGACCAGGACCAGGATCCATAGGAACCAGGGAACCACATCAGCAGAACCAGGACCAGGATCCAGAGAAACCAGAGAACCACATCGGCGGGACCGGGACCAGGACCCACAGGAACCAGAGAACCACATCAGCAGGGCCAGGACCAGGATCCACAGGATCCACAGGAACTTGAGAGATGAGAAAGCACAGAAACGCTCCGGGGAAGATAGCAAGTTAGAGGCAGACATTTGACTGACATGAGACATAACGATGGAGAGGAAGAGGAGGAGAGAGAATAGAGGAGCCCAGTGCACCATAGGAGTCCCCCGGCAGTCTAAGCCTATAGCAGCATAACTAGGGGCTGGTCTAAGGCCTGAGCCAGCCCTTAAATATATGCTTTGTCAAAAAGGAAGGTTTTTAGTCTACTCTTAAATGCAGAGAGGGTGTCAGCCCCCCGAACCCAAACTGGAAGGAGGTTCGACAGGAGAGGAGCCTGATAGCTGAAGGCTCTGCCTCCTGAACTACTTTTGGAGACTTTGGGAACCACCAGTAGACCTGCATTCTGGGAGCGCAGTGCTCTAGTAGGGTAGTACGGTACTATAAGCTCTTTAAGATATGATGGGGCCTGACCCTTAAGAGCCTTGTAGGTGAGGAGAAGGATTTTAAACTCTATTCTAGATTTTACTGGAAGCCAATGAAGAGAAGCCAGTACAGGAGAAATGTGGTCTCTTCTCTTAGTTCTCGTCAGAACACGAGCAGCAGCATTCTGGACAAGCTGGAGAGTCTTTAACGACTTATTGGGGCAGCCTGATAGTAATGAGTTACAATAGTCCAACCTAGAAGTGACAAATGCATGGACCAATTTTTCTGCATCGTCAGTGGATGTGATGGGCCTGATTTTGGCAATATTACGTAGATGGAAAAAGGCAGTTCTAGAAATCTGTTTTATGTGGGAGTTAAAGGTAACATGTTGTAACATGTTTAACATGTTGACGGTCTAGATGAGGAGATTATTGAGGTCAATTCAGCAAGATCAATTGGAGAAAAACAGTCCAAGTACACATCAGGTGTAACAGCTGTTTCTATGGTTCCTAGGTTTGAGGTTGGATCAGACCCTGTTAAGGGCAGGAGGTGCTGAATTTTGTCCCTAACAGTTAGAATTTATCATTAAAGAAGCTCATGAAGTCGTTACTGCTGAGCTCTAAGGGAATACAAGGATCAACAGAGGTCTGGCTCTTTGTCAGCCTAGCTATTGTGCTAAAAAGTAATCTAGGGTTGCTTTTATTTTCTTCTATTAATGAGGAGTAGTAGGCGGCTCTGGCATTACAGAGGGCCTTTCTATAGGTTTTAAGACTATCTTGCCAGATTAAACGGGATTCTTCCACTTTGGTGGCCCGCCATGTCCTTTCTAGCCTTCGTGAGTGTTGCTTAAGCTCACGTGTCTGGGAGTTATACCAGGGAGCTTGTCTCTTTTCTTTAATTCTCTTCTTTTTTAGAGGGGCAATAAAGTCTAGTGTCATTCGCAGTGAACCTGCAGCACTATCGACCAGATAATCAATTTGGGAAGGGCTGAGATTAACATGGGGGTCATCCGCAGCACAGGGACACACTGGCTGAAATACTGAAGGAATCACCTCCTTAATTTTGGCAACAGCACTATCAGATAAGGATCTAGTGAGGACCTCTCTGTCATATAGTGCATAGTCTTGTAGCAAGAAATGAGTTATGTGGAAAGACTGTTAACTGTTCAATTTCAACACCATAAGCCAAAACAAGGTCAAGAGTGTGGTTAAAACAGTGAGTTGGTTCATTTACACTCTGGGAGAAGCCAATTGAGTCCAATAGTGAGACAAAAGCAGTGCTAAGACTATCATTTTCATTATCCACATGAATATTAAAATCACCTACTATAATCACTTTGTCCACACTGAGGACTAAATCTGATAAAAACTCTGAAAACTCAGTTAAGAATTCAGAGTACGGGCCAGGAGGGCGGTACACTGTGACAACCAACACTGGTTTTAGAGTTTTCCAGGTTGGGTGTGAAAAACTAAGAACAAGGCTTTCAAAGGAGTTATAATTAAGTTTGGGTCTAGGTTGGACTATTAAACTAGAGTTAAATATTGCTGCAACTCCACCTCCACGTCCAGAATCTCTGGGAATATGAGTATTAATATGACTGGGAGGAGTGGCCTCATTAAGGCTAACATACTCCTCAGGACGTAGCCAGGTTTCAGTCAGATACAATAAATCAATTTCATGGTCAGATATCAGATCATTTCCTAAAACAGCTTTGGATGGCAGAGATCTGATGTTTAAAAGTCCACATTTCACTCTCCTGTCCTGTTTCATAGTGCCAGTGGTGGTATTAACTCTGATTAAATGTTTATGCTGAACTCCTCTCCTGTTGGACTTAATAAACTTAAATGATCTGAGTGGTCGGGGGACAGACACAGTCTCTATGGGATGTTGAGTGGGTGACTGTACTAATGGAGGAGCAGAGAAGTGTGTAAGACTGCAGCTCTGCCTCCTGGTCTCGACTCTGGATTGTCAGGTTTTAGGACTAATAAACTTCGCCATATTTCTAGATAAGAGCGCAGCTCCGTCCAAAGTGGGATGGATGCTGTCTCTTCTAATGAGACCAGGTTTTCCCCAGAAAGACTGCCAATTGTCTATGAAGCCCACATTGTTAGCTGGGCACCACCTCGACAGCCAGCGGTTAAATGATGACATGTGGCTGTACATGTCATCACTGGTCAGATTGGGCAGGGGACCAGAGAAAACTACGGAGTCCGACATTGTTTTAGCAAAGTTACACACCGACTCCACATTAATTTTAGTGACCTCCGATTGGCGTAATCGGGTGTCATTAACGCAGACGTGAATTACAATCTTACCAAATCTACGTTTAGCCTTCGCCAGCAGCTTTAAGTTTGATTCAATGTCGCCCGCTCTGGCCCCCGGGATGCACCTGGATTTCCGAGTGAAAAGGATTTTTTTGAACATATGCATCATCATCTAAAGAATAATGAGACCATAAAGTGTGTCTTTGCAGGCTTTGATCATCAAACTAATGTTTATTCGACCTTTGCAACACACAAACACAGAAAGCACAGCCCCCATTCTTAACAAGATTTCAAACCAGAGATCATTAGTCAAAGACAGCTAGCAGAGTCAAGCAAGCCACGTAATTTGGAAGCTTCTGAAGAGGATATTGATGGCAATGATGACAATTATGAAGTAACTACCTCAAATGAACAGTATGAAGAGGAAGATGGAAGTGATGTGTGTGTCGAATACATAGCGTCCCTCCTGTTGAAATTAGAAAGTGTTCATAATGTGTCAGTTAGATGCATTGATGAATTGGTAGATGACCTTTACTTCATAGCAAGTTCTGCACCAGTAGCTGCAATTAGAGATATTGTTGTTTCTCAGTTAAAGAAAAATAACCATACTATTGATAACACATTTGTTACATCTCTTGTTGAGGAATTGTGCAAATCCAATCCTCTAAGCAAAGCACTTGAAGCCAGTGGTCCTCTTTCATCATCATTCAGGAGACATACGTATTATAAAGAAAAATTCAAAGTTGTTGAGCCTGTTCAATACATCCTTAAACCAAATGAGAAGAGAAGTTTCTAGTATGTCCCAATTCTTCAGTCTTTGGTTCAAATTTTGCGTAAAGACATTTTGAGAGAAAAGGCACTAACGAAAGAATAGGACCAGTCATCATCTGCAGAATATAGATCATACCTTGATGGTACAGTCTACAAAGAAAATTCATTTTATTCCAAAGAAATAAGAATACCTCTTGTACTGTATGTGGATGACTTTGAGATTTGTAACCCGCTGGGAACATCAAGAAAAAAGCATAAAGTAACAGCAGTATATTGGGCTTTTGGCAACATCCCTCATGCTTCTCTCAACTCTGTATACCTGGCACTTTTATGCAAAGCAGTTGACATCAAAAGATTTGGTTATGCTGAAGTGCTTGCCCCTCTGTTAAAAGACATTGCAATCTTAGAGCGTGATGGCATATACATTTCCTCCGTTGGCAAAAAAGTGAAAGGCAGTGTTTTTTGTGTAATCGCAGATAATCTTGGTGCACACTCATTATCTGGACTTGTGCAAAATTTCTCTGGGCCCTACATTTGTAGATTTTGTGTTGGAAACAAAGGAAGTGAGGTTTGATGCCTTTCCTGCTCGCACCAAAGAGGACCATGCTATTCATTTGTTGACTGTTAAAGAAAATCCTACTCTGACACAGTTATGGTGTGAAAAAGGATTGCCCATTGACTGAACATTTGCGCTACTTCCACTGTGTCTCTGGCTACCCACCAGACTTACTACATGACATTTTTGAAGGCATTGTTCCCTTAGAGTTACGACTCTGCTTCAGTGTATTTATTTCAAAGAAATATTTCACATTCAGTGAACTTAACAGTGCCATCACACAGTTTCCATATAAATGGACAGACAAAACTGACTGTCCTCAGCCAGTGCCATCAACCTTCTCTTCAAAAAAGACAATAGGAGGAATCGCGCATGAAAATTGGGCCCTTATTCGACTGCTGCCATTCGTTATTGGCCACAGAATACCTTTGAGTGATCCAGCTTGGCTTCTGCTGATGTCTTTAAAAGACATTGTTGAACTTGTTGTCGCTCCAGTCCACAATGAAGAAAGCGTTTGCTATCTTGACTCAAAAATCTCCAAACATCGACACAGATTTCAAGAAGTGTTTCCTAATGAAGGTTTGATCCCAAAGCGTCACTTTCTAGAACACTATCCTGAATTAATTAAAGCATTTGGGCCAATTATTGCTTTCTGGACGATGAGATTCGAAGGAAAACACAGTCAGTTTAAGCGGATTGTGAGGCATACTGGCAACTTTAAGAACATTATACTATCCCTGGCTGCAAAACATCAACTTATGATGAGCCACCACCTGCATTCCACTGTAGTGCCAAATCTGAGTGTTGTAAGAGTGACATCAGTGTCAGTAGATGTCCTGCATGTAAATGTTCAGGAAACAATCAGGCGTCTGTTTCCTTGTCAGTCTCAAGTACAGCTGGCTGACACAGTCAGCTGTCAGGGAACAAGGTATTCAAAAGGCATGATCGTGGTCCATGGTTCCACTGCAGGTCTTCCAGATTTTGCCGAGATCATTCAAATTGCACTTATTGGGGAAGAAGTGCATTTTATCATTAAAACACAGATCTCCTGGTATGATGAACACTATCGTGGGTTTTATCTGGAGAAGACCCACCATATAACTCTTGTTGGACAACAAAACCTTAATGATGTATATCCTCTGTCAGCCTATACTGTTTCAGGAAAGCGAATGGTGACATTGAAGCGCCACATCTGCCTCAAGTATTGAGAATCACAGTATGATCTCTGCTTCATCTGCCCTCCTAGGCATGGAACAAACTGTGAGATTTCGGGTCGCCATCAATCAACAGTGGCATTCCCTCATCTGAAGATGAATTAGTTGAAGCTGTAAAAGAACATTTTTCCATCCACACAGAAATAAGTCTTCAGTACAAAGACAAAGACTTTGATGACTTCTTCACCCTTACCTCTACAAGTGAACTGAAAGATAAAGATACACTTAAAGTAGTGTATACACCGCTTAACCTAACACTGACCATTGTTCCTGAGGAAAGCACTCCTAATGCATCAGATGTTTCCTCTTTTTCTGATTGTGCCTCTCTTTCTGTGGACTCAGACGATACCATCATTCTCAGGCCCCATGTCACTGAGAGGCAGAACCCATGGCCTCCTGTATTTCCAATTCCAACTTTCTCACACAACACTGAGCTGGCTTTGAGGCAAGGCAATGAGACTTATTTAATAGATGGAACCACACTGACATCACCAAGTGTAAAATCGGACATCCTGGAACAGCTGGCAGAGGCAATGTTTTCTTACACGGCTTACCCTAATGATGCTCAGAGGTGTGCTGTAGCACAAGCGCTAGTGGATAAGCATCCGTGCCTAAAGGAGCCAGGCTCTTTTAATGGAATTTATGGGTGGCAACAAAGCCTGAAATACAAATGCGGAAACTACCGGACAAAACGCAAAGCACTGGGAAGCCCTGAACTCCTGACAAACTCAACGAAACACAAGACTGAAGATGACAGAAAACCTGCTAAAAACATCAAGAAAGCAAAGAAGGCAGAAGTCAATTTTCTTCCTTCACACCCAGCTGGTGAAACTAACCCTAACCCTAACCCTTGAGAATGTGAGACTTGATCTCATTGAAGCCAGCAAGAAAAAGGACAATGTCAAGAGCATAAATTACATGATAGCCAAGACATACAGCTACAGAAGAATGGAAGTGGTTGTGCAGTCCCCAGGAGTGGCAGAATTTAAAGAAAGGTGGCCTGCCCTCTTCGAACCATTCCAGGTAAATCATTTCTCATTTTAGTGTTCCTTAAGCTACTGTCAGATCCGCGTCTATTACCGCCTCACAGCAGGTGACGAACAGCTCTCCGTTACAAGGGGCCGAGCCTCAGTGCACTAACGGGGTTCACCTGCTTAGTGTCTCACCTATTGGCTCTTTAAGCTGTTGCGAGGAGACTCGCCTAGCATATCTCACTACCTTCCTCCGAACGTCTGCCCTACTTCCACTGGTGGAGCACCCGGCAGAATAGCCTATGTGCTGGATACCACACACCAGTCACGCCCGTTAACGGTAGCTCTCCTCTTAATGATCCGGGCACTTGGTGTATTAGCTAGGATAGGATTTAAAGACCTTGTTAGGTCCTAAGGGCCTGTTGCTTTGCTGAGACTAGGGATACCTATTGTGAGTCCACTGATGTTAAAACATTATAACCTTTACTTTACATCCTAAGAATACCTAAAAAGCTCAATGTCCACAATTTATCTTTAAATGCAGGTATTCTAATTTTATTGCAAAACATAGCAGGGAAAGGCGTACAGCTTTAAATTAATTAACAAACACATGTTGATTGGTAATTGATTCAATACTAAAATTATTAATCTAAAAATTAACTTAACTGAACTTGACTGATGCCTCCTTGATGGTTGAATTTTAATCTGGGGAAGGAGAATAGGGAGATCCTTCGGCCGTGGATCTCTCCTTCCCTGCAGCGCCCTGGATGTCAGGATGAAATATCCAACTTCGTCCAAAGTATGGTGTTTTCACCAGTCCTTCCTTTGCTGCAGATTGAGCAAAAGAGTCTCCGCGAGTCGAAAACCTCCCCGGCCAAAGGGAAGTGGTCAGTCCCTTTTCAGACGCCGGAGCCTTCCTCAGAGAGGCCGGGGATATTCACAAAGTCCCTTTTTCTGTGGTGTTAAAGTTGCTCAAAATCTCACTTCTTGAATAGATTATTTCTGAGTCCGCTGAAGTACCTCAAAGGTCTTAGCCACAGGAATCCGCGGAAGACTGACCAAGAGCTTCCTCTTTTCATGCTCCTTTTATGTTTTAGTCTGAACTGCCTCCAAGCAGTTTGTTCCGTATTAAGTTATTATCCTTATAAGGTACAGTCTCAGGTTTAAGGTGTTTCCTGTAAGTTACTGTTAAGAAGAGGAACTCAATCTGTGGAGTTCTCAAATCTCCCTTCCCCGGAGGCATCAGTTTGAGCACCAACTGTCATTACTGATTATGCTTAATCATTCTCTTGTGTCACATACATTTCCTGATTCAGTATTATAACACTTTGTCTTCCTTTCACCTCTCTACTGTCAAATCATACAATGATCTAAAACATTTCCATTACACAAATCATCAGTACATTTCTTTACTCTTTTTAGTATTAACCTTTACTTATTTCATGATTATTAATCATCACATTTGTAAAGTACTTCATCTCTAATAAATCACTTATTAATTTGATCCTTTATAACATGACAAATCATTCATTTGTACTTCATGTATTCTGCTTTCACTCACTTCATCCCCGATTGCAACATCACACATTGCTGTTATCATGAATCACTCAGTCCACAGAGGCCTAAAAGCCTCAAGAACAGTTCTGGGCAGTGAGGGGATTCAACTTTACTTGACACTACATTTATTAAAAATAATAATAATGATTGCACAAAATGCAAAGGCTGTGTTTACACCTCCTGAAAGTCCTAAACACTTGCTGTCTTTCAGATCAATGAGGAGTTTCGGAGGTGCACTGTAGTTCCACTAGAGTCAACGTTTATGTCTCAGCTGGACAGGTACACTCCAAAACTCCTGCAGCTGTTCAGTGCAAAGGGAGGAGCAGTGGGTCAGCGCATCAAGTACATGTTGATGGAACTGATACAGGTAAGGCAAGAGTGTTTGAAGAAAAAGTTACAGCAACATATTAATACAATTAGTAATTTGTTATTCAGTTGTCTACCCAGAGGGTGAATGTTTCAATTAACATTTTGTTTATCTTAACTAATTTTAATAGGTTTTCAATCAAAATATATAAGCTCTATTTCAGTGCCCATGATCCTCAGGTCCCACTTTCCTGCATGTTTTCCTCTAAAACATGCAGGAAAGTGGGACCTGAGGATCAGGGTTGGAGAACACTGCTCTATTTAATGTAGTGAAGACCTACGGTGGTATTGGTAAACAATTAGATTGACAATGCCAGCCTGTAAGATTGTGTTTAATTATTCACTTATAACTCTAGAATCCAGTGACTTCAGTTCTTAAGAAGAGAGATGTGACCCTGAGATGTCTCATTGAATATATGGGAGAGAGTGTTGAGGAGCTCATCTCTGACTTCAAAGTAAGTATTGTTTCAGGTCAGGACTGAGGTCAGTCACTGAGTCAGGTCACTCAGTCAGGTCAGTTACTGAGTCAGGTCAGGTCAGTCACTCAGTCAGGTCGGTCAGTCAGTCATTCAGTCAGGTCAGGTCAGGTCTGGTCAGTCACTCAGTCAGGTCAGTCAATCAGGTCACTCAGTCAGGTCACTCAGTCACTCAGTCAGGTCAGTTACTGAGTCAGGTCAGGTCAGTCACTCAGTCAGGTCAGTCAGTCAGTCATTCAGTCAGGTCAGGTCAGGTCAGGTCAGTCACTCAGTCAGGTCAGTCACTCACACAGTCAGGTCAGTCACTCAGTCAGGTCAGTCACTCACACAGTCAGGTCAGTCACTCAGTCAGGTCACTCAGTCACACAGTCAGGTCAGGTCACTCAGTCACACAGTCAGGTCAGTCACTCAGTCAGGTCAGTCAGTCACTCAGTCAGGTCAGTCAGTCACACAGTCAGGTCAGTCACTCAGTCAGGTCACTCAGTCACACAGTCAGGTCAGTCACTCAGTCAGGTCAGTCAGTCACTCAGTCAGGCCACTCAGTCACACAGTCAGGTCAGTCACTCAGTCAGGTCACTCAGTCACACAATCAGGTCAGTCACTTAGTCAGGTCACTCAGTCAGTCACTCAGTCAGGTCAGTCAATCAGGTCACTCAGTCAGGTCACTCAGTCACTCAGTCAGGTCACTCAGTCACTCAGTCAGGTCACTCAGTCACACAGTCAGGTCAGTCACTCAGTCAGGTCACTCAGTCACACAGTCAGGTCAGGTCACTCAGTCACTTAGTCAGGTCACTCAGTCACTCAGTCAGGTCACTCAGTCAGGTCAGATTATCTGAGTTGTGTCTGACCTGACTCAGTTTCTGACCTCAGTCAGGTCAGGTCAGACACTCAGACAGAGTCAGGACTTCTACATTTTGGCCTAATCTTTGTTAAAAAAAAATGAAAAGAAAAAAAAGAAGCACAGTGTAATATGTTGACCTGTGAATGACCAGATATATTTTATTATGCCCCAAAACATAAAACCACATTCAAAACTCAAAACGACTGAAACATGATGGAGTTTCCTTTCCAAATGACACTAAATTTAGTTTTTGTTTTGTTGGTTTGTTTTCGTTTTTTTTAATTTATTTATAATTTCAACAAATGAGACATTTCATCCTAATTGTGTTCTATCAGTATGTCATACAGGGAACAGCAGAGAGAAGTATACATGAGGAACTGAAAACTCAAAGTGTGAGAATCTACACTTGCCAGGAGCCAGATGCTGCTGGTATCATCATCGAGGGTGTCCCAGTGCTTACTGGCCTTGAAACTCTAGCAAGAGCATGCTGCCTACTCTTCGGATTAACATATACCCTAAATCTGGAGTATCCATGTAAACTCTCGAAGACATTTGAGGTCTTCCAAAGACTTTTTATTGGACTAGACACATTGCGCCCAAAACCAACATTCACGACACTCAAAAACCAGCTCCTTGCCTAAGCTGGTACACCCATGAATAGTTTCAGTTCCTGTTCAACAATATCATACTTGGATTTCTAGACTTATTGACGTGTCAAAGGGAGCTGTGGAGCTCAATGGACAGCACCTACTAATTCTTCTTTTGTTAATTGTCCTTATAGGCAGGTGTAGGTGGAGTTTCTGATGAATGTTTTCACTGTGACGGTTTTATCAGCTGCAGGTCAAAATTTGTATTCTGTAAATTGTTGAAATGTTCTAATATGACTCTTAAAATCAAAAACTTTTTTTTTTCATCATACCCTTGGGTATATTTGCATATGCTAAAAACACTCAGGTGTTCTGTTCAGCACTTTAAGATCAGGTCACAGATTACTTTGATCTATCTGGTTTTAAAAACAAAATTGTATGTAAACAGTTAAGAACTGTGGAGTTGCAGAAAATGCTTTTGATAACTAAATATGTTTGACACAAATACCTCTCTTAAATGTAACAGATTTTATCAGTTATTTCTTACAAATTTTTTAAAGTAATTTAAATTTTAAAAACATACAAAAGAATTTTTATTTAAAACCAATAAGATTGAGTGCATGGATTCATCCAAATCAATTTCTTAATATATACATAAAAATTTTACTTTATTTAATTAAGTATGATGTAGTTAACAACTGACTGTTTTAAGTTAGTTAAACTCATTTTTTTGGCTTTTTCTTCAAGGCTATACTAAAAAGTTTTAACACAGTGAAATACAATTTTTTGAGTTTTCCAAAATCAAAAAAACAAGAAGTTCACAAAACTACTAAAAAATGTTTGGAAAATGTTGAAACATTTTTTTTGAGTTGGACTTAAGCAGCAGTTTTTACAGTGAGTGGCCTGCTGAGGAGGAGGGAGCACGGAGAGGGACAGTGAACAGACTGCACAGAAAGAGACTGAACAGACGGGTCAGGAGGGCCGCCTCTCTCCTGGACTGCTCCCTGGACTCCATACAGGAGGTGGGTGAGAGGAGGACTCAGCAGCTCCTTCAGCAGCAGGCCGAGGCACCCACCCTGCAAGAAGGCTCTTGAAGCAGTCCTCTATTCTCCTTTTATGTGCTGCCTTTGCCTCGCTCAGCTCTGGCAGTGCTGTACAGCTCGCTGTCAGCACACCCGAAGGCAGTGTCCCTCTCCCTGAACAGGCTCTGCACCTGATTTGTCATCCAGGGTTTTTCCTTGGGGTAAACCCTGAGTGGTGATGTCCTTGCAGAACTTTATGCAATCCAAGAATGCTGTCGTGTATTGCTTCAGGTCAGGACGTGGAGCAGCACACGAAAGCATTAGAGAATTTTGAAGTATTTCAAGGGCTTATATCTCAGCAGAAATGCCACGTAGGAAGCTGGTTCCTAGACCAGGTGGAAGCCTGCACATAGATGCATAAGTAGTTGCATCACCCTAGATACAAGCATTGAGGAGATATAACGTATCAAAAACATTCCAAATCTACATCCATTGTTATGTGTCAGAAGAAAATTTGGAATTATTTCAAGGGCTTATATCTCAATGAGAGTGAGATGTAGGAGGCTGATTAAGTATTTCAAGGGCTTATATCAGCAAGATATTGTGTTCCTGTGCGCATGTGCTGAGTATATGCTGCCTGTTACGATTGCTCCTGCTAGTTTTCTTTGCATACAGCTCCTCTCCCCTCCCCCCTCTGGGCAGGTCTAACCACAATCTCATACACCTCAGTCCCACTTATTTGCCTCTGGTAAAAAGACAGCCTGTGACCGTAAAGACAGTGAGGAGATGGTCGGAAGAAGTGTATGTGGAACTGCAGGGATGTTTTGAGGTCACAGACTGGCAGGCACTCTGTGAGCCAAATGGAGAAGACATCGACGGGCTCACAGAGTGCATCACGGACTATATCAACTTCTATGTAGACTCCATTGTTCCTGTAGAGACTGTTCACTGTTACCCAAACAACAAGCCGTGGGTAACAAAGGACATTAAGGCCCTCCTGAATGATAAGAAGAGGGATTTCAGGGCTGGCAACAAGGAGGAAATGAGAATCACACAGAGACACCTGAAGTACAAGATCAGAGAGGCTAAGGAGGAATACAGGAAGAAGTTGGAGCAGAAACTCCAGCATAATAACAACAGAGAGGTCTGGAGAGGGATGAGAACAATCACTGGTTTTAAGTCAGCTGGCAACAGTGGAGTTGAAGGCAGTGTGGAATGGGCCAATGAGCTTAATCTGTTCTTCAACAGATTTGATGCCCAGTCCCCTGCACTCCCTATAGACACTAACATCAACACCTTGATTGTTCTGCCCCCAACAACACCTACTCCACGCTCTCCCCCTCACCCTCCTTTCAGCCTCTCATCTTCAAGGGAAGGCCACTCTCTCACCTCTATCCCCACCCCCTCACCCCCATCTTCAGTGACTATCACAGCTGAAGATGTTAGAAGACAGCTGTCAAAACTTCACTCTGGCAAGGCTGCAGGCCCTGATGGTGTCAGCCCCAGGGTGCTCAAAACCTGTGCCATCCAGCTCTGTGGAGTTCTTCAGCATGTCTTCAACATGAGTTTGAGTCTGTGGAGGGTCCCAGTGATGTGGAAGACATCCCGCCTAGTTCCTGTGCCGAAGAAGCTGCGCCCCGGTGACTCTAAGGACTACAGACCTGTGGCGCTGACCTCCCACATCATGAAGACCCTGGAGAGACTCATCTTGGAGCAGCTCCGGCCCGTGGTCAAATCATTTTTGGACCCCCTACAGTTCGCCTACCAGCCCCAACTTGGAGTGGAGGATGCCATCATCTACCCGCTTGACCGCGTCTACACTCACCTGGACAAGACGGCGAGCACTGTGAGAGTCATGTTTTTTGACTTCTCCAGTGCTTTCAACACCATCAGCCCAGGTCTACTGGGTGAGAAGATGTCAGCGATGCAGGTGGACCCCGCCATCGTGTCCTGGGTTGTGGACTATCTGACTGGCAGACTACAGTATGTGCGCCTGAAACGCTGTGTGTCAGACAGAGTGGTCAGCAACACCGGGGCCCCACAGGGGACTGTCCTCTCTCCTTTCCTCTTCACCCTCTACACCACGGACTTCAACTACTGCACAGAGACCTGTCATCTCCAGAAGTTTTCTGATGACTCAGCAGTAGTTGGATGTATCAGCAAGGGTGATGAGGTTGAGTACAGGGCTGTTGTGGACAACTTTGTCACATGGTGTGAGCAGAACCATCTACAGCTCAATGTGACAAAGACAAAGGAACTGGTGGTGGATCTGAGGAGGACCAAGGTGCCGGTGTCCCCTGTTTTCATTCAGGGGGTCAGTGTGGACTTTGTTGAGTATTATAAGTACTTGGAGGTACACATTGATAACAAACTGGACTGGGGGAGGAACACTGATGCCCTTTATAGGAAGGGCCAGAGCCGCCTCTATTTTCTGAGGCGGTTAAGGTCCTTCAACATCTGCAGGACTATGCTCAGGATGTTCTATGAGTCTGTGGTAGCCAGTGTTATCTTCTATACTGTGGTATGCTGGGGCAGCAGGCTGAGGGTAGAGGATGTCAATAGACTGAACAGACTGATAAGCAGGGCCAGTGACGTTGTAGGAGTGAAGCTCGACTCTCTGACGGTGGTGTCAGAGAGGAGAATGCTTCACAAAGTGGGAGCTATTTTGGACAATGTGTCCAACCCACTCCATGAAGTGCTGGTTAGATATAGGAGTTCTTTCAGTGCCAGACTAATTGTACCACGATGCACTACAGAGCACCACAGGAAATCATTCCTGCCTGTGGCCATTAATCTACACAACTCCTCACTCTGAGTGTACATGTTGTTGTATGTTATTACTATTATTATTATTATATGATTCAGCTCCTCATTCTGAGTGTACATGTTGTTATATATTATTGTTGGTAGTAGTAGTAGTGGTAGTAGTATTATTGGTATTATATAGTACAGCGCCTTACTATGATTGTGCATGTTATATATTTTTATTAGTAGTGGTATTATTGTTATTATTATTATTATTATTATTATAAGACTCTGGACTCACCTGGTGCAGTAATTTACCTCTGTGTAATAATAATTTTTAATACATTTTTTTTTTTTTTTATTCATACGTTTATATATTTGTGTTTTACTTGTGTTTGAAGTGTATTCTTATTCTTATTCTTTTGGAGCTGTGTGTAACAAAAAGCTATTTCCCCCTGGGGATTATTAAAGTAATTCTGATTCTGATTCTGATTCTGAATGTCATGTTGGAAGCTCTCAGAGAGCTGGAATTTGCAATTTGAGAATTTGGAATTGAGAACTTTGAACTCATGGAAAACGCTTCCAGAATATTTAGTGTGGGCTTCTGGGGGTGGTTCTTGTGGGTCCACTGACACAAAAATGACCACTGGCCATGAGGGGGATGCCAGCTTTGAGCCAGAAGTGGTGGCCAGTCTCTAGCTGGCTCTATGGCCGAACAGGGCCCAAAAAGACTTGTTGTGTGGCGAGCTTGACTTTTTGACCGGCCATAACGTGACAACGTAAAGGGCTAGGGACGCGGGGCCAAGTGTTCCCGAAAGCTCTCAAAGAGCTTTATCACATATGTCAGAACGACATCTGTAGCTCATTGTTTTCTTTATTTATTTACCAATTCATAACAGCGCTATCTCAAGAAGACCTCTCTCCTGGACTGCTCCCTGGACAGTGGGCCAAAGTCGTGTCCACCTGCTGAGGAGACTGAGATCCTTTGGAGTGTGCAGGACTCTGCTCAGGACTTTTTATGACACTGTGATGGCGTCTGCAGTCTCCGGCCGCCTCTCTCCTGGACTGCTCCCTGGACTCCATACAGGAGGTGGGTGAGAGGAGGACTCAGCAACTCCTTCAGCAGCAGGCTGTACATTCTGTAAGATTTATGACACTGTGGTGGCGTCTGCAGTCCTCTATGCACTGGCCTGCTGGGGAGGAGGGAGCAATGAGAGGGACATTGAACAGACTGCACAGAAAGAGACTGAACAGACTGGTCAGGAGGGCCGCCTCTCTCCTGGACTGCTCCCTGGACTCATACAGGACGTGGATGAGAGGAGGACTCGGCAGCTCCTTCAGCAGCAGGCCGAGGCACCCACCCTGCACAACACCGCAGCACCCAGCACCTCCTAACGGCAGAGACTATCACCGTCTTATCACTATTATAACCACACTGTTAACCCAGAAATTGTTTATAAGCAAATTTTCTAAGTAAGGTTTAATTTAAAAAATAAGTTTTGTTGGATTACTCAAACTATTTTAGTGAAGTTTACTAGTAGAATGTGATGGCAGAGTGCACTCAAAGTTCTGAGTTATGAAAATGTATAATATCAATTTTTTTTAAATACAGGGTTCACTAAAAATGTTTAGTTTAATCAACTTGAAACTGAAGTTTAGAAACAACTGAAGTGAACTGATTGGCTGGTTACCTCTAAATTAGTCTGGACTTGTTTGAGGGAGAATCTGCCATTTTCTTGTTTTTACACAGCTTTCCCTTACTTAATAGAAATGAAGTAATTTGAAAATTCTCTGGATTAAGCAATTTATTTGCTGTGCACAGAGGGCTGGAAAATCTTACGGTTGACAGTGTTTAAGACGATTCTCTTTTCTTCACATTCTGGAATTTGGTGAGTTGTTTTCTCTTCTATATTTAAATGTTGTCACTGAAGCCTAAAATTTAACTGAGAAATTTTTAATTTCTGTTAATTGTGGTACATACACATCCTGTCGTGTAACCTCAAAATATTGTCACGTTATTTGGTCAAGGTAGTTGACAGTAAAAACAAATCATTTTCCTTTTTTGGGCCCTACAGGTTACACACTTCCCAACAAGCAAAGTTTCTAATTTTATTCAAAAGGTAGATATTTTGAACATCAGTCCTAAATGCTTTGGAAATAGGGTTAGTATGAATGGAGTATGGAGTATGAAAAAGTATGAAAAGTATAGAGTATGAAAACTATTGTTTCCTTTGCTATTGTGTCCCCACAACTAAAAGTTTATTGAAGATTTGATTTTTCTGCAGTGCTTTAAGGCCAACTAACTGTATAACTATTTTCAAAAAAATTATAACTGGCATGAATATCTTTGTTTCTCTTGTTACTCAAATTTTGTAAGACCTTCATGACAGAGATGTGTTGAATGTTCCGGTGGGTATCCTCTGCTCTGAAGAAAGTGGTGCCCAAAACCCATCGCTGCTGAACCCAAGCAGAGCAGGGGTCATCATAGAGGGCAGCCTTGTGATCGATGACCTCATCAACCTACCTCAGGCGATGTGTGTTTTGTTTGGCCTAACATGTGCCCTCCATTTGGAGTATCCAAAGTGTATGAAGAATACACTCACCTTCATTCAGCAAGTGATGCTCAACCTGGGTCAAGTGTGCTACCACCCAAACTTCAGACTCTAAAGAATGCACTTGCCCTGTAAGATTGATCATAGCACCAGAGTGTTCATTGTGTACGTAAAGTGCAAGTTTTAGTTCAAGCTAGATTTATATGTCTATGTTGTAGTTCAACAATATAATAGAAACATGTTTTATTTTCATAAAAGAGTTCATGCTGACTGGTGAGCAGCAAGCATAAGACCTTAAAAGGTGCACAAAGAATGTAAGTCCTTTAATGCTGTTGACAGAGGGTCCTTTTCATGTGATGGACAACACTAGCATTACCACATCTTGCACTATAAGCATTTGTTTAGATAATTGTTCATTGTCTTGTCAGAGGTTAAACTCTGTTCTTCCTTTCTTGTTCTCCTTAAGAATATTAGGAGTTGCAACTGATGTTCAAAATACAAAAATGTTTTAAATTGAGATATCTTACATCTACAGAGGTTGTAAAAGCTTTGTTCTACTCTGTGCAAGAGCAAGCACCACAAAACTTTTTCATGTAATGTTTTTTTGGCCTATTGCTACATAGCTACTTTTTATTTGGCAATGTTAAACAAAATTGTTCATTTAAATCCCTGCATTTTGTGTTTATTAAATGTTTTTTATTAACACAAATAACTATTTTGGTTAGAGATGGGATTTTGAGTTTGATTAACTTAAAAAAAGTTGTTTAATCAATGATGAATTAATCTGATTGCAATTAAGAAAATTAGTCAGTTTACCTTTAAATCTGTTGTAAAATCAACCCCACTATCCAACCATTCAACTCAGCATTTCAAGTACAAATAACTTGTCTTTTAGTCCTTTCTACTTAATAATTTAAGTCCAATACTTTTAGCATTAAAGTTAAACCTATAATCAAATAATTTAAGTGCAATCACTTGCCTCAAATTTTTTAAGTAAACTCTACTTATCCGGGCTGACAGTGCAATAGCTCACTTTGTAAATGTAAACTATACAGCTGTGTACATTCTGTAAGATTTATGACACTGTGGTGGTGTCTGCAGTCCTCTATGCACTGGCCTGCTGGGGAGGAGGGAGCACAGAGAGGGACAGAAAGAGACTGAGCAGACTGCACAGAAAGAGACTGAACAGACTGGTCAGAATTCCAAATTTCAATCTATAAATGCTTGAACATGGATGAAAAGCTGGATTTCCTTTCTATACAGGAAGTAGAGTTTTTTTTTAAAGTTTTTTTTACAAATTTAGATTTAATCTGAAATGTAATTACCTTCCAGAATTCAATCTATAGATTAGCTCTTGCATATAGATGAAAACCTGTATTTCCTGTGTAAACAGGAAGTAGGAAGTGACTCACCAGCAGCAGCAGTAAGAAGCACATGGTGAGTAATTTCATGATTTTTCTTCTAGAAAACATATTGAAACTTGTTTCACCACTGGTGTTATTGCAGTATAACATCCCTATGTCACAATTTTTAATGTTGAAAAACACAAATTTAATTGAGTTTGTGTTGGACAAGAAAATGTTACAATATAACTACATAATACATACGTTTCAGACTAATTTGTCATCGTTCAATGTTTCTGCCTCTGTAATTCAGTATTGAATATGCGATCACCAACAACCAGACAAATTCCATAAGTGACACGCGGACTCCTAGTACCTCCCATTGGTAAGACGCAATGGACGGATGGACGGATGGAACAGAATGATTGTTAAGGAACTATGTGAGACTGATGACCTTGCCACCGGTTTGGTGCTGGACCCACTGCTGGGCTTCAGCACCCATAAAATGAACATTAGTCCTCCACCAGTGTTACCATGTTGGGATCATCTCAAAAAGACCCTGATGCAATTTCAGCTTATTTGTGATTTCAATGCAACATTTGAGGCCCTGACAGTGGGCGAACTGGCTGGTAACTACTTTCAATCTCTGGCCATCGTCAGGAGCTACTACGGCAACATGTGTATTGCTATCTCAGTGCCTTCGCGTTGGACGGTGTCAAGATAGAGTCCTGTGACAGATACTCAAGATCAATGGAGCAAAGGTAACTTCAACAAAGCACTGGTTTGCAGGACAGGATCTGGAGTTCTTGCTGGCCTGCACAGCAAACTTGAGTCCCGCTGACAGCCAGATGCTGAGGGCAGGAGTCAATGACTTCAGTGTGATGTATTCCAAACGCCAACGTTGCAGTCAGCTGTTCCTTGGGCCTGCAGTTTTTATTAACCATGACTGCAACCCAAACTGCAAGCTCCATCCTGGTGAGAAGAATATTGCTTATATTGAAGTGATTCGACTGTAGCAGCATAGAAATTGTGCTGCCATTATTCTACTCTGACGGTGCCAATTGGCAGCACCATAGCCAACCACTGATGGCGCCATGGCTATTTAAGGGGTGGATTTCCCCCTGCTGGCTCTCCCTCTCTGCTTCCTGGTTGGTTGCGTCACTGCCGGCTCGACCACGCTCGTATCGGGCAGGTAAGGCGGCTAGTCTGCTCACCTTCTGTGTAGGCCTGTGGGTTATTATTAATTGCTGTGTTGTACTGCAGGGCCCTTGGTTCGAGTGCCCCGGAGTTTTTATGGATCGTGTACCCTGCTCACTGTCGGCACGGTGATTTTTGCGGTCAGGTGTGTGGCGTCAGCAGCTGACTACACAGTTGGCGCTGCTCGTAGCTGGGGATCGCTGCTGCTTTATTGGGACCTGCTTTGTTGGGACCTGCTTTGTGTGGATCGCTGCTGCGTTGTGTGGATTGCTGCTGCGTTGTGTGGATCGCTGCTGCGTTGTGTGGATCACTGCTGCTTTGTGGAGATCGGTGTCAGTGAGTTTCCTCGGCGTGTCCGCTATAACGCGTCGATTTCCATCATCCATCTGGTGGAG
Organism: Pempheris klunzingeri; assembly: GCF_042242105.1. NCBI lineage: Eukaryota > Metazoa > Chordata > Actinopteri > Acropomatiformes > Pempheridae > Pempheris > Pempheris klunzingeri. Next base: position 164,714 of record NC_092032.1, read on the forward strand.
AGGTTCTATTTCACCAGCTGTGGACCTGCCTTCTTAAGACAATTGCTTTTCCCCTGGCTTACATCACTCGCAAGTATTGCGTGGTACTCTGGTGTGCTGACTGTTATTAATTGACTGGCTTGATTGGAGCCCTTTTTAAAGTCTGTTTGTTGGCAGTGTGGGTTGCATTTTTGTTTTCATTGCCCTGCTCCGTTGTCTTGATTTGTTGTATTGATTATTTTTGTATTTAGATTTATTTGTTTAGATATTTCATTTGGGCAGAGTTTTTCTTGTTTCTTACCTTGTTTATTTTTCTTTGTATTTTGAGTAATTTATATTTGGCAACTGGTAGTTTTGTTTAGTTTAATTGATTTCTGCTGCCATTTATTTGTTTCCAAGTTTTTGTATATTGTTTGTTCTGTTGGATTATTGTAACCCCACTAACCTGTGTGTGTGTGTGTGTGTGTGTTCCTTTTGTTTTAGTTGCTGAGGTCCGGTGGTCTGGTGGTGGGATCCCCTTTTGTGTGCTGTGCTCCCTGGGATTCGGGTATCCTTCACGTGTGTGTGTGTGACTGTCACAGCTGGGTGTCTTCTCTTTTTTTTTTTTTTTTGTTGGGATTCACCGCTCCATCAACTCGTGCACCGGTATCCTCAGCTTTAATTTAGTCCCTTAGTTTAATCCCCGTGTGAATGGTGTGTTTTTATATCATTTTAATCAAATTCTGTTAATAAAACTTATTTTGTTTGAGATTGGAACACTTGCTATTTGAGTGAACGGACCTGTGCGCCTTTAAAGGTGCATCATTCAGTTCTTTGGGCTGAAATCCCAAAGTGGCGTTGTCTGGCAACTTGATTTGTTAAATAGAGTAAGAACGACTATTTCTTTATTTTCCTGACCCTCCGCTCGCCACACGACCAATCTCACCTGGGGAGGAGTTGACATATTACTATGGTGATAGCTTTTTTGGGGATGGAAATGAAATGTGTGAATGCTGCACCTGTGAGAGTAATGGAAAGGGTCACTTCAAACACCAGGGGAAGCAGCATGACTCGGAAACAACAAAGGACACTGTGAGCCAAAACTATCACCTGAACAAGAGATATATTTGTCATCACAGAGAGAAGAGTGGTGCAGGCCTAACCTGCAACACAATAGCAAATGAGAAGTCTGAGGATGCAATCTCAGAAAGTCAAAGCAACAAGTACAGCAGCACTGAACCTTGCATCACTGACACACCTCAAAATGCAACTGCTGAGGCAGGAGAGGAAAGGTCCATGAGAGCTGAGAGAGAACAATACCTCACAGTTAACCAAAATAGGTCATCAGTGCCACAAGGTGTAGGAGCAGAAAAGACCTCTGAAGACAGGGAAAGAAATGAGGTGGTGAAGCCAACTTCTGGACCGGCAGACAGCAGAGTCAAAAAGAAGAGTGTTCACAGCCCAGAAGAGTCCGGGAGGACGACAGGAGAGCCTTAAGTGTGAAGGTAACAGAAGCACGAGGGAAAGATTTTCAAAACTAATGATAAATTAAAAGTGAGGAAGTGAAAGAATCAATCTGTTGGACATGTGCTGTGGAAAAAAGTTAAAGAAGTATGTTAGGACAAGATTGCTGTTAAATGATCAGAGACGATGCCAAATCATGTTAATAAACAATCAGCAGGTTAGCATGTGGAAGATATTGTCGTTAAAGAGGCAAAGCGTTGCTTGACTGTACTGGGGCGGCTGTGGCTCAGTGGTAGACTGGGTCGTCCCTCAATCAGAAGGGCGGGGGTTCGATCCCCAGCTCCTATGGGTCAACATGTCGAAGTGTACTTGGGCAAGACACTCCTGAAGCATGAAAGAAAAGTCTCCTCCAAATTACATTCCTCCTGTATGAATGATGTGTGAATGGGTGAATGAGGATGTCATGTAAAGCGCTTTAAGTAGTTCAAATAACTAGAAAGGTGCTATACAAATGCAGACCATTTAGTGCTTGTTCTGATCAAAACGTGAAAAACATTCATTGTGCTTGCTTTTCTTCATAGCTTGTAAGTTGTTTCAGCATTCATCTGGAAGAGTTGTTGAAAAGATGGTAAGTAGATAAAAACATGTTGTTACTTTACATTAGTATGCTGAAGACACAGAGCCTCAATTTGGTGCGTCACTTTTATTTGTCCACAGAGGAAGAAACTGTGTGGATTGTGTTTCGGAAACTTCGCCAACTTGAAGCAACACCTAATAGCGTGTCACACAATTCCAAACAAACAGGAGTTTCAACTTCTAATGAAATATGGGAATGCACGGTGAGATTAGGAAAAGTGTATATTTATACACTAACCCAAACCTAACATTGTCTCATCTCATCTCATTTTCTATACCGCTTATCCGTAAGGGTTGTGGGGGAGCTGGAGCCTATCCAGCCACTTCCTTCAACCAGTGTTTCTGGGACCCAAACCCCCTCTTCCCTTTCTTCGTATCAACTTCCTTCATCCATGAATCCTGCATCCTGTGAGAGTGACCTACCTTCATCCAACCTTCCGGGACACTCGAGTGGCCAGAGTGAAAATGTGATTGGCTCGATGTCAAAGGTGTGCTCATGCAACTCCCGCTGGGAGCAGGTTGAAACCAGGTTACAGCTGCTGGAGCAAAAGGTGGACCGAATGATGACAATGCAGCCACAGACACCAAACAGCACACCACGTAAACCACCTCTATCGGTTCAAAAAGGGGAACATTTAGGAAAAGAAAAGAAGTGCGGTCCTTTATTAGGTAAGGCAGGGGTGTCAAACTCAATCAAAGAAAGGGCCAAAAAACACGGTCTAAGTCGCGGGCCAAACAGGCTCAACATTTAGTGAAGACTCTAATAGTGACTCTTTTATTATAGTATATAATATAATATAATATATATATATATATTCTATCCAGAAATATGAATTTAAACAGCCAAACTTCAACAACTTTTCCTCAATAAAATAAATAGAATTTTAAATAACTGTTTTCTTTTTTTGTACTTCTCCTGCTGTAGTGTCGTCTTATATTTATATTCTTTAATTATAGCCACATCAGCTCCACAAACAAGACACACAGGTTTACCTCCAATATCGACAAACAGGTAAAATTCTGCCCCCCACCTGCTTTGAAAGTCTCTGTTTTCAAAGTCCACTTTTCGTTTAGCCATTTATTTTGGGGGGGCTAGCTTAATGGTGCGTCTCCACTAGTACCTACTCCGTACCTACGCCGAGTAGAGCTGAGTAGGTACTAGTGGAAACGCGCCATAAGTGTCGCTATAACAGCGCTGAGCGAGGCATTGATCGGTGTGTCATTATACCTGCGGGAGGAGGGGCTGCTGCACAGGTCATTCTTAATAGTCACATGAAATTATCTTGCGGGCCGTATATAATTGTATTGCGGGCCTTGAGTTTGACATATGTGAGGTAAGGTTTCCTTTCCTTTCAACTAGAAGTTTCTGAGAGAATTTTGACAGTTACAGAAAATTTGTTTCACCTTTGTTTTTGTATTTGGATTGTACAACTAATGTTTACTGCTTTTTATTGCAGAAAAGATTGTTCCAGACTGAAAAGTTTCGCTTGGGCCCACGGACTGGAAGGAAGGACATGGAAAATGCAAGGCAGTCCTCATGCCATGCTCGTCGCTTTTGCCTTTACATGGCTGCTGGCCTCCCATCCAGTTCCATCTCACATGACCTAAGGTTCCTCAACCAAATGGACAAGTTGCGTGCGTGAGTAATATTTTTCTTGACCTAAAATATGCTAATTATCATAGATATCTTGGCACAAATGACATATTCTTATCTATAGCTTTCACTTTGTAATCTATGATGTTTCAAAGTAGGTGAAAATTTGGATGTTGCAGTATGGATTGAGATATTTTGTGGTGGAAGATCAAGTAACTTGTAACTGTGTACCTTTTTCCATAGCTGGCCAACCTACCTCTTCTTCCTTGGCTCTTGACGAAGGCGGTCGCACTCTCCCCTCTCTCTCCTTCCCTTATCTTTTCCTGCTATGCTCTCAGTCTTGTCTTGACTAGGAGCCTCTCTCTGCACTGTTCTCTAAAACTCTAAACCTTAACCATGGAATTAGTGAACTGGTCTCTCCATGCAGTTGATAAAATTTTCAGCACCAGAAGAGTGGTGCCCGGGGAACCGGCATGCCCTCAAGGAACATTTCCAGCTGGCTACATGGTCGACTCGTGGGATAAGTGGAGGACCATGTGCCTGGCGGAACTATCCATTGAGGTCGTGGAAGATGTTTATCTGTTTGACTTTGACTTTTCTTTATTTGATCCCCCATAGGGGGAAATTTTCATGTTACAGCAGCAACAATTGAACAGGGAGAGTGAAAAGAAGCAATAGTAGAAGAAAAAATAGCAATAGCAAATAAATATAAATATAAATATATGGCTGTGATGAAATAAATATTTACACTATGGGATATTTGAAATAAATATTTACACTATGGGATATTTACACTTGGAACCATGATAATAGGTGTTCTGCTGATTGGATTATGCATTGCACTGATGTATCGTCAAAACTGGAAGACGGTGGCAGCAGTCAAGGGCCCTACTCCGCTGCAGGCCATGATTGAGGATTTAGGCAGGGCTCAGGCCGCGGTCCTCAACCACACGGATAACATCTTGGAGAAGCTTTCGGCTCTGCAAAAAGGATTGGATCGATTGAGTGACCAGAATGGACAATAGAGTAAGCCAAGTCTATTGAATATGGCTGTCTCGCTCTAACCCAAATAATCTAATCTGAATTGGCCTCCCCTAAGCAGTGGCCTTGGCCAAGGTCACTACTGGAATAATCTCCCCTCTGAGTTCACTGCAGCTGGGACGCTCTTCCCCATGCCACCCCCATCCACCTGATGCTTGTTGGCTTGTCTGGAACCAGACCAGGGACGTCTCCATGGCAACCACCATGTTATCGCCGACAACTGCGAATGAACTGAGGCGGGTTTTGGGAACTGATGAGCAACACATCAGGACTTACTCCTGCCCTACATCCAACGCCTTCGCCAGCTTCCACCCCTCCAGTACGAGGGGCGTGGTCCAAGGGTTCGCCTATCGGGGCTGTAGCCAGCAGCCTGCCTCCTGCGGTGCTGGAATATCTCCACTCCCCTTTTCCCCTCCCCTGTTGCAATGTTGTTATTGTCATGTGATGTGCTAAAAATTTGTGCTGAGGTTTTTTTTACCGGTCCCACACTGCACTCCACGAGTACAGTCTGGTGTCGCATGTTTTTTCTCCTCCCCTCTCTCTCTCCTCCTGTTTTCCTCCCCACTTTCCCCCCCACTGTAAAAATGGACTGCTGGCATTTTACACCTTGCCCAGGGACAACAGTTGAAAAATAGCTTCCTTACGCTAATACTGGCACATTTACAGAAATGTTCACTAATGTGTACCGTCCCTGTTAAATAAATAAATACCTTTTTCAGAAGGGATATGCACCCACGTCAGTGAAAAACGTGTTGACCGACGTCGTCATGTTCTGCAGACATTGAAAACTCATTTCTGAGTGCGAGTAAGCTGAAACCCAAAGAACTTGAAGAACATTCAATATGAAATGAAGAGGATTCAGGCTGAGGTCCAAAGAAGAGTTGTCGTCCACCGGCAGAAAGTGTTGCGGAAAAAGACAGGTAGATGTTGTCACCATCTGTTATCCTTGATATTGTGTTCTTTCAAAAAAATAATTATTTTGTGTGCTGTATATATGTTGTCATCTTAATAAACTGCAACTTGGAACCTCATAAATGCGTGGTGCCCATCACACTGTTTTTACAGAAAATCAGCTTGATGCAGACCAGGAAAGCCAATTCTTGGTGATTGCCAGGAAAAAAATTCCTGAACTGTTTGGTAAGTAGACTTAATCATCCATCCATCCATCATCTATACACCGCGTAATCCTCATTAGGGTCGCGGGGGGGCTTGAGCCTATCCCAGCTGACTTAAAGCGAAGGCAGGGGACACCCTGGACAGGTCGCCAGTCTATCGCAGGGCTACATATACAGACAGTCACTCTCGCATTCACACCTATTAGAGTTACCAATTAATCTGAGCATGTTTTTGGTGTGAGGAAGCCGGAGTACCCGGAGAAAACCCACGCATGCATAGGAAGAATATGCAAACTCCATGCAGAAAGATCCCAGGAAGGCCGGGACGCGAACCAGGGATCTTCTAGCTGCAAGGTGAAAGTGCCAACCACCAAGCCACTGTGCAGCCCTAGACTTCACATTGTATTCCTTCTTTGCAAGCTTTCATTCTTAACAAGCTGTATTTTTTTTATGCATATCTTACTATGTTTTGTAGAATGTTTTGGCCGCAATGGAGCTCCTGACAACAATCATGCCTTGATCACGGGGTACATCATGTGCTATCTGTGCATCATTACTGGACACAGATCCGTGGTACTCACAAACATGATGAAGGAAAGTGTGGTCAACTGTGAGAGATGGGATCATGGAAACAAATTCCAAGTTCTGGTTAGTCTTTTTAAGGGGGAGGGACCATGTGATAAACAGTTAATTTGTTGAATTAACCTTCCTCTTGTGCTAGCTTTCTGTTACCATCTCTTATGTTAACGGTTCAGCTTTGACCCGTGTCTTAAATCAGCTGAATTAAGAATAAGAATAAGAATAAGACCGACTTTATTTATCCCGGAGGAAATTGTTGTGCCAGAGTGCGGTACAGAGGTCGTCACAACAATACAAAATATTAAAATACAAAAATTGAACAGAAACTTAGACACAATAAAATACAATTAAATTAAATAGTCTGTCCCTTTTTAAAACAAAAAGTACAGATTGAAAAGTACAAATTTGTGAGAAGTGTCACAGTGTGTGAGGTGAAGTGTGCAAAGTAAGTGAAACTATACAGAATAGACTTTAACAATTAAATAAGATATGTGCAAAGTGCAAACTGCAAAACGGGAGACAAAGTGAAAGGGAATGACCTTCACGGTTATTGCACATGATTCTGCTGAATGAGTCCGTTACGTGTCCCTCCTGCTGGTGGAGGAGGCGTTATACAGTCTAATAGCCACAGGTAGGAAAGACCTCCTGTGGCGTTCTGTGGTGCACCTTGGTGATCTGAGTCAACGACTGAAGGTGCTCTCAGTGTGGCGTGCAGGGGGTGGGAGGTGTTGTCCATGATGCTGAGCAGCTTCTTCAGCATCCTCCTCTCAGACACCTCCACCACAGACTCCAACTCGACTCCCAGGACAGAACCAGCTCTCCTGATGAGCTTGTTGAGTCTGTTGGCGTCAGCTGTCTTCAGTCTGCTGCCCCAGCACACTACAGCGTAGAAGGTGACGCTGGCTACCACAGAATGATAGAACATCTGCAGCATGGTTCTGCAGACATTGAAAGATCTGAGCCTCCTGAGGAAGTACAGTCGGCTCTGACCATTCTTGTAGACGGCGTGGGTGTTTCTAGACCAGTCCAGTTTATTGTCTATGTGGACACCGAGGTACTTGTAGTCCTCCACGATGTCCACCTCTAATCCGTTGATGGTGATGGGGTTTGGACAGGTCCTCTGCTTCCTGAAGTCCACCACCAGCTCCTTTGTCTTGGTGACGTTGAGCTGTAGATGGTTCAGTCCACACGACTCCACGAACCTGTCCACCACACTCCTGTACTCAGCCTCCTGGTCCCTGCTGATACAGCCCACGATGGCAGAGTCGTCTGAGAACTTCTGCAGGTGGCAGGACTGTGAGCGGAACCTGAAGTCTGAGGTGTAGAGTGTGAACAGGAAGGGAGACAGGACCGTCCCCTGAGGCGCCCCCGTGCTGCTCACAATGGTGTCCGACGTGATGTCCCGCAGCCTCACATACTGTGGGCGGCCTGTGAGGTAGTTGGTAATCCAGGCCACCAGTGGAGCATCCACCTGCATGTCCAAAAGTTTGTTGCCAAGGAGAGTAGGTCGGATGGTTTTGAACGCACTGGAGAAGTCAAAGAACATGACTCTCACAGTGCTGCTCCTCCAGGTGAGAATAAACTCTGTGCAGCGGGTAGATGATGGCATCCTCCACTCCAATATGGGGCTGGTACGCAAACTGCAGGGGGTCCAGCGATGGTCTGACGACTGTGCGGAGGTGCTTCAGGACGAGCCTCTCCAGTGACTTCATGACATGTGACGTCAGGGCCACTGGTCTGTAGTCACTGTGCGTGTTGGGATGCTTCTTCTTGGGCACAGGAACCAGGCATGAAGTTTTCCACCGGTCGGGGACAACCATCTGGCTCAGGCTCAAGGTGAAGATGTGCTGGAAAATCGGGGGGAGGAGGATGGTCGAAGAGGTGCGAATTGAGTGAGCAGTGGGGGAAGCGTCATGAGAGGAGCTGGGGGGAGGGTGGGCAGAGGCTGCATTGTCAAACCTGTTGAAAAACAGGTTTAGCTGATTGGCCTCCTGTAGGTCTCCTTCCATCCTCTGGTCATCCTTCTTACCATGACCAGTGATGGTTCTCAACCCACTCCACACCTCCCTCATGTTGTTTTGCTGGAGCTTGTTCTCCAGCTTCTTCCTGTAACAGTCCTTCCCCTCTGAGATCTTCACCTTCAGTTCACTCTGCACCCTCTTCAGCTCCTCTTTGTCTCCACTCCTGAATGCAGCCTTCTTCCTGTTCAGTGTTGCCTTGATGTCCTTGCTTTGTTGTTCGGGTAACAGCGCACAGTCTTAGTGGGGATGATGTTATTTGTGCAGAAGTTGATGTACTCTGTGATGCAGTCTGTGAGTCCTTCAATGTCCTCCCCCTGCGCGTCACAGAGAACATCCCAGTTGGTCACCTCAAAACATCCCTGGAGAGTCTCTTCTGCTTCCTGTGACCACCGCCAAACAGTTCTGGTGGTCACAGGTTGCCGCTGGACTGCAGGAATGTAGCGTGGCTTTAAATGCAGTATGTTATGGTCAGCTCTGCCAAGTGGAGGTAGAGCTGTGGCGCTGTATGCGTCCTTAACATTAGCATACAGAAGGTCTATTGTTTTGTTGTCCCTGGTTTTACAGTCCAGAATTTACAGAATTCTCAATAGAAGTCCACCTATCCACTGTTATGTGCTAATTTTCTGCATTTTATTTCCCAAGGTGGATGAACACAAAACTGTGCGGTCATTTGGTCATGCTGCACTCAGCCTTAATAAGAAGGAGTTTGGGTGGCTTCAACGCCTGAGTGATGGCAAGTGCTGTTGTCAAGGGAGCAATTATGTGTTCCACACAGTACTTGGCAAGCAGATTGTGAAGCCCTCTAACTTCCTGAATCTGGCTTGGGGGGACTCTGGGATGCCTAGTACCATAACGTTTAACAAGATCCGGAGTAGTGTCTCTGCTCAGGTAAGAACTAGATTTAGGTTGGAATCTGGCTGTAGAATAGAATTTGTAAGTTGTAACGTGGTCATTGATTAGAATTTCAAAGTTGGAATAGTTGGGTACTGGAGTTCAATCAATCAATCAGTCTTTATTTATAGAGCGCCAATTCATAACAGCGTTATCTCAAGACGCTTTACATAAAGAGCAGGCCTAGACCAAACTCTTTAATTAGAGAGAAACCCAACAATTCAGGAATTCAAAATTAAGGATTCAAGAATTCCCACATGAGCAGCATCAGATATTATATTGAGCAACAGTGGCAAGGAAAGAAACCTCGAACAGACCCAGGCTCAATGTGGGCGGCTTCTGTCAGGGTCCATGTCCGGATTGGACAGAGTGAGAGAGAGAGGGAGACAGAGAGACAAACAGAGAGACAGAGACAACACAATCAGCAACCAACATGCTAACAGTGACTATAGCACTTACAATAGGAGTGTGACTAATAAATTAGCATTAGCAATATGGAAATATTGAAAAAAGGTTTATTCCTGTCAAAAGGGAGTTTTTTTCTTGCCACTGTCACCTTAGGGCTTGCTCTGGGGGTTCAGGCCATTTGGGTTCTTGAATGAACATGAATGTTTGCAGCTCGGTAAAATTGGGTGCGCACACAATTTAGGGGGTGATGAGTGACTGTCATACGTTTTTTCAGAGCCTTGACTAAAATTGTTTAGACACAGTGGCAAAAAGGACTGCTTTGATATGACTTTTTTTTTTTTACAATGTCTTTATTTTGGTTTTCAGGCCAACCAACACCTCTCAGAGAAGGCGAGAAAGCAGGTGGCAAAATCTATGTGCCACGATCCCAGCACTGCAGAGAAGTTTTATGTCTCTTTACCAGATGAAGAGACAGCCTATAAAACAAGAAGACTGCGAATGAAGGCCCTGAAGATTGCTGCTGCAAAGCCCTCCCAAGAGGAACAAATCAGTTCTGATGAGGAGGCGGCCTCCATAGAGACACCGGACACAAGCTCTGCTGGTGAGGAACCTGTATATGATGATGGACCTGAGTCAAGCTCATCGTCATCTTCGGAGGAGGTAAGGATCATGAACAAGAGACGTGGAAGGTTACAATGGGGATGTGGAGAGACTGGCAAGCGTGAGGCTTCTTCATCATCAGAGAACGAGCTCCCATCAGCTGGAACTTCCACGGCAAAGAGGAGATTGACTTTCTCGCATAAATCAAGGCAGTCTGAAGTCCGAAAGAGTAAGCCGCCACAAACTGTTTACACACTAAGTGCTCTGTGGTGGTCGACAGGTTGAGACAACCTGTTGAAGATTATTTTCTGTACAAAATGAATGCAACTGTGCCAGCACCCACAGTTGAAGAGGAGCCAAGATATGAGTCTGAGCCCCTGACTACAATGACCACAGGAAGTGTGCAGGCACCCCTGCAGAGCAGGCTTCATGCAGATTATTTTCAGAACAAAATGAATGCAACTGAGCCCCTGCACAAGCAGAGCAAAGAGTGTAAGAATTCACCCCTTGATGAGCCATCAGCTCAACCAGCACCCCAGGCTGAGCAGAGCGTCATGTGCATGGCAGCACCCACAGTTGAAGAGGAGCCAAGATGTGAGTCTGAGCCCCTGACTACGATGACCACAGGAAGTGTGCAGGCACCCCCTGCAGAGCAGGCTCCAGGGTCAGTGCCAGCACCCACAGTTGAAGAGGAGCCAGGACGTGAGCCTGAACCCCTGACCACGATGGCCACAGGAAGTGTGCAGGCACCCCCTGCAGAGCAGGCTCCAGGGTCAGTGCCAGCCCCCCTAATTCCCATACAGTAGACACCCGAATGCATGCGAGAATCCTCAGTCAAAGGTCCTAAGTCCTAAGACTTTTTGGGTCACGTTTACTTAGGTTTGAGAGGTTCAGTGATGCTGATCAACATGTTAGATGTACCCATCATGTTTTTTTTGTTTACCCTAACCCTTTGTTTGTTTGTTTATTTTTCCTATTTAAACATGATATTTGACATAACATAATTTGGAGTAGGAAAGAAAAATCACAGCAAGATGAAGAAAATACATTTATTTCTAATGTATGCCGGCACTTTATTTTATTTGTGACTTTTTTTCTATTCATTTTATAAACATAGTCTTACAAATAAAAAAAGGAAAATCTTTTGTTTTGTTTTTTCATTTGCATCCCATATTACATTACATTTGTTGACAGTTGCTTTATTGTTCAGAAACTCACACACCTTTTTTCCTGTAAAGTTACAATGCCTCCTAAATCAGAGACATTAAAATGTAAAGGAATGGATTTATGGAATATGGGTGCGCTCACAGGTTGTAATGCGGAAGTGACAAATGAGGCGCTAACCACAGGTAGGGTGGGGTCAGTGCACCTAAAATTTGACTCAGAGTACTTTGTGCTAAACCCTATCACATATGTCAGACAAAGTTGGTTTGGCAACTTATGAAATTTTAGAATCACAGAGGTCATAGGTCAGTGACCGCCATATTGTTTTGATCTCCACGTTCGCTGCGTCTACATGGTAAGTTGGTCTCTTACAAAAGCTGTTTTTTTTTAACCATTTTTGCCCATCTGGAGAGTTTTAACTAATTCGTAGTGTTTTACAAAGACCTTAGGCACAAGTTGGCATGGTTCTTAAAAGTCTTTTGTTTAGGGACTTCTGGTGGAGCGGGTAACGAAGATGGCTGCATAAAAGAACCCTCCGTCACCGTTCACCTCGTCCCCCCCCAAAAATAGTGTTTTTATAGTTCAAAATATAGTCAACAGGTGCGTGATAGATTATTACAACGAGGGAGAATGCAGTCAGTACAGAAAACCTTGCAACAATACGGTCTGAGAAGCCAAGGTCAATGACAGGCTCCCGAAGACACGGAGGGAAACATGGCTACCATGGACCTACAGGCTGGTATGGCAACAGAGCTAGCCACCATTAAGGCACTTCTACAGGGCGTTGCCTCTGACATGAGTGGACTAAAATCTGGCATGGACGCGGTTCAGACAACGGTCGAAAAGCTGGGGTCTCGCATGGCTGAAACTGAAGCTCGAATTTCAGTGCTGGAAGATGAAGGCCAAACGAGGTGCAGCGCGGCGGAGGCCGCTGCGACAACCATAAAGCAGCTGCAGGAAAGAGTTGCCTATCTCGAGGATGCGGGCCAACACAACAATGTTCGTATAGTCGGCGTGGAGGAAGGAGTTGAAGGCAAAGATATGAACACGTTTATGAGCAACTTTATTTCTGAAACACTAAATATGGAGGTGACACGCGACTTTGAAATCGAGCGTTCCTACAGAACCGGCCCGAGACGCAGCGGGGATCGTCACATCATTGTACGGTTTTTGAAGTTCAGAGCCCGGGAGGAGGTTCTCCGAGCAGCCCGAGAGAAGGGCCGGGTCGAAAAGCAAGGCAAGCGGATTTTGTTCTTCCAGGACCTCTCACAGGATGTCATCCAGCGGCGCAAAAAGTTTGACGGAGTGAAGAAACGGCTGAGGGAGAAGAATGTGCAATACGCGATGCTGTACCCGGCCACGCTGAGCGTGGTTATTGAAAATATCCGACATACCTTCACTACACCTGAGGCAGCTGAAGATTTCTTCTCAACAGGACCTTGAAAGACTTATCCAATGCCTGCTGGCGGATTTACTATGGATGACAAGCTGTTTCCACGCTGGTTTGGTATGCAAGTCAATATATATGTTATAGAAGAACATTGACGGATATCTCAGGGATGCGGTGTTATATCCCAGCCAGTTGTTGACAGAGACTTTTACTACACTTCATTATTCTGTGCTTGCATTGTTGAGATAAAGAAGAGTTCGAGAAGGCCTTGAACAGTGAGAAGCCAGGACACCTGCGCTTCCCACCAACCACCCCTGCAAGGAGGAGAGCGAGCAGGGTGCGGCAGAGGACTGCTGAGAGGAGGAACTTTGCTTATACATGTTACATATATGCTTGAAAGATACTGAGACTGCTCAGTGCAGATGTAGATCTTTGCCTGTACTCCTTGCTTGTTGCAAGTAAAACTTTGAACTGAGATCTCTGTCTCTGAGAGTTTATCTTGTGTGTTGGGAAATTAATGGTACGAACTAACAGCGAAAATACAGTTCTGGTCTTATAGAAATAATTTCCTGACAAAGGATAAAAGTTCATGATTGTTTAATTTTATTTCTCGTCCCTCTCTGAGACTGATATATACCTAAAAGACTGGTAGAGGGCGCTCATACCATTGCAAAGAGTAGTTTGATAATTATAGGTAAGATGTCTGAAAGTGATTTTCTGGTTGACTGTTAAATGCATTATATGTTGAATTAGTTGGTTTAGCCAAATACGTTTTGGGCACTCAGACCTCATTAAGGACAGAGTAAATTAAAAGGGCGGGGTTAAAGCAATGTCGGGATACTAATAGATGACGTTCTGAATCGCAACCTTAGTCTGAGCTATAAGCGGGGGACGGGGGGGCACGGAGGATCCGGGACTTGAGGTTTCACGGACGCACTATGTTCTTGTTGTTTTAGAGTTAAGGTCACAGAGAACCATCCTGTTCGACGAGGGTTCTCACAAATGTGCATTTTGATTTCATTTTTGTTCATTTTCCTTTAGTTTTGTTTGACTTCCTGCCCTTGTGTGTTTTCCCGCCAGTGTGATTGTCTGCCCCGCCCTGATTGTCTCCACCTGTTCCCCATTACCTTGTGTATAAGTAGTCTGCATCTCCCTTTGTCTTGTGCCAGATTGTCTTGTCTTGTCCGAGCATCATAGGTCACTTGTGTTTTTGCAAACCAAGCCATAGATTGTCATGCCATGTAATTAGTAAGTATCTTGTCCATGTAAGTATTGTATTGTATTAAAGAGTTTGTCACCAGATTAAATGTGTCTTGCTTCGTGCATTTGGGTCCACCCTGCCTCTGAGCCCTGTGCGTAATACTAGGTTTAGAGACTTAGGCAAAAATAAAACAATTGGGTAACATGGCTGACATGCTTAAGATACTGTCATGGAATGTAAAAGGGGCAAATGAGACTGTTAAAAGAAAGAAGCTTCTACTGTATTTAAAACAGAAAAAAGTAGACATCTGCTTCTTGCAAGAGACCCATTTGTGCGATGAGGAGTCTAACAAACTACAAAGAGACTGGGTGGGCAGGGTATTTTTCAGCTCAAACTCATCTAAACAGAGGGGTGTTGCTATTCTAACTTGCAAGAATCTTAATATTAAAGTCCACAAACAATATTCAGATAAGGATGGCAGGTGGGTGGCATTAGACATAGATCTTTTTGGGGTCAGATACTCCCTTATTAATATATATGCTCCCAATACAGACTCCCCACAGTTTTTTGTTGATATATGTAACAGCAAAACAAATGGGTAATTTATATGTTATAATTGGGGGAGATTTTAACCAGGTGAGGGACCCAGCACTGGACAAGTTGACACCAGCAAATAGAAGACCAACACAAAAATCTATATTAACAGTGGATACTATGGTAGAAGAACTAGGCCTGGTCAATATCTGGAGACTCTTACACTCTAATGAAAGGGAATATACCTTCTACTCAAACCCTCATTCTACCTACTCGCGGATAGACTACTTTTTGATATCAGATCATGCCCCAGTAGAGACAGTATTACACCTTGAGCCTAGATCCAGGGAGCCTATAACCCGTTGGAGACTAAATACCTCATTACTTCATAATGAAACATCTAGTAATTTTATAAAGTAAGAAATGTTGGAATATTGGGTTCAAAACGAAGGCACAGCCTCAAACCCCGGTCTAGAGTGGGATGCATTTAAAGCCTACTTGAGGGGCCGTCTGATACAACACTGCTCTTTTCTTAAAAAGCAATCTGTTAAGCGCCTTCAGGAATTAGAAAAAGAAATCAAGGATCTTGAGAAAATACATGCACATCAACCAAACTTAACAGTACTCTCGCATCTAAATAAGCTTAAGTTTGAATTGAATTCCATATTGCAGAAAAAAGTAGAATTTGCATTATTTCAGTGTAAACAGAGGTACTATGAACAGGGGGAAGCTGCTGGAAAATTTCTGGCACAGAGGGTAAAACAACAATATAGCTCTACTCTAATACCTGCTATAGAGAATGAAGAAGGAATATTGGTGACGGACACTGGGGAGATTAATGAGACGTTTAAATTATTTTACAAAAAGCTATACACCTCACAGTGCAATACAGACCAGGACGACATAGATAATTTCTTGTCACGAGTACATTTGCCATCCTTGTCTGTAGAAGAGCAGAGAGGTATTGGAGGAGATATTACACTTGAAGAGGTTAAACAAGCTATAAGAAAACTGAGTGCTGGGAAGTCACCTGGGGACGATGGCTTCCCGACAGACTATTATAAGGAGTTCTCTGACCTGCTAGCTCCAAGATTACTCAAGGTATTTCAAGATGCACTTAAAAGGGGTAGTGTGCCGGAGAGCATGCAATCTATAGTAATAACACTTATCCATAAAAAAGGAAAGAATCCTCAGCAATGCAGTAACTATCGCCCGGTCTCATTGATTAATGTGGATGCAAAAATATTGGCAAAAATTTTAGCTACAAGATTGGAGAATTATCTGCCAACTCTTATTCATTCGGACCAGGTGGGCTTTATTAAAGGGAGGCATTCTGCTGATAATGTTCGCAGGTTGTTACATTTGCTATGGCAGGAAAAAGATAGTGTTGAACCCAGGGTTGCCTTCTCTCTAGATGCTGAGAAGGCGTTTGATAGAGTCGAGTGGGCATACCTGTTTCGCACACTGCATGGGTTTGGTCTGGGCTCCTCATTCATAAATTGGGTCAAATTGCTGTATCATTGTCCCAGGGCTTCAGTCTTAACAAATGGAAGGAGGTCTACACCTTTTTCACTCTTTAGAGGTACAAGACAGGGCTGTCCCCTAAGCCCATTAATTTTTGCGCTGGCACTGGAACCTTTAGCAATCGCCATTATGTATTATATAATTATTTATCCTGTGTAACACAACAGATTCAATTTTGCCTTTTTCTGGTTTTGTCTACTTGCGTAACCCCCTTTTTTTCTTTTTATTTATTTATTATTATTTTTATATGTATATGTGTGTGTATGTGTATGTATGTGTGTGTATATATATATATATATATATATATATATATATATATATATATATATAATATTTGTTTCATGGTTCTCAGACTGTTTAAGTTCTGTTGTTGTGGAAAAAATGGAAAAACTAATAAAAACTGTTACAAAAAAAAGTCTTTTGTTTAAATCTAACTTTTTAATAGGCACCTTTGATTTCGCTAATTAGCATGCTAATGTGCTAGTATAATAGATTGAAACAGGATCACAATGAGGTCAGCTTCCATATTTTCATCTAAAAATATTTACAAAAATCCACAATTAAAGCTATTCAAAGCTAAATTTTAACATTGTTTTTCTTTTCCTTTATTTATTAGTCAAAATTTCAAAAAAGATGCCCATCTCCAGAAGATTTTTGAAAAGGACGTTGAAAAGGCGTCATCAAAGACTCCTCATCACCAGGCTTGAGCTGTGGTATTTCTTCCTTCTTGTCTCACTTTTGCCTGTCACTTATGGATTGAAGATAGGCTCAAAGTCAGTGTCACCTACATATGTGGCAGTGGGAGAGAGTGTGACCCTCAACTGTCACTTTCTCCTTGGTCCTGAGGACCTTGGAGTGCTGGATATTGCATGGAGCATGAAGCCTTCAGATTTTGGTGAAAACGAGACACTAGTCATCTGGTATGCTGGAGGTCACATATATGATGGTGATGATCCATTCAGAGGCAGAGTACAGTTTGTGTCTTCTGATCCTGCAAGTGGCAATGCTTCAATAAGCATTACCGATTTGAAACCTACAGACGCAAACACCTACCAATGCAAGGTTCGGAAAGTTCCCGGAATCAACTTCATCATCATTCGCCTGGATGTGATGGAGAGGCCAACTAGACCTGAATGTTACCTGGAAGGTTTGTTTGAGGTGAATCACAAGGTGGTGCTCAGATGTAAGAGCACAAAAGGCAGCCTCCCCATGTGGTACAAATGGTCCAAGGAAAGCGGAGACAAGAGGATCCCCCGTGGTGCCATTGTTGATTCTGTGCAAGGTGAGTTGCACTTAGCAATCACTGGAGAATCTGTCTCAGGGACGTATGTCTGTGCAGCTCAAAACCTTGTGGGTTTCGAGACATGTCCGTTAACACTCCAGTTCAACCCAGCAGTTGATGTCAACATTCGAGCAGCAGTAGCAGCAACCATAGTCGTTCCGCTCATGGCCCTCATCATCACTGCCATTGTCATTGTCCTCTGTCACAACAGAAAAAATCGGGAGGATTTAGGCAATAAGATCTCAGAAGATGAACTGCCTCCCCACAAACGGCTGTCTAAGGAGAGTCACCAGATTGTGCCAAAAAATGTCCAGTACATAAAAGAGGTGTGTAATATCTAATGACTGCACAATGAAAAATTTGATTTTGTGTTTTTGATGTAATACAAACCCTGAAAGATGACTTCTATAGGTGGCTTTAATGTAGGTGAATTTGGATGTGTGTCAATAATTGTGAACATGGAAGACAGTACATGTAATTGAACAAATGGAGCAACTGTAAAAATCGATTTACTCAGTCATGTTGTCTATTTTTGTACAGGACAAAGTGAAGGTCAACATGGCGAGGAAGCAAGATGAAAAAAAGCCTGAGGTGAACCATGTGTATGCGACAATGAAGCCCGTGAATGACCGTACATATGAAAAAATGAGATCCATGAAGACTTTCTTTTTTGTGGAAGGGGAAACAGGTTTTTAAGGAAAATTGACTGTTCAGCATACACAAATTTTGGGTACTGCACAAGTTGCACAGTTCTGCTGTCAGACCAGGTCTTCCATACAACATTACATACATACGACAGTCATGTTTGGTCACTGTTGAGTTAGAAAATTTTCTGTTTTGGTAGTATGTTTATTCAAAGGCCATATTTGCTGTCACACATTTGTTGACAGCTTAGCAACAAAAAAGATTTTTTCAATATTTCTTTTGGCACAGAAAAGGTTTTTTATTTATGTATTTCATTTTGAGACAAATGCGGTTCAAAAGATTTTGAAATGCACATATAGTCAATAAGAATAATGTGAACTGTTCCAGGAATGTCCCAATGCTTGTGAGTCACTCTATACATGAGCAATAATGACTTATAATGGAACCACAACAATCACAATTCTCATCTGGTGGGTGTGTAATGGATGAGAATTTGGAAATACTTCAAAGGTTGAGATTTCAAAGAGAGTGGGAGATAGGAGGCTGACTGTTGGAATGAATGGAAGCTTGCAGACCGCTGCATCAATGAGAGGTAGTTGCATCACTCTAGATACAAGCATTGAGGAGATATAACAGATCAAAGACATTCCAGATTTACATCTACTGTATTGTGTCAGAAGAGAATTTTGGAGAATTCAAGGGCTTATATCTCGGTGGAAATTACATGTAGGAAGCTGATTCCTGGACCATATGGAAGCTTCCAGATAGGTGCATCACGATGAGGTAGTTGCATCACCCTAGATACAAGCATTGAGGAGATATAACAGATCAAAGACATTCCAGATTCACATCTATTGTATTGTGTCAAGAGAATTTTGAAGAATTTCAAGGGCTTATATCTCAGTGAAAATGACATGTAGGAAGCTGATTCCTGGACCAGGTGGTCACAATGAGGTAGTTGCATCACTCTAGGTACAAGCATTGAGGAGATATAACACACATTGTAAAATTCCACTTTCTAATTGGGGCTCATAGAAAACGCTTCCAGAATATTTAGTGTGGGCTTTTGGGGGTGGTTCTTGTGGGTCCACTGACACAAAAATGACCACTGGCCATGGGGGGAATGCCAGCTTTGAGCCAGAAGTGGTTGCCAGTCTCTAGCTGGCTCTATGACCGAACAGGGCCCAAAAAGACTTGTGTGGCGAGCTTGACTTTTTGACCTTTTTGACCTTTCTAAGCTAAACGGCCATAACGTGACAACGTAAAGGGCTAGGGACGCGGGGCCAAGTGTTCCCGAAAGCTTTATAAAGAGCTTTATCACATATGTCAGAACGACATCTGTAGCTCATTGTTTTCTTTATTTATAAAGCACCAATTCATAACAGCTTTACATAAAGAGCAGGTCAAGACCTCTCTCCTGGACTGCTCCCTGGACTCCATACGGGAGGTGGGTGAGAGGAGGACTCAGCAGCTCCTTCAGCAGTAGGCTGAGGCACCCAACCTGCACAACACTGCAGCACCCAGCACCTCCTAACGGCAGAGACTATCACTGTCTTATCACTATCATAAGCTGTAGCTCACTTTGTAAATGTAAACTATACAGCTGTGTACATTCTGTAAGATTTATGACACTGTGGTGGCGTCTGCAGTCCTCTATGCAGTGGTCTGCTGGGGAGGAGGGAGCACGGAGAGGGACAGTGAACACATTGCACAAAAAGAGACTCAAAAGACTGGTCAGGAGGGCCGCTTCTCTCCTGGACTGCTCCCTGGACTCCATACAGGAGGTGGGTGAGAGGAGGACTGACTCAGCAGCTCCTTCAGCTGCAGGCCGAGGCACCCACCCTGCTCTTGAAGCAGTCCTCTATTCTCCATTTATGTGATGCCTTTTCCTCTCTCATTCCCCTCTTCAGGACGGCTCTGGCAGGCAGTGTCCCTCTCCCTGAGCAGGCTCTGCACCTGATTTGTCATCCAGGGTTTTTCCTTGGGGTAAACCCTGATGCTCCTGTCCACAGTGGTGATGTCCTTGCAGAACTTTTTGCAATCCAAGACTGCTGTCGTGTATTGCTTCAGGTCAGGACGTGGAGCAGTACACGAAAGCAGTAGAGAATTTTGAAGTATTTCAAGGGCTTATATCTCAGCAAAAATGACACGTAGGAAGCTGATTCCTGGGCCAGGTGGAAGCTTGCAGATAGTTGCATAAGTATGAGGATCACTCTAGATACAAGCATGGAGGAGATGTAACAGAACAAAGACATTCCAAATTTACATCTATTGTATTGTTTCAGAAGAGAATTTTGAAGAATTTCAAGGGCTCATATCTCAGTGAGAATGACATGTAGGAAGCTGATTCCTGGACCAAAAGGAAGCTGGGTGCATCATGATGGGATAGTTGCATACAAGCATTGAGAAGATATAACGAATCAAAAACATTCCAAATTTACATCTATTATGTGTCAGAAGAAAATTTGGAGTTATTTCAAGGGCTTATATCTCAATGAGATATAGAGGTAGGAGGCTGATTAAGTATTTCAAGGGCTTATATCAGCAAGAATGTCATGTTGGAAGCTTGCAGAAAGCTGAAATTTGGAATTGAGAATTTGGAATTTGGAAGTAGTTCAATGGCTTCAAGGGTGGCTCTGGCTCAGTGGTAGAGTGAGTCGTCCCTCAATCAGAAGGTCGGGGGTTCAATCCCCGACCCTATGGGTCAACATGTCGAAGTGTCCTTGGGCAAGACACTGAACCCCAACTTGCTCCTGAAGCATGGCTTCAGTATATGAATGAGTACGAAAGAATAGTCTCCTCCAAATTAGATCCCTCCTGCATGAATGATGTGTGAATGGGTGAATGAGGATGTCATGTAAAGCGCTTTGAGTAGTTGAAATAACTAGAAAGGCGCTGTACAAATACAGATCATTTACCATTTACCATTCTCGGCCTGATGAGCTTGTTTATAGAACTTGTTGTGAAAACACTGGAAAACAGCCGGGACCTTGAATGTTTTGCTCTGTTTATATTTAGAATGGTAAATATTGCTAGTTTACACAGCACAGAGGAAGTTATGATGCTGTGTTTTGGTGCTAAGAGCTGAATGTCTGTTTTAGTCGTCTCTCGGCCTGATAAGCTTGTTTATGGAACTTGTTATGAAAACTCTGGAAAACAGCTGTGTTTTGGTGCTGAGAGCTGAATGTCTGTTTTAGTAGTCTCTCGGCCTGATAAGCTTGTTTATGGAACTTGTTATGAAAACACTGCAAAACAGCCGGGACCTTGAAAGTTTTGCTCTGTTTATACTTAGAATGGTAAATATTGCTAGTTTACACAGCACAGAGGAAGTTATGATGCTGTCACATACTGTCACATACGGTCACTTCCTGTCTTCCTGTTCCTGTTACGGTAAGCGTCATTTCCGGCTATCAGAGTTTCCGTGTACTGTGCTATCAACAGCGTCTCATTCCTTTTTCTCCACTGGATCTATTTTCACGCTTTACTGTCTTAACCACTGTAGGGATGCTTTTCTGTGGTTGTAGCAATGAAGAGAGGAGCCCAAGATTCATTCAAGAAGTTTATGTAGGTGTACGAGCTCGGAGTCCAACATCACAGGCATAGATGAGACTAAGGAATACAGAGTAAAGCTACCACATATATAGGATTCTACAAACTATATCTGGTTTCGGATACATGAGAGCATGTCCCAAGATGGACTTGATCTTTCCTTAGAACAACCAGTTGTCCAGACAAAGCGGAGTCGGAAGAGTAGTATGCTGACTTGAGAGTAACATATATACCATGTAAGACAGTACATTTAAATTTAAAACCTGCACACATATTTCTCACTTCTTGTGGTGATAATTTCGTTATTTCTGTAGCTTTATACTTAAATCACTAGCTAGCTTATTAAAGCTAAAACCTCTACAATGGCTTCTCTCTCTCCCTCTCAGTCTCATGCTGTCTCCTGCTCAGTGTGCCATATGTTAAGTCACTCTTCTGCCTCCTTTAGTGAAACCTGTGGTACCTGTAATAAGTGTAGTTTATTTGCTGTACTGGAGGCGAGGCTTAGTGAGTTGGAGGCACAGTTCCGCACCATGGAGCATAAGTCAGCTGTAGCTAGCCAGCCCCCAGTAGCCGGTGCGGGCCGACCTAGCTTAGCTCCTACTCCCCCGGCGGTTCCCGCGCAGCTGGGAAACCAGGGCGGCTGGGTGACTGTCCGGAGGAAACATAGCCCAAAGGAGAAGCCCACGGTGCACCACCACCTTCAGGTTTCCAACCGATTCTCCCCACTCAGCGACACACCCGCTGACAAACAGACTCTGGTCATTGGAAGCTCCATAGTCAGGAACGTGAAGCTAGCGGCACCAGCGAACATAGTTAAGTGCATCCCGGGGGCCAGAGCGGGCGACATAGAGTCAAATTTAAAACTGCTGGCGAAGGCTAATCGTAAATTTGGTAAGATTGTAATTCACGTCAGTGTTAATGACACCCGATTACGCCAATCGGAGGTCACTAAAATTAATGTGGAGTCGGTGTGTAACTTTGCTAAAACAATGTCGGACTCCGTAGTTTTCTCTGGTCCCCTGCCCAACCTGACCAGTGATGACATGTACAGCCGCATGTCATCATTTAACCGCTGGCTGTTGAGGTGGTGCCCAGCTAACAATGTGGGCTTCATAGACAATTGGAAGTCTTTCTGGGGAAAACCTGGTCTCATTAGAAGAGACGGCATCCATCCCACTTTGGACGGAGCTGCGCTCTTATCTAGAAATATGGCGAAGTTTATTAGTCCTAAAACTTGACAATCCAGAGTCGAGACCAGGAAGCAGAGCTGCAGTCTTACACACTTCTCTGCTCCTCCATTAGTACAGTCACCCACCCAACATCCCATAGAGACTGTGTCTGTCCCCCGACCACTCAGACCTTTTAGATCTATTAAGTCCAACAGGAAAGGAGTTCAGCATAAACATTTAATCAGAGTTAATATCACTGGCACTATGAAACAGGACAGGAGAGTTAAATGTGGACTTTTAAACATCAGATCTCTGCCATCCAAAGCTGTTTTAGTTAATGATCTGATATCTGACAATGAAATTGATTTATTGTGTCTGACTGAAACCTGGCTACGTCCTGAGGAGTATGTTAGCCTTAATGAGGCCACTCCTCCCAGTCATACAAATACTCACATTCCCAGAGATTCTGGACGTGGAGGTGGAGTTGCAGCAATCTTTAACTCTAGTTTAATAGTCCAACCTAGACCCAAACTTAATTATAACTCCTTTGAAAGCCTTGTTCTTAGTGTTTCACACCCAACCTGGAAAACTCTAAAACCAGTGTTGGTTGGTAGACTTAGTCCTTAGTGTGGACAAAGTGATTATATTAGGTGACTTTAATATTCATGTGGATAATGAAAATGATAGTCTCAGCACTGCTTTTGTCTCACTATTGGACTCAATTGGCTTCTCTCAGAGTGTAAATGAATTATTATTATTATTATTATGTAAATGAACAGTTGCCATTTGGTTTGAGCGTGATTACAGCCCAAGATTTGGAGGGTAAGTCTAGCTGCAAAATCTTATTTTGTATTGATTTAATGTGTTCCATTGAATATATAATTGTTTTATTCACTTCATATCGTTATGTTTTACTTTTTGTCAAGTATTTAGTAAAGATAATAAGCCTGAGCAACAACAGTATGCTAGCTAAATAACACGGGTGTACACTTGAACTTCGTTGCATTAATTTAGTAAACGTTTACATGTCGTTTTATTTTATTTTTGTCCTCTATTCAATCCGTCAGTGTGTTTTTGTGTTGGCGCTTATTAGTAGCGCAGCTACAAAGAGCCGGGTAGGTTAGCTGTAGTTTAGCCTGGAAACGAGACAGGCCGCGGGTCAGAGGCCGTCAGCTCTCTGTGTAACTTCATGCGGTATCATACGTTATTTTCGGCGCCAGACTGTGCAGTCATTATTTTAAATTACGTACACACTCTTGCTGGCATGTCTCAGTGCTTTCAGAAAGCGGTTATTTGCTGCCGCCGCCTTTGTAAGTTCTAACCGAGCACGAGCACCTGACTCTGGTGCAGGGCCGGAGGAAAGCCGACCCTTGTGCTGTGCGGGAGCTGCAGCGGTGATAGCCGCTCACGGTAAGATGGCTGTTAAATGTTAAAGCTGGAAGTTATGGAGGCGACGGTAATTAACTGTTGCGGTATAAATTATTTTTTAACTCTCCTGGGGGCTAGCGCAAAGCTAAGTTACCCCCCTCAGTTGTGCTAATTCAGTGTGTTAATCGGTTGCTCTGTGAGTAGATTGAGCTGCTGCAGCTAACGCTGTTGTCCCTCTCTGTTTTCGTTGTTCTTAAACAGAGAGCTATTCAACCTAAGCATGGCATACAGACCCCACTGTTTCCTGTTCAGTAATATTAATGGACTAATATTTTTTTCTTTACGTCCCCCCCATCCCAGACTTGTGCTGGTAGTGTCAGGCCAGGACTCAAGACTCACTGGACTACTTAAGGTGAGCTATATTTTTTTATTTTCAGCTGTCAGTAAGGTCTTGTATTAAATTAATAAAGAAATGTAATAGAATGTAATTCCAATTAATAACAGGGCTCTGCAATAGGCTGATGTGTTATATATACATATATATAAATGAAAGTATGGTATGGTCTGCAGTAAATTAAATATCAATGGACTCAAAAACTAAGCTGAATATCCGCAGTGACAGTTAAGGTGAAGTGCAGTGGAGTGCAGGTGATGTGGCATTTTATGTAATCTTGACATAAAAATCTAATCTTAGCCACAACAATTTACTAATCAATGTCTGTTTAAACTTTTAAATGATTGATAAACTGAAAAACCTCTAACAGAAAGACAATTGTTTGAAAAGTTAATTTTTGCAAAGATTTTGTGGAAGTCTTCAACCCTTGCAGTGAGAGGATATTTAAAGAATCAGTTAATATGTCTAAAAATAGCTGTACTTAGAAATCATGCTTGTTTGTTATTATTCTTTCTGTTCATACTCAACTCAAAGACCACCCACTGAAAAAAGTTTTGTAGTTTGACAAAATACTGATTTGAATTTACTTCAGAGTGCAGAAATTCATTCTGTAGTCCAAATATGAGACATTTACATTAAAATTTGCTGAGTTTGTTATGAAGCTTGAAAAACGTATACAATAAATTATTTGTTAAAATTTATTTGATGCCAGTCTCCTTCCTGACTTGAACCAGTACTAGAACTACTGTATACAGTGCCGTGAAAAAGTATTTGCCCCCTTCCTGATTTCTGTGTTTTTTGCATATTTATCACTCGCAAAGGTTTCAGTTCATCAAACCAATTTTAATATCACACAGAGACAACCCAAGGAAATACAAAATGCAGTTTCTAAATGATGATTTTATTTACCAAGGGGGGAAAAAAAATACAAACCTATCTGACCCTATGTGAAAAAGTAATTCCCCCCCTTGTTAAATCACAAAGTAAGTGTGACTAACCACAGTTTTGGGAAAGCTGAGTTCAATTTCACAGGTCACACCCAAACCTGATTGCCACCACCTTTGTTGAATCAAGAAATCACTTAAATAGAATCTGTTAGACAAAGTGAAGTAGGCTACAAAATCTCAAGAACAAACGCATCATGCCACAATCCAAAGGAATTCAAGAAGAAATGAGAAAAAAAGTGATTGAAATCTATCAGTTTGGAAAAGGTTACAAAGCCATTTCCAAGGCTCTGGGGCTCCAGCGAACCACTGTCAGAGCCATTATCCACAAATGGAGAAAACTGGGAACAGTGGCAAACCTTCCCAGGAGTGGTCGACCAACTAAGATTACTCCAAGAGTGCAACGACAGCTCATCCAGGAGGTCACAAAAGAACCTAGAAAAACATCGAAAGAACTGCAGGCCTTGCTGGCCTCAGTTAAGGTCAGTGTTCACGACTCCACTATAAGAAAGACACTGGCCAAAAATGGCATCCATGGGAGAGTTCCCAGGTGAAAACTACTGCTGTCACAAAAGAACACAAAGGCTCGTCTCACATTTGCCAAAAAGCATCTTGATGATCCTCCTTTTGGAGAAACATTCTGTGGACTGATGAAATTGAACTCTTTGGAAGGTGTGCAGCCCGTTACATCTGGCGTAAAAATGGCACAGCCTTTGATAAAAAGAACATGATGCCAACAGTAAAGCATGGTGGTGGCAGTGTGATGGTCTGGGGCTGCTTTGCTGCCTCAGGACCAGGACAACTTGCTGTGATTGACGGAAAAATGAATTCTGCTGTTTACCAGAAGATCCTGAACTCAAGCGCTCTTGGATCATGCAGCAGGACAACGATCAGAAACACACCAGCAAGGCTAAAAAAAAACAAAATTAAGGTTTTGGAGTGGCCAAGTCAAAGTCCGGATTTAAATCCAATTGAGATGCTGTGGTGTGACCTTAAACAGGCAGTTCATGCTAGAAAACCCTCCAATATGGCAGAGTTGAAACAATTCTGCAAAGAAGAGTGGGCCAAAATTCCTCCACAGCGCTGTGTAAGACTCATCACCAATTATTGCAAACGCTTGATTTCAGTTATTGCTGCCAAAGGTGGCACAACTCGCTATTAGGTTCAGGGGGCAATTACTTTTTCACATAGGGCCAGATAGGTTTGGATTTTTTTTTGTGCCTTAATGAATTGAATCATCATTTAGAAACTGCATTTTGTATTTCCTTGGGTTGTCTCTGTGTGATATTAAAATTGGTTTGTGATAAATATGCAAAAAACACAGAAATCGGGAAGGGGGCAAATACTTTTTCACGGCACTGTATATATTCTTCTTTTTTTACTTGTCCTCTGTTGCAGCTCAGAGAACTTTGTCTGATAAGTTTAAAACCAAGTCTAACTTTGGAAGATTCTCACTTAATACTTAATTACTTGCTCAGACTACTGAAGCCTCATTGTATTTTCATACTCGTAAAAAATTATTAGAGTTATAAACAAAACAAGGCTCTGTTGTCTCCGCATCATGTATGTTGAAATCACTTAACATATTACAAATATGCAGCTATTGTGGACAGAAGGAACAATTGCAAACAGCAATAACATTATCAATGAACATCTAGAGATGTTTTAAGGACCTTAAAACTGTGACTTTTTCATTCTTTAGCAATGGACTTTTGTGTAGAACTGCATCAGATCAACTCGTGTTTTTCCGGAAGTATTTACACTCACAAAGATTTTGGTATTAAAGTCCATCTCTTGCTGTTTCAGTGTTGCACTTCATGTGGAGATGCAAAGACTGCAAGACAACATTTAAAAGAAGATCTAAACTGCTCAAGCACTATAAACTGAATCATAGGCATTATGGATGGGGCTTTTCTTATCCCTGCACCTATTTAAGTTGTCCATGTAGATTCAAGACCTGGAATGCTTTACTGAGCCATTTATCAAGAAATCATCCTACCCAACGAACAGTTGCCAGAGACTTAAACACATTCATATGTCATACTTGTGGGCATAATCAACTCTCCACAGAAAGGGAATATTTTCAGTATATCTTTCAGCATCTTAAAAATAAGGAGACTGTCAAATGTGTGTTTAAGAACTGTGCATATAAAACAAACAATTATGAGAACTACAGAAGTCATAAATACAGAAAACATTCTGGCACAGTGAATGAATTTAAGCGTGGGATAGTTGAAACAAAAAACATACATTCTGCTGAAGAATCTTGTGCCCAAGTTGCTAGTGATAATCCAGATGAAGAAAGTACCATAGAGTGTAATGCAAATTTAGATTCTGACTCTGAAAACTTAGACAAGGACATTGAACTTAAACTTGCATCAGTTCTTCTAAAGTTAGAAAGTGTCTTTCTTGTGTCAAATGCAGCTTTAGATGAGCTCTTGCATGAGTTAAACTATTTGATTGGATCTCTGTCTCTTCCAGGTACTCAAAAGACAATTAGGCAAATATTACAAAACCACCAATGCCAAATTGACCCCTCAGTTGTTGAAAAACTAGCCAGTACCCTCTGCGAAACAAACCCTGTTAAAAAAGCAATTGGAGATAAAGGTTCACTTTCCAGTGCTTGGAGGCGAAAAGCATACTATAAGAGCCACTTTGATGTAGTGGAACCTGTAGAATATATACTTGATCAAAGGAATAATAAGTCATTCCAGTTTATTTCAACTTTACAGTCTTTGCAGCAAATTCTTGACTGTCAGACAATCTTAGATCAGGCTGGTAATTTAAATACTATTGATAAACAACTACAGACGACTTGTGTACACATATACAAATCTTTCTTTGATGGTGCCTTTTTCAGAGAAAATGGGCTCCTGTCTAAGCAGGAAAGCATTTCACTGATATCATACATTGATGAATTTGAAATATATAATCCTCTTGGTACATCTAAAAGGAAGTATTAAATGTGTGGTTTGTATTGGGTTTTGGGTAATTTACCACCTGGTTCTAACTCCACTTTGTCCTCCATTTATTTGGCTGCTTTAATCAAAAGTAATGACCTGAAGTACTATGGTTATGAGAAAGTGTTAGAACCTTTAATTAATGAGCTTGTAATTTTGGAACGGACTGGAATATTTGTTAAAAAGTTGGGCGGAACAGTAGAAGGAACAGTTCAATGTGTGGTTGCTGACAACCTTGGTGCACACTGTATCGCTGGATTTGTGGAAAATTTCACAGGGTCGTATGTTTGTAGGTTTTGCACTGCAGAAAGATCAGAATTTCAAACTACGGAAGTTAGAAGTGGTGCTTTTACTTTGAGAACCAAAAACATTCATGCAGATCACTTACGTTTTCTTGAGGAAAATGAATTGTCCAGTTATTATGGTGTGAAATCAAATTGTGTTTTATCACAGAACCTGTCATATTTTGACGTTACCACAGGGTTTCCACCAGATATTGTGCACAATCTTTTTGAAGGAATTGTTCCTTTTGAACTTGCTTTATGCCTCAGTGTATTCATAAAAAAAAAAAAAGTATTTCACATTATCTACATTGAATGAAGCAATATCATCATTCAACTTTAAGTGGACTGACAAAACTAACCAACCTCATCCGGTAGCTGTTTCGGGGGAAATGCACATGAAAACTGGAGTCTAATCAGATTTTTGTCTTTGTTGATTGGGCAAAGGGTTCCCTGTGAGGAGCCAGCTTGGCAAATCTTAACAGACCTGAAAGACATTGTTGATCTGGTTGTCAGTCCTGTTCATACTGAGGAATCTATTGCATATCTTGACTTTAAGATTTCAGAGCACAGAATTAGATTTCAAGAGGTTTTTCCTGACTGTGACCTTAAACCCAAACACCATTTCTTGGAGCATTATCCACACTTGATCCGTAAATTCGGTCCACTTGTAGCCTTATGGTCAATGCGCTTTGAAGCAAAACATAGTTTTTTTTTTAAAGTTTCAAGGAATATCAGGTGCTTCAAAAATGTGCTCTTTTCACTTTCAGAGAGACATCAGTTTCAGATGGCACTTAATTTACATTCATGTAGAATTCCCAAGCCTCCGTTGGAAGTGGCAAATCTTTCCATTGTTAAGATTGATGTTCTTGACAAGGAAATTGCAAGTGCTCTAAGTCAGAAGTCCTCAAACGTGGATACAGTGTGCCTAGCTAAAAGTGTGACATATAATGGACTAAACTAAAGAGTTCAGTGAAGTTATCCAAATTGTGATACTGCAAGACAAATTGATCTTCATAGTCCAGAAGCTCAGTGGGTGGTCCATCGAACATTACAGATCTTATGATCTCAAAACATCACCAGGCAAGGAAGTGGAACTTATTGAGCCACAAGAACTACATGATGCATACCCACTGGCAGACTACAAAATTGGAGTAATGTGTCTTGTCACATTGAAAAGATATATCCATGTTTAAAGGGTGAAATGATAACTTATTTTATTACACAACAAACAAAGACACACTCTCAGATTGCACAATATTTGCCTCTTTGCCATGAGATTATTTTGAGGAACATGATTGCAGCCTTACACAATTGTGGATGTCACTAGATTATCCAAGTAGAAATTAACTTCAAAAAGCCCAACAGTGCCACTTTCAGCACTGCTTTTTGAGACAGTTAATGGTATCACAAAAGGGGAATTGCCTTACATGTTGTACCTGTAATATCTTGGGTAAAAATGTTTTTTTTAAAAAGTGTGTCTTGTCAATCAACCACAAATGATTGTTACTAACAGTACTTGTGTTCTCTTCACAGATTGCTATGGCTGGTTTAAAGCCTGCAAAACTGAAGGTGATTTTGGGGGAGAGCAACATTGAAAAACTGACTCTACCAAATGGCATACCAGAGTCAGTACATGAACTTCTCAGCAAGGTAAAGGATACCTTTGGATTAGAGGACAACATAAGACTGCATTACATGGATCCAGATTTTGGCAATGACTTCTTCAACCTCAATTCAACTACTGACCTTCAAGATTTGGGAACAATCAAGGTCATCCATCCAGAAACAGTTCCATCTTTGATGAGCACCGCAGAGACAGCATCATCACGTTCTTATTCACTTGACTCAGATGACTGTGGTTCATTGGTGTTAAAATCACAAGTCTTTTCCCCACCTATTCACCTACCTGTCACTGAAAAGGCCACACCTCCCAAGACGATATAGGCCAGCCCTTCAGGCCTCCGACTCCCTCTTTTCCCTCCACACCAGAACAAAGGAATGGATATTCCTGAGTTCATTGCGAGTACCTTAGTTTAACTGACCTAAGATGGATGCATTAATGATGTAAGTTTAACTAGAGACTTCATTTGTATTATAACTGTCTTTGTTTAATATTGCAAGAGTTGTGATATTTTCTTATTTATTTGTAGACAAAATCGTCCAGTCAACCAGTTGTTTTGAGAAAGTGGAAATTAGATACTTGGAACATCATAAAGGATCCTGTGTTTAAATGTGCACCCACGTCAGATGTTCAGTGAGCCTGCGCCACAGAGCCACAGTGTTTTCAATTGGCATCGAATGACACACTACTCCTTTCATACCCTGAGTCTGTGTCATCTTGAACACACCAGTGGCCAGAGGACTTTCCAATTCCCAGATTTTCATATGACACGGAGCTCCAGCTACACTGAAAAAAATGATCCCTGACCCTTTTTAAATGTAACATGTTTTAATCAAGTTTGTTTCATAGATTTTAATGTGTTATGTAGTTTTTCTTAAATCATTTAACTAATTCCAACATATTTTTGGAAATTAAAACAAGTCAATTTTACTTGAGTAAATGTAGCATGAAAAAAATATGTACATTTTAATTTCCACTTGGTGCTCCCGTGTGCGCATGCCCATACACATGCGCCATTTGCAGAAGCGTTATTTTGAAATCTTGAGCAACTGCCATGTGCTCGGAGTAAAAGATTCTACCAAGACGGTCTGATTTTGGTAAGTAAACTTTTAATAATCATTTATGTGTTTCTACTTTTGCTTTAGTCATGGTGTATTTCCACTTAAAACATAGTTTTGTTAAAGGAAGATATTGTTACAGCTATAAACTACATACAGTCAACGATTCTGAGTAACTTTAACTAGCCAAGTTTGAGTGGTTGCTAATACCTTAAAAGTAATCATTATAGTCTTTTTGGAGTTCTTTTTAATTCGTGGAGACCAGAAACAAAGTCTGCCATGTTTAATTAATAATTTATTGTCTTGCAGCTTTACATTTTCTTCTGCCGGGGCCTGCACATTTGCCATCCTGACTTGTCGTAAGTATGTGTCTGTGATTTTACAGTGTCCACAATTTAGCACAAAACTAATTATGTAAAACGATACTGGTAAGGTTTGTCGGGGTTATCACGGTAAGGGGTTAATGTTTCTACTATTAATGTGAAACCTCTTTGCTAAATGGAGCATTTTGCATTGTAAACTGCATGAACTGAAAATAACTCAGTGATGTATTTCATGCAAAAAATATGTCGACGGTTTTCTACTGCCTTAGAATCATGTTTTCTATGACAAGACGGTTGTGTGTTGAGAAATTCGCATTCGAATTGAGATAATACAAGTAAGAGCGTTGTATTATAGGTTGCTTGTTGCCTTAAGGTCGCTAGGCTAGCAAGTGTTTTCAGCTTCGTTTAGCATGAGTTTTTAACATTAATCAGCCATTACATTTATTAGTAAACCGGCTTTAATCTGCGGGAGTTTCTGAAGGCATATATAACGTGCTTTGCTGCTACGGAGTAATTAGTGTCACACGATGTCTTCATGCAGAGGAAAACAAGGGCTGCTTCAGGTGATAGAGATGGTTTGTTTTTCAAGGACAACAGTGTTTTATCAGGCGGTGAGTTGCGAGTGCTACTGAATTTGTATGTTGATGATTTTGAGATATGTAATCCACTTGGCACATCACGTAAAAAACATAAGATTTGTGCTGTTTATTGGACTCTCACCAATTTGCCACCTGGTTGCCATTCTTCATTGTCTTCCATTAATTTGGCTTTGCTCTGCATGTCTGAAGATGTGAAGAGTTATGGATATGAAAAGATCCTAGAGCCCTTGTTGAAGGATCTTGTGACGTTGGAAAGTCAAGGTATTTTTATTGCTCACCTGGGGGATTTTGTTATGGGTACAATACAGTGTGTCATAGCTGACAATTTGGGAGCACACGGGATTGCTGGCTTTATTGAGAGTTTTGTAGGTGAGTACATTTGCCGGTTTTGTGAGGCACAAAAGTCTGAAATTCAGGAGACGGAGGTGAGTTCAGATGCGTTTACTCTCAGAAGCAAAGAGACACATGAAATGCATGTAAGTTTAGCACAGGCTAAACCATGTTACGGTGTTAAAAGGCTGTGTGTGTTCTCTGCACATCTTTCTCATTTCAATGTTTGCACTGGCTACCCTCCTGACGTTGCACATGATATCTTTGAGGGCATATTACCAGTTGAGTTGGCATACTGTCTAAATCTGCTCATTTCAAATAAGTATTTCACACTTGACGAACTCAATGAGTTCATTTTGAAATTTCCATACAAATGGGTAGATAAGAGTAACAGGCCCCACGCTATTCCCAGGACATTCATGCTGAAAAAAAGTATTGGAGGAAATGCTCATGAAAATTGGAGTCTCTTACGATTCCTTCCATTTCTGGTTGGGAAGTTGGTACCCCCAGATGAGCCAGGTTGTTCGACACACACGCTGCTTTAAAAACATACTCCTGTCCCTGGCAGTGAAACATCAGTTCATGATGGCATATCACTTGGAGTCTAGCGCAGCCGAAAAGGCTAGCTTGACTGTCTTAGCTGTGTCCACTGTCTCTGTTGACATTTTGCATCAGGATGTACAGAAGGCTCTGAAGCTTAAATACCCTGATATTACCCACATTCAACTCACAAAGAATGCATCTGTTAATGGAGTCAACTACAGGCATGCCATGGTTGTTGTTCATGGCACATCTGGTGGCTTGCCAGAATTTGCAGAAGTTGTCCAGATGGTTGTTGTGGAAAATAGCTTGAGCTTTATTGTTAAAGAGCTAAGTGCTTGGTATAGAGAGCATTTGAGAGTGTTTGAGTTGTGTCCTACATTTAAAGTATCCGTCATTCAACATGATGCCTTGGTAGACCAGTACCCCTTGGCATATTATTGGATTGGAGGCCGACGAATGGTGACACTTAAAAGATTCATAAACGCACAAGGTTAGATAATAATTCATGTTGTTTTTGTTGCATGAGTTCATATACTAATACACAAGGTAACAAGAGGGATGCCTAAAATTTCTGCCTTGAGGACCAATTTTGTTTAGTATAGATAGAAAAATTTTTAAGAATTGTCTTAACAGAAATTAACCAGTCTTACATTTATCTCATCACCCTCATGTTGCCATTTCTCTTGTAAGTGTGTATGCATTTATTTGTGACTAACATAACGTACATTCAAAACTGTTCAAAAGGAAGAACTGCAACACAAAGCACCAAAAAGCAAAACATAGTTTCGGGGTTTTTGGTCACTTTACACAGAAAGTAATTGTAAAATAAATTGCATTTTAACTGTACAACTGTGTTGCAGTATGTTCCTACTCTGCCTTACTCTCCAATAAAAAGCTATACTTAAGTGTCAGTAATACCAAGTACTAATTTAATAACATGTTTTTATTCTCTTTTGATAATTAGATTGAGGAATGGCAGAGCATCTGAAGCTGAGAGTCATCTTGGAGGAGGATGACTTTAGAAGACTGGACCTTCATTCAGGAATGCCAGAAACTTTGACAGAGTTATGCAATACAATTCGCCAAACATTTGGAATTGAAAGAGACTTTAGTATTCTGTTTATGGATCCCGACTTCAATAATGAGTTCATGAATGTTGCATCATTACAAGACATTCAAGACAGAAGTACAATCAAGCTGGTGTACATACAGAATACCCCATGCACTCCTGGGCCATCTGAAAGCTCACCAGGCATTCACAGTACTCTCAGTGTGTCGTCATTGTCCTCGTCCAACTCTGACAGTACCATCATTCTGCAACATTCAGACAGTGAGCTGAGAGCATGTGCATGGCCAAGTGCATTTCCCATACCATGCTTTCCATACAACGTGGAGGTGCAGCTTCAGCGTGGAAATGAGACCTTCAGAGAAACTGGCAATACTCCAGGACTGAAGTCTGACATCTTAGAGAAGCTAGCTGAGGAAATTTTCCAATATACAGCATATCCCCAAAACTACCAAATAGATGAGGTAGCAGCGGCACTGATCAAAAAATGTCCCTGTTTGCAAGAGCCATCTGCCACTGGTTACTATGGCTGGATGATGAGCCTGAAATATAAAATGGCTAACTACAGGACGAAGATGCGAAACATTGGCTGTCCTGAAGTGACTGTAAATGCTTTAAAAAACAAACCAAGAGATGAATGCCATCCAGCAAAAAATGTAAAAAAACAAAAAAGGCTGAGGTCAACTATTGTCCTTCACACCCTGCTGGCGAAACAGATGAAAGTCTCGAAAATGTGAGAGTTGAACTACTGAATGATGTCAGACAAAGAAACCATGCATCAACCATCAGGGAAAAGATGGCAAAAACATTCTCCTTCCGAAGAAAAGAGGTGGTGCAGGGAAATTCCACTGCTGGAGAGTTTAAAGCCAGATGGCCCGTGCTTTTCCACATTGATGAGGTAAAACATGCTTGCTTTTTCCTATAGTATGCGTCTTCTCATTATGCAGTTTCAGTGTGTGTTCAAATTTAAAGACTGACACAAACGGTGACTGAAAAACACAGTGTTGAGAAAACAGTGCTTGGTGATGCAATGCAGGTGCTTGCATTATTTAATTTTGGCCACCTGGGGGCAGAAATAGCCCATTTTATATCAATTAATGTGTTTAATATTCAGTCTTTTAGCTTTGGTTTGGTCTCTACCCACTTCTGAGGAAAAAGTATCTAGCTCTTTATCCTCTAGATGTTTCGCTTTCTCCACCAACTGTACTGCAACTATGCCTGTCGCTGTTTGCACCTTGTCTCTACTCCTTTTTAAAGAAAAAAAAAATAGAAATGCAGCGTTGGGTTTCTTTTACCGCATTAACAGCTTACAGTTGACTAAAACTGGGGCGGCTGTGGCTCAGTGGTAGAGTGGGCCGTCCCTCAATCAGAAGGTCAGGGGTTTGATCCCCAGCTCCTATGGGTCAACATGTCGAAATGTCCTTGGGCAAGACACTGAACCCCAACTTGCTCCTGAAGCATGGCTTCAGTGTGTGAATGAGTATGAAAGAATAGTCTCCTCCTAATTACATTCCTCCTGTATGAATGATATGTGAATGGGTGAATGAGGATGTCATGTAAAGCGCTTTGAGTAGTTGAAATAACTAGAAAGGCGCTGTACAAATGCGGCCTGAAAAGCTTGTTTATGGAACTTGTTATGAAAACACTGGAAAACAGCCAGGACCTTGAAAATTTTGCTCTGTTTATACTTAGAATGGTAAATATTGCTAGTTTACACAGCACAGAGGAAGTTATGATGCTGTGTTTTGGTGCTGAGAGCTGAATGTCTCTGAATAAGCTTGTTAAACTATTCTGAGTGTTTCCTGTACAGAAAGTCAGGGCTGCCAGCACCTGGAAACACATTTCACCTCCTGTGTCCAAAATAAGCTTAGAATGGCGAAAGAACACCAAAATGAACATATGATGAATATCAATCAATCAATCTTTATTTATATAGCGCCAATTCACAACAGCTTTATCTCAAGACGCTTTACATAAAGAGCAGGTCTAGACCAAACACTTTAATTAGAGAGAGACCCAACGATTCATGAATTCAAAATTAAGGATTCAAGAATTCCCACATGAGCAAGCATCAGATGTTATATTGAGCAACAGTGGCAAGGAAAAACTCCCCTTTAACGGGAAGAAACCTCTAACAGACCCAGGCTCAATGTGGGCGGCTTCTGTAGGGGTCCGCGTTGGATGGAGGTTGGACAGAGAGAGAGAGAGAGAGAGACAGACAGAGAGAGAGACAGACAACACAAACAGCAGCCAACGTACTAACATTGACTATAGTACTAGCAATAGGAATGTGACTAAAAGATTAGCAGTATGATATTATTGAAAAACAAGACTCATGAAGACTTCATGATTCATGAACCAGAGAACCACATCAGCAGGACCAGGACCAGGACCACGATCCACAGGAACCTGAGAGATGAGAAAGCAAACCAACTATCTTCAAAAACTTGACCCAACTAATGTAATTCATAATCGTTCACTATTCTGAGTGTTTCCTGTACAGAGGTTCAGGCCTGCCAGCACCTGGAAACACAATTCATCACCTGAGTCCAAAATAAGCTATAGCTATTATGAGTTTGTCCTGTATAGAAATTCTCATCTACCATTACCTGGAAACACAATTCATGTGTCCAAAATAAGCTTAGAATGGCGAGAGAACGCTAAAATGAACACAGACAAATTATCTGGAGAAACTTCATCCAACTAATGTAATTCATCTTTAACTATTCTGAGTGTTTCCTGTATAGAAATTCTCATCTACCATTACCTGGAAACACAATGCACGTGTCCAAAATAAGCTTAGAATGGCGAGAGAACGCTAAAATGAACACAGACAAATTATCTGGAGAAACTTCATCCAACTAATGTAATTCATCATCTTTAACTATTCTGAGTGTTTAATGTACAGAAATTCAGGTGTGTAAGCCCCTGGAAAGACAATTCAGCTCCTGTGTCCAAAATAAGCTTAGAATGGCAAGAGAACGCCAAAATAAACACATGTTGAAAACAGAAAAATTAGGATAGGATAGGATAGCACTTTATTAATCCCTTGGGAGGGTTCCCTCAGGAAATTGAAGTTCCAGCAGCAGCACAGCACCAACAGTACAATAAAGAGGAAAAAATAAATAAATAAAAAAAATATATAAATATATATATATGTAAATAAAATACAATAACATCCAATAATAATTAATATCTAATATATACACAAGGGTAGTGTTTTGACCAAGATAAAATGTACAAAAAATTTACACAAAAATTATTGCACCTGTCTAGCACCTCCCCTCACCCCTCCCCCTCCCACCGAGGGCAAAATTGTACAGATTAATGGCTCGGGGGACAAAGGAGTCTTTCAGTCTATTTGTTTTGCATCTGGGGAGGAGCAGTCTGTTACTGATAAGGCTTCTCTGTGCGCTGATGACAGTGTGCAGAGGGTGACTGACATCATCCATGATGGTCAGTAGTTTGTCCAACGATCTCCTCTCTGCAACTGTCACCAGAGAGTCCAGCTTCATGCCGACCACAGAGCCAGCTCACCTAATCAGTTTATCCAGCCTGTTGGTGTCCTTCTTTGGTGCCCTGCCACCCCAGCACACCACAGCATAAAAGAGAACACTGGCAACCACAGTCTGGTAGAACATCCACAGGAGTTCCCTGCAGATGTTAAATGATCTCAGCCTCCTCAGAAAGAACAGCTTACCCTGGCCCCTCTTGTACAGGTGGTCTGTGTTGCATGACCAGTCCAGCTTGTTGTCCAGCCACGCCCTGAGGTACTTATAGTTGCCTACAATGTCGACCTCCTTGATTGACACTGGACGTGGACGTGGTCTGGACTTCCCAAAGTCTATGACTAGCTCTTTAGTCTTTGAGGTGTTGAGCTGTAGGTGTTTTTTGTCACTCCAGGCAACAAAGTCTTTTACCAGACTCCTGTACTCATCCTCTCTTTCATCCCTAATACACCCGATGATGGCTGTGTCATCTGCAAACTTCTGGATATGACACAGTTCTGAGCTGTAGCAGAAGTCTGAGGTGTATAAGGTGAAGAGAAGGGGGGCCAGCACCATCCCCTGAGGTGCTCCCGAGCTGCTGACCACAGTGTCAGATGTGATGTCCTTCATCCTGACATACTGTGGCCTATCAGTAAGGTAGTCCAAGATCCAGGACACCAGGCAGGGGTCCACGTGCATACCCAACAGTTTGTCCTGCAGCATAAGGGGCTGGATGGTATTGAATGCACTAAAGAAGTCCAGGAAAAGGATCCTCACTGAGCCACTTTCCTTATCCAGGAGGGAGTGGGTGTGATGTAGGAGATAGAGGATGGCATCATCTACACCAACAGCTGCCCGGTAGGCAAACTGTAGGGGATCCTGGGCATGCTGCACTTGGGGCCTGAGGAGGTTAAGGACGAGTCGCTCCAGTGTCTTCATCAGCTGTGATGTGAGTGCCACCGGTCTATAGTCATTCAGCTCGCTGGGCCGGTTCTTTTTTGGAACTGGAACGATACAGGATGTTTTTTTTTTATAAGGAGGGCACTTTCCCTAGCTGAAGGCTAGACCTGCTGGAGTGGCTCACACAGTTCAGCAGCACAGATCTTAAGCAGCCGGGGGGACACCTTGTCTGGGCCTGCTGCTTTCCTGGGGCGAAGCTTCCTCAGTTCTCCCCTGATCTGGTCTGAAGTTATACAGGGAAGAGGCTGTGGGGAGGGGAGAGGGGAGAGGAGGATGTGATGACGGAGATGACAGCATTGTTGTTGGGGGAGGGGTGCATTGGGGGAGGGAGGGCTCAGTGAGGGTGGGGGGATGGTCAAAACGGTTGAAAAAGTTGTTGAGTTTGTTTGCCTCCTCCACTGTCCCCCTTACTGTTGTTACAGACTTTGTCTTGAGGCCTGTGATAGTATTGACACCATCCCAGACATCCCTCATGCGACTCTCACTCAGCATCTGTTCCACCTTCCTTCCGTCCTGAAAGCCACCTTCTTCCTGTTAAGAACAGCTTTGACCTCTTGAGGCACCCAGGGTTTATTATTCGGGTAGCAGTGTACAGTATTAACAGGGGAGGGTCCACGTCTGTATGCATCCTTCACATTGGTGTACAGTAGATCAATTGTCCTGTTATTCCTCGTGGGACACTCCACAACCTGATGGAAGGTAGTCAAGGTGGAGTCCAGGGCAGCATGATTATAATGCCCAGAGATGATAATGAACGCCTCAGGGTGTTGTGTCTGCAGCCTTGCTGTCACTGTATGGATCTTCTCACAGGCTATGGTGGCATCGGCGCTCGGAGGGATGTAAACACAGAGTGCAATCACGTGACTGAACTCCCTCAGTAGATAGTATGGCCGCAGACTAACGGCTAACAGTTCCAAATCTTTACAACACAAGACCTTTTTTTTCACAGTGACATGTCCCGGGCTACACCAGCGGTTGTTAATATATATGATTATCCCCCCACCTCTGCGTTTCCCGCAAGTGTTAGCGTCTCTGTCAGCTCTCACTGCAGTAAAGCCCAGCAGGTCCACATTAGCGTCTGGTATCAGTTGAGTTAGCCACATCTCTGT
The DNA here is from genome assembly GCF_042242105.1 of Pempheris klunzingeri. Classification (NCBI taxonomy): domain Eukaryota; kingdom Metazoa; phylum Chordata; class Actinopteri; order Acropomatiformes; family Pempheridae; genus Pempheris; species Pempheris klunzingeri. Next base: position 204,526 of record NC_092032.1, read on the forward strand.
GAAGATGTACAAGCTGCTCTCTCTGTAAATTCGCTGATTGTTGAATGCAGACAGCTCCTCGATCTTGTTTGGTAGCAAGTTAATATTTCCTATTATGATGGTGGGGATCGATGGTTTGAAACGCCTCCGTTTGTCTGCCAGCTTAGCCTTTAGCTTAGCACCAGCCTTGCAGCCTCTGTAACTTCTCCTCAGTTCTGCCGGTATATTGTGTCGTGCTCCGGCTTTTGCCATTGTCTCTAAGGCCAGTAATTCCTCTCTTGAGTAAACAAGGTGACAGACTCCTGGTGGCATATTAAAGTCAAAAAATAAACATTAGATAGAAGAAAAGGGGAAAAAACAAACAAACACTCAGCAACTGGAGAGGCTGCCATTTCTACAGCGCCATGGCAACAGCTGGAGAAATTAGCTGGAGAAACTTCATCCAACTAATGTAATTCATCATCTTTAACTATTCTGAGTGTTTTCTGGGCAAAAATGTAAGTCTATCAGTCCCTGGAAACACAATTCACCTCCTGTGTCCAAAATAAGCTTAAATCAGAATCTGAATCAGAATTACTTTAATAATCCCCAGGGGGAAATTGCTTTTTGTTACACACAGCTTCAAAAGAATAAGAATAAGAATAAACTTCAAACACAAAGTAAAATATAAATATATAAAAGTATGAATAAAAAAAAAGATGTATTAAAAATTATTATTACAAATTATTACACAGAGGTAAATTACTGCACCAGGTGAGTCCAGAGTTTTATAATAATAATAACAATAATACCACTACTAATACTAATAATAATACTACTAATAAAAATATACAACATGCACACTCAAAAAAATGAACTAGGGCATGTGTTTGTTCAATAAACTAGAACTATGTTCACCTTAAATGAATTAAGAGTGTTTATGTTCATTAAATGGTTCATTCATGTCAGCTTAGTGCGCAAACCAATCTGCACTGAGCCAGAGACAAGTGGTGATCGCAAAAACACAGTGTGGAGTGGCACTCTTAAAACGCTCATTTTCACTCCCCACAAAAGAGCATCAGAACCACAAAACGAGTCAGATGAAAATGGCATTAGCATTAGCGACTGTGTAGCTCCGGTATCACGCAAAATTGTGATTGGCACCTGATCCTCCTCCTTCCCTGTCAGAGAGACAAAACCTTTACAAATAAAAGGTCGGTAACTCTCATCAACCTCACCACCTGCATTTTCAGTGCTAACTAGAGGCTGAGTAGGAGCAGGCCGCACAAATCCCACACTTTTCGGCTTCTTGCCATTGTGACTATGCTCTTTACGCCGGAGAGCAGGACAATTAGCAATCATATGACCAATCTCGTGGCAGTAAAAGCATTCACGGCTGTCTGAAACAGCGGCAGAGCGCTGAGGACTTTTTGGTGAAGATTTAACATTTTTACCGGCGCCGACAGCCAGAGTGTGCGCGCGCTGTGCCGGTGTAAACGCAACGCGGTGCGTCAAAGCAAATTCATCTGCGCACACAGCAGCTTTGGAACATAAATCCACCTTTTGCTCATTCAAATAAACAACAATTTTCTCTGGAAGACACGTCTTAAATTCTTCCAGCAAAAGTAACTCACGGAGCTGAGCAAAGTCTTTTACTTTACTAGCGGCGCACCACTTGTCAAAAAGAAGAGATTTCTCTCGTGCAAATTCTACGTAAGTTTGGTTTGCAGACTTCTCACAGGAACGAAACTTTTGCCGATAGGCCTCAGGGACGAGCTCATAAGCTCTTAACACTGTGGCTTTCACCACATCATAATCAAGGCTCTCATTAATTGATAATGTTGTACAGACTTCCTGCGCTTTTCCCACTGACTTACACTGCAACAAAAGGCTCCAAACATCTTTAGGCCATTTTAAAGTAGCTGCAATGCGCTCAAAAGCATTGAAATATGAATCTACCTCGCTCTCTCGAAATTGAGGTACTAGAGCAATGTGCCTGCTCACATCAAACTGCTCAGAAGTTGAGGGGAGAGGCATACTTACAGTGGCAGGTGTTTTATTTTTGTAGGACAGCTCGAGCTCCTGGGCCCTTATGCGGAGATGCATAAGCTCAACCTCACGGGTTTTTGTTTGAAGCTCCACCTCTCTCAGGCGGAGGGCCAGCTTCAGATCCTCTGTGTCCACACCAGCCTGGATCAGAGCGATCGGATCTAGCCCTGCCAAACCGACTGTAGGAGCCTCCGCTCCAGCCTGCACCTGGGCGCTGACATTGTCCGAGGCCGTGGCAGCCTCCGCTCCCACTTCCTCATCCGCAACGTCAGACTCACTGTCTGCCTCACGCTCAGGCTTCACAATGCCTTTCTCCACCAACTTAGTGATCAAACACAGTTTGATGTCGGCCTTTCGGGCATTCAAAGGCACATCAATACGAAACAAATTGGCAACTAGGAACAAATCTGCTTTTGTGCACTCTTCCAGCTTATTTATCGCAGGATCCTGTACAAAATCATCAAGATCAAAAGCCATACTACCTGTCTAATGAGAAGAAATGCTAACCAAACTTACCAAAAACTTACCAATATAGCAAAAAATCGCGGACGAGCCCCCACTTTATGTTACGACCCAGTCTAGGGGAGCTGGGACACAACATAAACGAGTGAGAAAAACACAAACTTTGTCTCCAAATCAAAATGTACCAATTTATTGTAAAACAGAAAGAGGCCTGACATGCAGGTAAAAAGTTCCACGAACAAAACCAAAATAGTGCAATATATATACAGTGACTACCAAAGACAACAATCAAACAAACGAGCAATCAAAAACAGAGCCACCACCCAAACTACAAACCTATTCAGAGCACTACTAACAAACAAAATTGATCTGAGGACAAAGTTCACAATCAAGTTCCTAATCTAGCTGCTGTCAAGTCGAGGTTCTCCCGGGGACTGGAACTCCCTGGATTTAAATCCCTGGCAGCTGCTGGAGGAACCAATGGAACCGCGACACCATTTGCTGGTCGGAGGTGGGCAGGACCAACACAGCTGCTACAAAAGAAGAGAGCACTCACTCCGACACAACAACCAAAAACCAAACCAAAAGGACAACACAGAAGACAGCAACACATGGCAGAACAATAACGGCCAGGGCCGTAACAACACTCAGAGTGAGAAGATGTATTATATAATACTAATAATACTGCCACTACTACTACTACTACCACCAACAATAACATATAACAACATGTACATCAATGTGTACCCCCAAGTCCTTATAATCCTCAACAATGTCCACACTGACCCCCTGAATGAAAACGGGGGACACCAGCACCTTGGTCCTCCTCAGATCCACCACCAGTTCCTTTGTCTTTGTCACACTGAGCTGTAGATGGTTCTGCTCACACCATGTGACAAAGTTGTCCACAACAGCCTTGTACTCAACCTCATCGCCCTTGCTGATACATCCAACCACTGCTGAGTCATCACAAAACTTCTGGAGATGACAGGACTCCATGCAGTAATTGAAGTCCGTGGTGTAGAGGGTGAAGAGGAAAGGAGAGAGGACAGTCCCCTGTGGGGCCCCGGTGTTGCTGACCACTCTGTCTGATACAGTGTTTCAGGTGCACATACTGTGGTCTGCCAGTCAGATAGTCCACAACCCAGGACACGATGGTGGGGTCCACCTGCATAGAATGGTGAGAGAACACTAAAATGGACACATGTTGAATACAGACAAATTAGCTGAAGAAACTTCATCCAACTAATGTAATTCATCATCTTTAACTATTCTGAGTGTTTTCTGGGCAAAAATGTAAGTCTGTCAGTCCCTGGAAACACAATTCAGCTCCTGTGTCCAAAATAAGCTTAGAATGGCAAGAGAACGCTAAAATGGACACATGTTGAATACAGACAAATTAGCTGGAGAAACTTCATCCAACTTTCTTCTTTTCTTCTTGGAGTGGCAGACCTGACACCTCTTACTCGTGGGGAGGGGTTTGGCAGCAGGGGCTGTGGAAGCGGCGGCGTGGGCCTGAACCTGAGCCCAGGCCCGGACCCCCGCTCTATCCGTCAGAGGAGGACGGGAAGAAGAAGAAGAAGAAGCAGCAATCCCAGCCCCTCCGCCTCTGGAGGCCATCGCCACCGCCAGCTGAGCGGTTTTCACAACCGCCGCGGCCGATTCGGCGCGCGGAAGGCGAGCCCTCCGTTTGACGAGCGCCTTGCCCAGCTGCTCAAGAAACACCCTCCTCTTGTTGCGCCTGCCGGGCATCCAGTCGGGGTTGAGCTCTCTCCAAATTACGAAGGCGTTGTAGGAGGACACGTCGAGAATGTCGCAGAAGACGACGAGGGGCCAGCGCGTGGTCATCTTCCTGCAGCTGTAGGTGCCGACGACTTTGTCCAGGTTGTCCACGCCGCCTTTGTTGGAGTTGTAGTCCTTCATTGTACTTCTTCATTGTGTCCTTTGATCATGTTAAAACAAACAAAAAAAAGTATTTGATGTCCAGACAGCAAATACTGAAATGGTGGTTTTCCTCTTCTCTCGCTAAACTAAGGCCGTTTGTGACATTTGACTTGAAAGCTACTCTGCCTCAGCTGCCAAGTTGAAATTTCATCATTGTGTCCTTTCATCATGTTAAAACAACACCTCAGGGTACTTTGAAGCACGCTTCACCAAGTATTTCTTCCCAGACAGCAAATACTGAAATGGTGGTTTTCTTGCTTTTCTCACTAAACTAAGGCTGTTTGTGACATTTGACTTGAAAACTACTCTGCCTCAGCTGCCAAGTTGAAATTTCTTCAGTGTTTCCTTTCATCATTTTAAAACAAACACCTCAGGGCACTTTGAAGCACGCTTCACCAAGTATTTGATGTCCAGACAGCAAATACTGAAATGGTGGTTTTCCTCTTCTCTCGCTAAACTAAGGCCGTTTGTGACATTTGACTTGAAAACTACTCTGCCTCAGCTGCCAAGTTGAAATTTCATCAGTGTCCTGAGCACCACAGTGAAGGAGAGATCCAGCTCCCAAGGACGGACAGGCTGTAGCCTTGGAAAGACGCACATCCATTGGCTGGTGGAGAACCACATCAGCGGGGCCAGGACCAGGATCCATAGGAACCAGGGAACCACATCAGCAGAACCAGGACCAGGATCCACAGGAACCAGAGAACCACATCAGCGGGACCGGGACCAGGACCCACAGGAACCAGAGAACCACATCAGCAGGGCCAGGACCAGGATCCACAGGATCCACAGGAACCTGAGAGATGAGAAAGCACAGAAACGCTCCGGGGAAGATAGCAAGTTAGAGGCAGACATTTGGCTGACATGAGACATAACGATGGAGAGGAAGAGGAGGATAGAGAATAGAGGAGCTCAGTGCACCATAGGAGACCAGAATAGTTAAAGATAATGATCAAGTTTCTTAAGATAATTTGTTCATCATGTGTTTATTTTGGCGTTCTCTCACCATTGTAGCTTATTTTGGACACAGAAGGTGAATTGTGTTTCCAGGGACAGATAGAATTACTTTTTTGCCTAGAAAACACTCACAATAGTCAGAGGTGATGAATTACATTTGTTGGATCAAGTTTTTTTTTCAAGATAATTGGTCTGTATTCAACACATGTTCATTTTGGTGTTCTCTCGCTATTCTAAGCTTATTTTGGACACAGGAGGTGAATTGTGTTTGCATGTTTTATGTTTTTTTTGGGTTGGTAGGTTTCCCCAGAGTCGAGCTGCAAACCCAAACCTTGTGATAGTCACAGGTTGTCCTCAACTTGTGGATGAAGCCATCGAACACCTCCTTACCTCGAAGCTATGTGATAACATTTACTTGCATGACAACTGTTAATTTTACAGTATACATGGCTTTATTTTTACTGTTACTCAGTACTGACAAATGTTGGCATTTTGCCTTCCTTTCTGCCTGTTGTTTTTCTTCAAGCTGGCAACCGAGACATCTCCCTAAGCTATGCTGCGAGAGATGGGCCTGAAATTTCATCAACCCCCTCAACCTGGACCCAATGTTGACCCTATAAATCTTCACTTCTGAGAATGGGATTATTTCACTGAAAGTAGCTCAAAATTAATATTTTCAGAGACTTGTTATCCAGAGAAACTTGATTACACTCATGTAATTCATCATCTTAAGCTATTCTGATTCTTTACAATATAGAAATTTACATCTGCCAGCCTCTGGAAAGGCAATTCTCCATTGTCAAAACTGCTCAATATGAAAATTAAAACAGTACTAGCAAGCAAATAAGCACAAGCTATAACCAATAGAATTATAGCAACTGAAATATATAGGAACGCTAGCTAGCCGAATGCAGTAAGACAACCCTCACTCCTTACTACAAGCTAACATTACTTGTTAGCTCTAAATCATGACATGGTAAAAGAAAAAAACAACAATCACTGTGAAAAACTAAATCCACTGCTAATATCTACACTAATAGTGTGAAACATACACCTGAGAATGTCAAACTCACATTTTTACAAGTACACAAACTAAAAGAAATGTGCAGGTAATGGTTACCTTGTCGGAGGTTATCTGCAGGCTGCACTCACTGCTGCAGAGTGGCGCACGGAGGTCACTTATACAGCGCATGATCATCATCTGGCAGCTGGCTCTGGGCTTGATCTTGCCTCTTTCATGTCTCTTCTGAAGTGACCATGGCACCCCCCCCCTCCCCTCTCCGTCCATGTTAACTCCGTGTGACCACAGCGCAGCGCAGGGATCAGTGCGACTTAAGATCTTGCCTGACTTGAACCAGGATGACCATCAGATGTGATGATGTGATGATAAAAATGTGAGTCAAATATTCCCATTTATATTACACGGTGTTCATGTATTTTTTTTCATTGTTATTCAGTTGTTGAGACTTGTTTTCTGTCGTTAACATGATGTGATTCAGAGCTAGTTACTAGCTTATCGTGAGCACTGCATTCTGCTAGCTAACGCTACAGTTTCTGTGCGTTTCGTCGCCATTTTCTGTTGTTTGACGTACGGAATTCTTGCTAATCGCTATTGCTAGCTTATTACACACTCAGTACAAGTTAGCTCTGTATGCTGTTAATGAAGGTGCCAGTGTGTCTACTACAATGTCTACAGCATTATCCAGGACAACACCACAGCCACCAAGACCTACAGCCCAGAGCTCTATGACCCCAGTAAAATTAAATAATTTCAAATCAATAAGGCAATATAAACAATAAATATTCTATATAATGTGTATTTTACATTAATAATTCATTTTACACATAATTTGGTAATACATTTATTGAAGCAACAAAAAAAATCTGAGGAGCCACTTGGGAGCCGAAAGAGCTGGCTCTTTTTAGGGAGCCGACCCAAAAGAGCCGGCTCTCTAAAAAGAGCCGAAATTCCCATCACTAGCAGATACCAGTTAAGCTAACCCAGCTTGTACTGAGGGCGCCTTCCAGCTAATGGTCACAGTTGTCTAGTAGATGAAATGGGATTCCCTACTCCCTAAACTCCTTCCCTAAGCATAAAGAAATCAGAGACTTTGTACCCACATCTTTACAGAGACCTGACATCGCCTTTACAGCCAGGATTTATTACTCTGGCAAAAACAAATTTTATAATTTTATGACTAATAATATTCGAAAAGTATGACCCATCCCTACTAATCATCCTATTGTGTTCTATTGTTCAATAAGTACGCACTGTGATGAACCTTTGCATTTTTATACCTTTATTTTCTCATTAGGCTCATTTCACACACCTTTACCTGTACTTGCTTTTGATATAGATTAGCATTCTAAACTCTAGACGTAGACTCTGCATCTTCTTTTCACACCAAAATAATCTTGTATACATTTTCTTACACAATTTTGCTGGTCTTTCAGCTGGACCTAAAGCAACTATTTTGTAAGGACCCGCATTCTTTTAATGGACAGCCCGAGATTATTCACATCATCACCCGGAGGGTTCAGTCAGTCTCAGAAGCGCCTTTAATTCAGATTCACAGGTGAAATACAATGCAATACAATGCTGGGGTTCAGGCAGCGCCGGGCTCATGACAGACCTTGGGGGGAGGTTCTGGCCAGAGGAGCTAAGAATTGGGTTTTCCAACAGATTTTAAAGGGTAGAGTATCACAATATCACACGTAACCATTGTTTGATTGGATGCTAAGGTCCGCACTAATGATGGGAATTTCGGCTCCCAAGTGGCTCCTCAGATTTTTTTTGTTGCTTCAATAAATTTATTACCAAATTATGTGTAAAATGAATTACTAATGTAAAAAAACACATATAGAATATTTATTGTTTATCTAGCCGTATTAATTTGAAATTATTATTTTTTTTATTATGTAGCCCGTCGAACCAGTAGTGTGGCTGACTCACTTGCCCTATGACCTCCTGGACAGTCCTGTGACAGAGGAAAGGGGGGGGTTTGCCACAAACCCATGCTTTAACAGTGTACTGGCTGTGAATTAACCCTGAACTGACTTATCCAAAACAGGATGCCATTGTATGAGAGTTCCGGATGATAACGTGATGAACGCTAAAAAGACTGATAAGTGACAATGATGAAGTGATGGAACCCAAAGCTTGCCTCTGGGTAGGTGTTGTGTAAAAGGCCTCACAGTGGCTGCCATAAAATTAGCACAGAGCTTCTATCGACATATATGTTGTGAACTTCCTATGAACTAGTGATTAGGACAGAAGGGTCCTGTCCGAGCGACCCCGTGGTCTCCCTCACTCGTGGACCCCTGAGGCCCAGGCCAGACTGATCACAGAGGGGAATGAGTGAATTCTGTACGAACATTCTTCCATTTCTGCTATAAGTTTAAATGGGGTTAAAGAAAATGTCCAAAGTGCCCACAGATCAATTAATGCTAATTAATGTGTTCTTTTGTCTAATGGTGTAACCCACATGTTCATGAATATCCAAGGATGACCAACTAACTAATTACCACTTTTGAGGATGCTGCTTCAAATCCTGTGATAACACTGCAATTCACCAATGGGTGAAAAGACTCAGGAAGTCCATATAATTAATAATCTGTGTCTAATAAGTTAGAAACTAACCAACAGTATATTCAATCCAGGTCTGTTTAATCTGTGTAATGTGATAATTAGAGTATTAGAATTAGGTCATTGTGTGTCATGCCATTTAGGAAGTTATTTGGTAAAGACTTAATGAATATATGTATTGGAAATGAAATATCTTGATTCTGTATACCATGCAGTGTTAGGAATGAAAATGGGGTTTGAACATAGTGAATATGAAACAGAAATCTAATTTAGTACATCTAAAACTCTTAAGTGATGACACAGGCGTTCCTCTGTCAGAGGAGAACACGCCCCTAAGATGCAGAGGATAAAACCTCTGTCTTCCCTTCTGTCATTGCTTAGCCCCTTCTTTCTGCTTTGCCATTTTTATTTTATTTTTAAGTTTTGCTTAGCCCTTCTTTTTCGCTTTGCGTTTTTTTTATTTTATTTTTATTTTTCCCTTTTAAGTTTTACTTTGTTACTTATAATCTTTGTGCTTGCTACCTTCAAGTTAAACTTTTGTAGACTTAGACTTAGACTTCTTTATTTGATTATTTGTAGACCGTTCTTCTGAAGTTATAGCTGATCACTATGACTGAAGGTGTAACGGAGTTTTCTTAAAGACCGCCTGAAACACCAGCCAGAACCAAGTACTTTTGGTAGCAACTCTCGTTTTTGATAACTCTGAACTGTTGCGTGTGACCAGCGACAACTTTTTCTTAGTGAGCTTTAAATGAGTTTTGAAGCTGAGGCCAACATCAGATCCAGATCCAGCACCCTGCCTATTAAGAGCTGAATGCCGCTGGCTGTCCTGTAGTCCGAACGGACCGACAGACGCCACCGCCAAGAACCAGCACATCCTGATTCACCAGAACCTTCAAGTTCCTGAACCACGGTGCCGAGTGAACTGAGCCGACATCGCCAAGGCCCTCCAGCCTCCTGTCTCAGCCTCCAGAGAGGGGTCCTCTCTCTCCTCCTCCCCGGGAAACCTGCTAGGGACGCTGACAGCTGAACCTGCCTGTGTGACTGCGGACCACCGCTGGATGGATCCCCTCCAGCCAATGGTGACTGTGGAGCTGGGTGCGGGGGTGATTTCACACCTATCTGTGAAACTGGGAGACACTGAGAAACTGGGAATGGAGTACAATAGTTCCACAGACAAAGAAACATGCGGTCTTCACCATGTGCTATTCACCGTATAGTGAAGCACAACACAGTTGTGAGGGTGATTTTAGATAGTTTTAGATAGTGTATATACTCACAAAAAGTTAGGGATATTCAACTTTCAGGTGAAATTTATGGAAAATGTAAAAAGTTAATGCTACAGTGATATTATATCATGAAAGTAGGACATTTAAGTAGAAGCATGCAATGGTAATTTCTTCGTCTTTACAATTTACTGAAAGAAAAGCTAACAACAGTGGTGGGTATACCACAACAAAAAAATTTAATATCTCAATAAATTGGGATGTGGCCAAAGGACGTCCACTCCTCTCCTTTCTGTGACTCTTCCAGTCTCTCTGTATCTCTGTTACAACCTGCTGATGACACTCTGTGACCCTCTAAGCTCAGTATGCTCCTTGTTAGAAAACTTGCAACTTGTGCAAAAAGTACTGAAACATTGAACAGTTGGACATGTGCATTCAAAAGTTTAGAGAAGGTCACATTAAGTTCACCTGGAAAGGTTAGAATGCATTTTAGGTTCATCCTGAAATTTCACCCGAAAGCCGAATATCCCTAACTTTTTGTATCATATGATTTCAATATAATTTCAAAACATCCAATCAACTAGTTCTTCATCTGATTCATATACAGTAGGGGATATAAGCGTATTGAGAGAGGTATACAATGAGGCTGGGGACTTCATGTTGGTTCTGTTTTAACTGTTTCCATTGCCATATTAAGCTTCTTCCATTTCTTTTCTGTTTTTACAATGTTTCCTGGCCACTGTTTACTCGTCAATTACCCAAGATTTAAATCAATCAATCTTAGATCTTATCCTTATCCTATCAATCTTATATATGTACAAAAGAGTTTAGGTTTACTTTTATCAAAACTTCCTTCTCTTGGATATCTATTATGTGTCCACTCTGCGATTTCTATCTGAAATGGTTCTGATTTATTTTTGATAATTTTATCAAAAATAAATCGGAATATGACTTGATTAATATGTCCTACGATTGGATTATAAACATGAAATATACATGCACATTCCTTGAAGAAGAAGAAGAAGCTCTTTATTTATTTTCAATTATTTATTTTAACTTATAGCTGCTATTTATCAATGCTGCTCGAGTACTACACAATTAAAAATTCTTATAGTATGGTCTCAATAAATGCATCTCAACAACAGCCACAACAACTGCCTATCAAGAACTGGCGCTGTCAATGCGGTCAGTCCGTTCTAGATGACAGTGTTCAGACATTTACTACAGCCAACGGGACTCAGCCTCCAGTTCACCGCTGGATGTGAAGCTGGACGATAGAAAGCTCCAGTTCACGAACTGGCAATTCTTTATGAGCTGTCCAGCTTTTCCAGTGAACTCACACTCTTGTCCCATAGACACCGCTTTGAAACTCACTATACTCTCTTTTCCTTTTCAGACAACTTCTTTCAGCAGACGCAGTTGCACAGCAGGAAACATGAAGATAGTGTTGCTCAACTTAACAGTGTGTCCACTCTTATCCTAATAAACAACAGCCAAAATCCAATTATAAATTCTTTTCACCTCAAAATCAGCAAATTCTCAAGTAGTCAAAGCAAGCAAGCTAATATACGCCTATCTCTGTGTGATCACAGAATGAGTCAAGCAAAACTACAGTAGTCAAGAAGGTCAACAGTTACTGTAGGACTCAAATTCATCAGTAAAACTTCATCCAAAATGCATGAACTACTATGATTTAACATCACCACACTAAATAATCAGTTTTAACCAACATCCCAAATCCCAAATAAAGGTCTCTGCAATCGCTACAGCATATATAGGGATTTTCCTTGGATGGAGAAAATACCTCCAAAGATCAGGGGAAACAATTGAAGAAACCTCTGGAAGAGTATATATGGACATGTAATGTCCACCTGTCATGCTAGCTTGTCAAGGGGGATTAATAGCGTTCCGACATTGTGCTAAATGTTGGCGAGGGGAAAACTGGCATGCCATTTTCAGAGTGGTCCCTTGACCCCTTACCTCGGAATATTAGTACGTTCTACTCTTCTCCTCCTCTACTCTTCTCTTCTCTGTAACTTCGCTACATTGTTGTTCAATTAGCCAATTGCTGAAACACGTATTACTTGAGGCAGAATTACACGTTTGAATTACTTTGGATTAAAGCAGGCATTGATTTGATTGCTGCCCATCTGATCTTCTCGCTCCGAGATCAGATCATTTGCTTCCTGCAGTGACAGAGATATGGGGAAACTCTGCTCTGAATATCTCTTCCATCTGAAGGGTGTGTCAGGTAAGTTATAACAATGTCCTCAGCAGACCTTGATAGTACAGGAGCCGATCCAAGCGTATTTTAATGGATTGGTATGGACTGAAATATATAATATAATGGTAGTTTACTTGTATAATGAACATAGAGAAATACTGAAGACAGAAAGAATAGTCAAATATTTACAAGGAAAATCATGTCTCTTAATAAGTGTGCAAACTGATTTTTTTTTAGTGATGACATTGACTTAAACAGTCACGCCACTGTTAGATTCTCTGCTCCTTCGCTTTCCTGAATTTAACTTTATTACATTCTTTTCTACTCAGGCTGATTATTAAATAGGTCAATAAATAATAAATATGATATTAAAAAATACAGATCATTATTCACAGTTACTGTGCCTGTACTGTATCTGAACTTTCAAAGCACTCTGTTGCCACCTCATCCCGTTAAAAGAAAAGCTATTCTGGAAAATATGAGTGAAACGAGACAATGCATATTGTTTATTCATGTTTATTCATTCAGTAGTAGCAGTCTATATCTGAAAGCTTATGTTAAACTGTATGATTTAGGAAAAGAATGTAAAATAATAATGGATGATAAAGTCTGGATCACGTTTTACTGATGTTTTTTTTCCTTAATAGCAGATGAGCATTATTACCTTCTGTTACTGACGCTATTTATTTTTGAATTTTAGTTGAGGAAGTGGCTCTTGGAGTCCAAGTACCTTTTGACCTTATCTTTAATTAAGCTCATTTTTGACAGTGCAGTAACACTGACTTGCCAGCAGGTGTCACCTACAAAGTTATGCAGTTTAGTGTGGGAATGTTATATCATAGTGGTTAATGCATTTTGGTTGAAGTTTTACTGATGAGTTTGAGTCAAACTAAATTCTGCATGGTTTAGTATAAGAATGTAAAATAATAGTGGATGATGAACAGTGGCAGGGAGCACCTCCCTTTAACGGAAAGAAACCTCGAACAGAACCAGGCGAGGTGGGGGGCTTTCTGTCAGGATTCGTGTTGGGTGGAGGTTGGAGAGAGAGACTTTTCTTTTCTTTATTTGATCCCCCATAGGGGGAAATTTTCAGACAGAGAGAGAGAGAGAGAAAGAGAGAAAGAGAGACAACACAAACAGCAACTATACAACAGCAGCTTTCGCACTGACAATAGGAATGTGACTAATGAATTAGCACTATGGTAGCACTGAAAAACATGACGAGTGGCCGACAATCCGCAGCAGTGATTCATGAAGCCAGAGAACCAGCAGCAGGACCAGGATCCACAGGAACCAGAGAACCACAGCCAGGAGAACCAGGACCAGGATCCACAGGAACCTGAGAGATGAGAAAAGCACAGCAAGATACCAAGTAAGTAACAGACATTAAAGAGACATGAAGCATAAGGATGGAAGAGGAGGATAGAGAATAGAGAGGAGCCCAGTGCATCATGGGAGTCCCTAACCCTAACCCTAACCCAGCCCCTAGCATAACTAGGGGCTGGTCCAAGGCCTGAGAGCCAGCCCTAAACTATAGGCTTTATCACTAAGGAAGGTTTTTAGTCTACTCTTAAATGTAGAGAGGGTGTCTGCCTCCTGAACCCAAACTGGAACGACATTCCACAGTTGAGGAGCCTGATAGCTGAAATCTCTGGCTCCTGCACTACTTTTGAAGACTTTGGACACCAGTAGGCCTGCAAGATTTAGATGGCACTCTGTGTTACAAAAAATTACAAAACACTGGTAATTGTTTCATTCCTCGCATATAGTATGTATGACCTATAAAGAGAGAAATAGAGGTTTAAAAGGCTGATGATGAATTACATTAGTAAGATCAAGTTTCTTAAGATAATTTGTCTGTGTTCATCATACGTTCATTTTCATGTTTTCTCCCCAAACTAAGCTTATTGTGGACACAGGAGGTGAATTGTGTTCCTGGGTCTGACAGGTCTGAAATCCTGTGCCGGAAACACTGGCACACCTGAAATCCTGTACAGGAAACACTGAGGTAAGAAACTTGATCTAACAAATGTAATTCATCATGTTTAAGACAATTTGTCTGTGTTCATCATATGTTCATGTTCATGTTTTCTCCCCAAACTACACTGTAAATTGTAATAAGTTCACTTTACTTTACCAACCAAACCAATTGCCTCAAAATTCCCAAGTAAAGTAGATAACTCATTTTAAGTTGTTAAAGCTGAAAATAAGTGTTTAGACAACTCAGATAATGGCAGTAAACTTGAGTGAAGTTAACTAAAAATCATTAATGAGGTTAACTATAAAATATAAATTCAGACAACTCATACAGTGGCAGTAAATTTGAGTAAAGTTAACTCAAAATCACTAGTTAGGTTGACTAGAAAAAGTCAATTTTCACTACTTAAACTTGTGAGTTATGTTAATTAAGCAGTACTCGTAAAAATAAATTATCCTTACAAGTTTAAGCATTCACATTACTAGCAAAATATCAGGAAACCGATTAGCTTGATATGTTCAAGTAAGCTGAACTTAAAGTGATAAGCTATTAAAACAAAGAAAGACAACAGTTTGAGTGGAAAACAAAGTTTAATAATTTAACTTTTTTTGTTCAGAATCCACCTGCATGACTGCAAAATAAAATCACTATTTCAACTGAATGTGCAACTGTAATTCTTATGTTTGAGACCGCTCCCGCTAAAAACTGCTCAGAGCTTTCTGATTTAAATTCTAGTGGTTGAGTTTAGAAATGCACTAGAGATTGACTTACAACAGATATTAAGTCAGAGATAACTGGCTAAAGAACTTGATGCTGGTAATCATTATCACCACAATCATGTCAGCATCAACACAAAAGGAAAAACAAAAGCTAAAAGGAAAGTAGGTGTTCATGTTTCTCCTCATGAACATAAAAACCATTCAGTAGTCTGAAAGGGCCACAAAAAAAGATCAAACAAGAAAAAAATATCACTTTTCCAATAAGGGTAAAGATATCAATGTGACCCAAGATGTCACAGCACATTCACATCATGATTACATTCACTCATTGCATCAGAAGATTTTTGAGTGATTGTATTTTTGGTTTTAGGGATTTATGTCCAAGTGAGAGAAGCACCCTTTGAATGAAGTCAAAGGTGTACTTCAGTTGTTGAGGGTACTCCAAATTCAGGGCGTAAGTAAGTCCAAAGAGCAAGCACATGGCATGTGGAAGATTTTCAAGGTCATCCATCGTAATTCTGCCTTCCAAAATGATTGCGGTACCTGAAGACTGAAGGTGCAGTGAGTCAAGGGAGATCTCAGGAACGACGGTCAGGATTCCAATGGGGATGTGAGACACGCCTGGGTCATCGCAGTGCTAACAACAATAGCAGAAATACAGCCACAATTGGGGAAAAAAAGTTAGTTCTGTGCAGGGTTCTTCAAAATTGCAAAGAGGACAATGGAATATCACAGGGATTTCATCAGCTCCACTCATCTGCCCATCATGCACTTCATGGGAGTGATTTCTTGTAAGATGCACTTTTAAGGCATTAAATGACTTGAATGAACACAGACAATCTGTGTGGAGGCATGGAATTGGAGTAGTTCTGGCGTAGCTTCCATGTTTTAAGTTAGTGCTTGAATAGTTGAGCCCTCTTTTCAGAAGAAAACAAGCAGTACTTACACTTCCAATGCATAGCAAGGTCTTCAGAAATCAAAACCTACAAAAGAAACAACAAAACCAATCAGTTAAACTGCTACATATATGACCAGCAGTGTTGGTCAAGTTATTTGGAAATAGTAATGAGTTACTGATTACTGATTACTTCTCCAAGAAAGTAACTTTACTGATTACTTACTTTTAAAAGTAATTAGGTACTTTAATTACTTTACTTAGTTACTTTTCAAAAGCATGACGCACAACCTGAATACACTATAAAGCAATAGACCTTTCAGCCTAATTCTATTCTTTCTGCATATTCCATTATATAAAATTGAATCAAATGAAACTGTCTTTTTTAAAACTTGTTTTATCAGTTTCAGTCTTTTAACTTTATGCACATAAACTTATGCACATTGCATCACTAAGTCCTGTCGCTCTCAAGTCTATTTTCACCTGTTTAGCAGGAGAGGAGCCTTCGAAGCCCGGTGGAACTGGATGTGGTAGCCGCAGCGGGCATGTCGGTGGGGGGAACCGGGGTTTTGACATTCCCGTGTGGGCTATCTAGGTGCTTGGTTAAATTTGAGGTGGAATTTTTTGATGTGGATAAAAGTTTTCTTCACACGCACAGTGTACAGCGGACGCTAATATTTTTGTCACCTTTTACTGAGTCAACCGCAAAGTAATGCCGGTACTTCCAACCATTAAACGCTGTATGTTCCTGCTCTCTCCCGCGCTCCATGTTGTCTCTTGTTCTTCACTTCACGTGTCTGTTGTTTACCACTGACGTCTGTTGTTTACCACTGACGGCGCGCCGCTAATACGTCATTGTCACGAGACAGTCTCACAAAACAAAATCACGATTTAGTAACGCAGTAGCGCAGTAACGCAGTAACGCAGCCTGAAAGTAATTACTAATTACTGTTTTTGCAATTGTAATCCCTTACTTTACTCGTTACTTGAAAAAAAGTAATTAGATTACAGTAACGCGTTATTTCTAACGCGTTACTGCCCATCAGTGGTGACCAGTATAAAAAGGGACAACAGTAATTATTTTTAAAGTTGATACTTCAAGCTTTGAATGATATCACTGTTTTGATTGATTTAATTTATCCTGAACATGTGAAAAAAAGGAAAATGTACTATATGTTATCACTTTTTCTTCTGTCATCAGTGTCGAGGAAGCAAAAGCTGGACTAAACCTTATAATTATGGATGCACAGCCACTATCTCTGGTGGAAAATGAAGGGTTTAGGGCCTTTGTCCAGCTCCTGGATCCCAGGAAGAAAAGCTCTGAAACAAATGTTGGAGAATAAATACAGGGTTGCCAAAGACAAAGCTGTAGCAGAAATAGCAAAGACATCCACAGTCAGCTTAACAGCAGACGTGGACTTCAATAAATATGGATGCCTACTTGGCTGTAACCTGCCACTTTATTACCGAAGAGATGCAGCTGTCAACCAGTCTGTTGGGCATAAAAAGGTTCCCTCGCTCCCATACTGCAGCAAACCTAGCAGAGGCCAAAGAAACCCTGATGGCAGAGTGGGGAATCAGAGCCAAAGTGAAGATCCTGGTCACAGACTCAGCTGCAAATATGATAGCATGTGCCAATCTCCTCAATGTGCGCCATTTCAGCTGTTTTGCCCACATGTTAAATCTTGTTGTGAAGAAATCATTAGCACAAACATCAGAGCTTGATGATATTCGCACCAGGGCATGTAAAATTGTGGCGCATTTCAAATCAAGCACTACGGCAAGAGAAAAGCTGTCTGTAATTCAGCGGCAAATGGGAAGACTGGAGCATAAACTTTTGCAAGAGGTTGACACCCTCTGGAACAGCACATTTGCAATGCTCCAGAGACTGTTGAGCAGAGGGAGCCACTGGGTGCAGCCCTCAGCAATCTAAACACCGCCCTTGTCCCATTCTCTGCTGAAGAATATGAGACAATCTCACAGTCCTCTCTCCATTCCATGAGGCCACTGTAGAAATGTCTACAGAGAAGAGAGTCTCTGGATCTAAAGTAATCCCAATTGTGAAGATGCTTAAGCACTTCACAGCCAGACAGTGCACAACAGTCACAAACAAAGTTGCCAGTAATTTAGTCAACAAAATCCATAGCAACCTCCAAGAAAAATTTGCAATGCTGGAGAAAATAACACCCCTGACACTAGCCACATTGCTGGATCCAAGATTCAAAGAAGTGGGCTTCTGTAGCACATCAAGTTGCCAGGCTGCAGTGGAAAGGCTCACAAGAGAATGTGCCAATCAAATGCCTACACCAGCCCAACAACTGCCACCTGCAGAGGCCTACAGGCAACAGCCTCTGGGGTCCTCTGGACAGTGTGCTTCAAGTAGCACTGCTAATGCAATTGCAGAGGTTCAGAGGTGAGGTACTTATACTTTGATTTATTAATCTAATGCAAAAATGATTATCCCTCATATTTTACTTTTACTTTCTAGATATTTGAAGGACAAACTGCTTCCCAGGACGGAGAAGCCATTACAATATTGGTTTCTCCACAAAACCACATACCCGAATCTGTATCCAGTGGCTCTGCAGTACCTCTCAACACCAGCATCTTCAGTCCCCTGTGAGAGGATTTTCTCAAGAGAAGAAGCCGCTTGAAGCCAAGCACAATTGAGCAAATATTGTTCTTGAATAAAAACTTGTAAAAAATAAAAGTGTGGCACAAGCACAATTCCCTCGTGTACATATTTGCTTTATTTTCACTGTAGCACAAGCACAATTCCGTCATGTACATATTTGCTTTGCTTTATTTTCACCTGGAAAAGTTAGTTATTCTGTATGTTTCCAACAAAAGTACTCCCACAATGATGCATTTGAAGTTTCCAATCATGCATTATTTTTAAATCCTGTGTAGAAGATACAGGCTTGACCCAAGTATTTTCCGCCGAGTTGCATAAGCACTTCTCCTAGACCCTCAGTCACATCTCCCAAACACTGATGTTGAAATACTTGTCATCTTGCTTCACAGCACACTTGTGTCATATCCAAATCATGTTTATAAAAATCTAATGAGTAACAGGACATCACATTGAACCATACTAGTGGTACAGTGTCAAAATGTTGCAACACTTCCATGTGTACATGATGATCATAAGACAGACAAAAGTGTAAGACTGAATGCATTGGTGTTATGTTGGAATATAAATCAATTTAGGCGAATCACTTGGAAGATTATAGCTGCTATGACTCCAGCTGACCACCAGATGTCACTGGTATGGTCTATTTTATAAGGCTTTGAGGCTTCGACTCTTTTTCCAAATCAATCAGGCAAAGGCCTCAAAAGCTTCACAAGGCTTCATCAGCCCATCTCTAATAATATGACAAAAATGTTTGCTACTATAAAACCAGTTAAACTTACCGTGGCACTATGCAGCAATATGTCTCTTCCCGCTCGTTGTTTGACGTTTGACCGCCTCATTCAAAGCATGGCGTCAGTGGCCAACTGCGCATGTGTATTCAATGAGAGAGGCCGAATGCTGCCGAAAGTTGCAGAGTTTCTCCGGGTTTTGCAGACGCTTCTTGCTCACTCATACTTCAAAGTATGCTTGCTGCTGACAAGTTTGTTTACTTGCCTCATTAGAAAGTTGTCTTTACTAAGTTTAAGTCCTCACTTAACAGAGTAAGCTGAAATGAGTTAAGTTCACTTTTTGTTTTAAGTAAGATATACAATTACATTTTACAGTGATGAATTACATGAGTAAGATCAAGTTTCTTAAGATAATTTGTCTGCGTTCATCATACGTTCATTTTCAAGCTCATTGGACACAGGAGGTGAATTATGTTTCTGGGTCTGACAGGTCTGAAATCCTGTGCAGGAAACACTGGCACACCTGAAATACGGTGCAGGAAACACTGGCACACCTGAAATCTTGTACAGGAAACACTCAGAACAGTTTAATATGATGAATTACATTAGAAAGATCAAGTTTCTTAAGATAATTTGTCTGTGTTCATCATACGTTCATTTTCATGTTTTCTCCCCAAACTAAGCTTATTTTAGACACAAGAGGTGAATTGTGTTTCTGGGTCTGACAGGTCTGAAATCCTGTGCAGGAAACACTGGCACACCTGCAATTCTGTACAGTAAACACTCATGCATCATGTTTAAGATAATTTCTCTGTGTTCATCATACGTTAATGTTCATGTTTTCTCCCCAAACAAAGCTCATTGGACACAGGACTGGCAAACCTGAACTTCTGTACAGGAAACACTCAGAATAGTTCAAGATGATGAATTACAGTAGTTGGATGAAGTTTCTTAAGATAATTTGTCTGTATTCAACAGTGTCCATTTTGGCTTTCTCTCACCATTCTAAGCCTATTTTAGACACAGGAGGTGAAATGTGTTACCATGGACTGATAGACTTACATTTCCGCCCAGAAAACACTCAGAATAGTTAAAGATGATGAATTACATTAGTAAGATCAAGTTTCTTAAGATAATTTGTCTTAAGATAATTTCAACAGTGTCCATTTTGGCTTTCTCTCACCATTCTAAGCGTATTTTAGACACAGGAGGTGAAATTTGTTACCATGGACTGATAGACTTACATTTCCGCCCAGAAAACACTCAGAATAGTTAAAGATGATGAATTACATTAGTAAGATCAAGTTTCTTAAGATAATTTGTCTGTATTCAACAGTGTCCATTTTGGCTTTCTCTCACCATTCTAATTCTCCATTCTAATTCACCATTCTCACCAGCCTATTTTAGACACAGGAGGTGAATTGTCTTTCCAGGGGCTGGCAAACCTGAACTTCTGTACAGGAAACACTCAGAATAGTTCAAGATGATGAATTACAGTAGTTGGATGAAGTTTCTTAAGATAATTTGTCTGTATTCAACAGTGTCCATTTTGGCTTTCTCTCACCATTCTAAGCCTATTTTAGACACAGGAGGTGAAATGTGTTACCATGGACTGATAGACTTACATTTCCGCCCAGAAAACACTCAGAATAGTTCAAGATGATGAATTACAGTAGTTGGATGAAGTTTCTTAAAATAAATTGTCTGTATTCAACAGTGTCCATTTTGGCTTTCTCTCACCATTCTAGCCTATTTTAGACACAGGAGATGAAATGTGTTACCATGGACTGATAGACTTACATTTCCGCCCAGAAAACACTCAGAATAGTTCAAGATGATGAATTACATTAGTAAGATCAAGTTTCTTAAGATAATTTGTCTGTATTCAACAGTGTCCATTTTGGCTTTCTCTCACCATCCTAATTCTCCATTCTAATTCACCATTCTCACCAGCCTATTTTAGACACAGGAGGTGAATTGTCTTTCCAGGGGCTGGCAAACCTGAACTTCTGTACAGGAAACACTCAGAATAGCTCAAGATGATGAATTACAGTAGTTGGATGAAGTTTCTTAAGATAATTTGTCTGTATTCAACAGTGTCCATTTTGGCTTTCTCTCACCATTCTAAGCTTATTTTGGACACAGGAGGTGAAATGTGTTACCATGGACTGATAGACTTACATTTCCACCCAGAAAACACTCAGAATAGTTAAAAATGATGAATTACATTAGTAAGATCAAGTTTCTTAAGATAATTTGTCTGTATTCAACAGTGTCCATTTTGGCTTTCTCTCACCATTCTAAGCGTATTTTAGACACAGGAGGTGAATTGTCTTTCTAGGGGCTGGCAAACCTGAACTTCTGTACAGGAAACACTCAGAATAGTTCAAGATGATGAATTACAGTAGTTGGATGAAGTTTCTTAAGATAATTTGTCTGTATTCAACAGTGTCCATTTTGGCTTTCTCTCACCATTCTAATTCTCCATTCTAATTCACCATTCTAATTCACCATTCTCACCAGCCTATTTTAGACACAGGAGGTGAATTGTCTTACCAGGGGCTGGCAAAGCTGAACTTCTGTACAGGAAACACTCAGAATAGTTCAAGATGATGAATTACAGTAGTTGGATGAAGTTTCTTAAGATAATTTGTCTGTATTCAACAGTGTCCATTTTGGCTTTCTCTCACCATTCTAATTCTCCATTCTAATTCACCATTCTCACCAGCCTATTTTAGACACAGGAGGTGAATTGTCTTTCCAGGGGCTGGCAAAGCTGAACTTCTGTACAGGAAACACTCAGAATAGTTAAAGATGATGAATTACAGTAGTTGGATGAAGTTTCTTAAGATAATTTGTCTGTATTCAACAGTGTCCATTTTGGCTTTCTCTCACCATTCTAAGCTTATTTTAGACACAGGAGGTGAAATGTGTTACCATGGACTGATAGACTTACATTTCCGCCCAGAAAACACTCAGAATAGTTCAAGATGATGAATTACATTAGTAAGATCAAGTTTCTTAAGATAATTTGTCTGTATTCAACAGTGTCCATTTTGGCTTTCTCTCACCATTCTAATTCTCCATTCTAATTCACCATTCTCACCGGCCTATTTTAGACACAGGAGGTGAATTGTCTTTCCAGGGGCTGGCAAAGCTGAACTTCTGAACAGGAAACACTCAGAATAATTCAAGATGATGAATTACAGTAGTTGGATGAAGTTTCTTAAGATAATTTGTCTGTATTCAACAGTGTCCATTTTGGCTTTCTCTCACCATTCTAAGCTTATTTTAGACACAGGAGGTGAAATGTGTTACCATGGACTGATAGACTTACATTTCCGCCCAGAAAACACTCAGAATAGTTAAAGATGATGAATTACATTAGTAAGATCAAGTTTCTTAAGATAATTTGTCTGTATTCAACAGTGTCC
Source organism: Pempheris klunzingeri (assembly GCF_042242105.1). Classification (NCBI taxonomy): domain Eukaryota; kingdom Metazoa; phylum Chordata; class Actinopteri; order Acropomatiformes; family Pempheridae; genus Pempheris; species Pempheris klunzingeri. Next base: position 227,321 of record NC_092032.1, read on the forward strand.
ATTTTGGCTTTCTCTCACCATTCTAAATCTCCATTCTAATTCAACATTCTCACCAGCCTATTTTAGACACAGGAGGTGAATTGTCTTTCCAGGGGCTGGCAAACCTGAACTTCTGCACAGGAAACACTCAGAATAATTCAAGATGATGAATTACAGTAGTTGGATGAAGTTTCTTAAGATAATTTGTCTGTATTCAACAGTGTCCATTTTGGCTTTCTCTCACCATTCTAAGCTTATTTTGGACACAGGAGGTGAAATGTGTTACCATGGACTGATAGACTTACATTTCCACCCAGAAAACACTCAGAATAGTTAAAGATGATGAATTACATTAGTAAGATCAAGTTTCTTAAGATAATTTGTCTGTATTCAACAGTGTCCATTTTGGCTTTCTCTCACCATTCTAAGCGTATTTTAGACACAGGAGGTGAATTGTCTTTCTAGGGGCTGGCAAACCTGAACTTCTGTACAGGAAACACTCAGAATAGTTCAAGATGATGAATTACAGTAGTTGGATGAAGTTTCTTAAGATAATTTGTCTGTATTCAACAGTGTCCATTTTGGCTTTCTCTCACCATTCTAATTCTCCATTCTAATTCACCATTCTCACCAGCCTATTTTAGACACAGGAGGTGAATTGTCTTTCCAGGGGCTGGCAAAGCTGAACTTCTGTACAGGAAACACTCAGAATAGTTCAAGATGATGAATTACAGTAGTTGGATGAAGTTTCTTAAGATAATTTGTCTGTATTCAACAGTGTCCATTTTGGCTTTCTCTCACCATTCTAAGCTTATTTTAGACACAGGAGGTGAAATGTGTTACCATGGACTGATAGACTTACATTTCCGCCCAGAAAACACTCAGAATAGTTCAAGATGATGAATTACATTAGTAAGATCAAGTTTCTTAAGATAATTTGTCTGTATTCAACAGTGTCCATTTTGGCTTTCTCTCACCATTCTAAGCTTATTTTGGACACAGGAGGTGAAATGTGTTACCATGGACTGATAGACTTACATTTCCACCCAGAAAACACTCAGAATAGTTAAAGATGATGAATTACATTAGTAAGATCAAGTTTCTTAAGATAATTTGTCTGTTTTCAACAGTGTCCATTTTGGCTTTCTCTCACCATTCTAAGCGTATTTTAGACACAGGAGGTGAATTGTCTTTCTAGGGGCTGGCAAACCTGAACTTCTGTACAGGAAACACTCAGAATAGTTCAAGATGATGAATTACAGTAGTTGGATGAAGTTTCTTAAGATAATTTGTCTGTATTCAACAGTGTCCATTTGGGCTTTCTCTCACCATTCTAATTCTCCATTCTAATTCACCATTCTCACCAGCCTATTTTAGACACAGGAGGTGAATTGTCTTTCCAGGGGCTGGCAAAGCTGAACTTCTGTACAGGAAACACTCAGAATAGTTCAAGATGATGAATTACAGTAGTTGGATGAAGTTTCTTAAGATAATTTGTCTGTATTCAACAGTGTCCATTTTGGCTTTCTCTCACCATTCTAAGCTTATTTTAGACACAGGAGGTGAAATGTGTTACCATGGACTGATAGACTTACATTTCCGCCCAGAAAACACTCAGAATAGTTCAAGATGATGAATTACATTAGTAAGATCAAGTTTCTTAAGATAATTTGTCTGTATTCAACAGTGTCCATTTTGGCTTTCTCTCACCATTCTAAGCTTATTTTGGACACAGGAGGTGAAATGTGTTACCATGGACTGATAGACTTACATTTCCACCCAGAAAACACTCAGAATAGTTAAAGATGATGAATTACATTAGTAAGATCAAGTTTCTTAAGATAATTTGTCTGTTTTCAACAGTGTCCATTTTGGCTTTCTCTCACCATTCTAAGCGTATTTTAGACACAGGAGGTGAATTGTCTTTCTAGGGGCTGGCAAACCTGAACTTCTGTACAGGAAACACTCAGAATAGTTCAAGATGATGAATTACAGTAGTTGGATGAAGTTTCTTAAGATAATTTGTCTGTATTCAACAGTGTCCATTTGGGCTTTCTCTCACCATTCTAATTCTCCATTCTAATTCACCATTCTCACCAGCCTATTTTAGACACAGGAGGTGAATTGTCTTTCCAGGGGCTGGCAAACCTGAACTTCTGTACAGGAAACACTCAGAATAGTTCAAGATGATGAATTACAGTAGTTGGATGAAGTTTCTTAAGATAATTTGTCTGTATTCAACAGTGTCCATTTTGGCTTTCTCTCACCATTCTAAGCGCATTTTAGACACAGGAGGTGAAATGTGTTACCATGGACTGATAGACTTACATTTCCGCCCAGAAAACACTCAGAATACTTAAAGATGATGAATTACATTAGTAAGATCAAGTTTCTTAAGATAATTTGTCTGTATTCAACAGTGTCCATTTTGGCTTTCTCTCACCATTCTAAGCGCATTTTAGACACAGGAGGTGAAATTTGTTACCATGGACTGATAGACTTACATTTCCGCCCAGAAAACACTCAGAATAGTTCAAGATGATGAATTACATTAGTAAGATCAAGTTTCTTAAGATAATTTGTCTGTATTCAACAGTGTCCATTTTGGCTTTCTCTCACCATTCTAATTCTCCATTCTAATTCACCATTCTCACCAGCCTATTTTAGACACAGGAGGTGAATTGTCTTTCCAGGGGCTGGCAAAGCTGAACTTCTGTACAGGAAACACTCAGAATAGTTCAAGATGATGAATTACAGTAGTTGGATGAAGTTTCTTAAGATAATTTGTCTGTATTCAACAGTGTCCATTTTGGCTTTCTCTCACCATTCTAATTCTCCATTCTAATTCACCATTCTCACCAGCCTATTTTAGACACAGGAGGTGAATTGTCTTTCCAGGGGCTGGCAAAGCTGAACTTCTGTACAGGAAACACTCAGAATAGTTCAAGATGATGAATTACAGTAGTTGGATGAAGTTTCTTAAGATAATTTGTCTGTATTCAACAGTGTCCATTTTGGCTTTCTCTCACCATTCTAAGCTTATTTTAGACACAGGAGGTGAAATGTGTTACCATGGACTGATAGACTTACATTTCCGCCCAGAAAACACTCAGAATAGTTCAAGATGATGAATTACATTAGTAAGATCAAGTTTCTTAAGATAATTTGTCTGTATTCAACAGTGTCCATTTTGGCTTTCTCTCACCATTCTAAGCGTATTTTAGACACAGGAGGTGAAATTTGTTACCATGGACTGATAGACTTACATTTCCGCCCAGAAAACACTCAGAATAGTTCAAGATGATGAATTACATTAGTAAGATCAAGTTTCTTAAGATAATTTGTCTGTATTCAACAGTGTCCATTTTGGCTTTCTCTCACCATTCTAATTCTCCATTCTAATTCACCATTCTCACCAGCCTATTTTAGACACAGGATCGTTGTCTTTCCAGGGGCTGGCAAACATGAACTTCTGTACAGGAAACACTCAGAATAGTTCAAGATGATGAATTACAGTAGTTGGATGAAGTTTCTTAAGATAATTTGTCTGTATTCAACAGTGTCCATTTTGGCTTTCTCTCACCATTCTAAGCGCATTTTAGACACAGGAGGTGAAATGTGTTACCATGGACTGATAGACTTACATTTCCGCCCAGAAAACACTCAGAATAGTTAAAGATGATGAATTACATTAGTAAGATCAAGTTTCTTAAGATAATTTGTCTGTATTCAACAGTGTCCATTTTGGCTTTCTCTCACCATTCTAATTCTCCATTCTAATTCACCATTCTCACCAGCCTATTTTAGACACAGGATCGTTGTCTTTTTCAGGGGCTGGCAAACATGAACTTCTGTACAGGAAACACTCAGAATAGTTCAAGATGATGAATTACAGTAGTTGGATGAAGTTTCTTAAGATAATTTGTCTGTATTCAACAGTGTCCATTTTGGCTTTCTCTCACCATTCTAAGCGCATTTTAGACACAGGAGGTGAAATGTGTTACCATGGACTGATAGACTTACATTTCCGCCCAGAAAACACTCAGAATAGTTCAAGATGATGAATTACATTAGTAAGATCAAGTTTCTTAAGATAATTTGTCTGTATTCAACAGTGTCCATTTTGGCTTTCTCTCACCATTCTAAGCGTATTTTAGACACAGGAGGTGAATTGTCTTTCTAGGGGCTGGCAAACCTGAACTTCTGTACAGGAAACACTCAGAATAGTTCAAGATGATGAATTACAGTAGTTGGATGAAGTTTCTTAAGATAATTTGTCTGTATTCAACAGTGTCCATTTTGGCTTTCTCTCACCATTCTAAGCTTATTTTGGACACAGGAGGTGAAATGTGTTACCATGGACTGATAGACTTACATTTCCACCCAGAAAACACTCAGAATAGTTAAAGATGATGAATTACATTAGTAAGATCAAGTTTCTTAAGATAATTTGTCTGTATTCAACAGTGTCCATTTTGGCTTTCTCTCACCATTCTAAGCGTATTTTAGACACAGGAGGTGAATTGTCTTTCTAGGGGCTGGCAAAGCTGAACTTCTGTACAGGAAACACTCAGAATAGTTCAAGATGATGAATTACAGTAGTTGGATGAAGTTTCTTAAGATAATTTGTCTGTATTCAACAGTGTCCATTTTGGCTTTCTCTCACCATTCTAATTCTCCATTCTAATTCACCATTCTCACCAGCCTATTTTAGACACAGGAGGTGAATTGTCTTTCCAGGGGCTGGCAAAGCTGAACTTCTGTACAGGAAACACTCAGAATAGTTCAAGATGATGAATTACAGTAGTTGGATGAAGTTTCTTAAGATAATTTGTCTGTATTCAACAGTGTCCATTTTGGCTTTCTCTCACCATTCTAAGCTTATTTTAGACACAGGAGGTGAAATGTGTTACCATGGACTGATAGACTTACATTTCCGCCCAGAAAACACTCAGAATAGTTAAAGATGATGAATTACATTAGTAAGATCAAGTTTCTTAAGATAATTTGTCTGTATTCAACAGTGTCCATTTTGGCTTTCTCTCACCATTCTAAGCTTATTTTGGACACAGGAGGTGAAATGTGTTACCATGGACTGATAGACTTACATTTCCACCCAGAAAACACTCAGAATAGTTAAAGATGATGAATTACATTAGTAAGATCAAGTTTCTTAAGATAATTTGTCTGTATTCAACAGTGTCCATTTTGGCTTTCTCTCACCATTCTAAGCGTATTTTAGACACAGGAGGTGAATTGTCTTTCTAGGGGCTGGCAAACCTGAACTTCTGTACAGGAAACACTCAGAATAGTTCAAGATGATGAATTACAGTAGTTGGATGAAGTTTCTTAAGATAATTTGTCTGTATTCAACAGTGTCCATTTGGGCTTTCTCTCACCATTCTAATTCTCCATTCTAATTCACCATTCTCACCAGCCTATTTTAGACACAGGAGGTGAATTGTCTTTCCAGGGGCTGGCAAACATGAACTTCTGTACAGGAAACACTCAGAATAGTTCAAGATGATGAATTACAGTAGTTGGATGAAGTTTCTTAAGATAATTTGTCTGTATTCAACAGTGTCCATTTTGGCTTTCTCTCACCATTCTAAGCGCATTTTAGACACAGGAGGTGAAATGTGTTACCATGGACTGATAGACTTACATTTCCGCCCAGAAAACACTCAGAATAGTTCAAGATGATGAATTACATTAGTAAGATCAAGTTTCTTAAGATAATTTGTCTGTATTCAACAGTGTCCATTTTGGCTTTCTCTCACCATTCTAATTCTCCATTCTAATTCACCATTCTCACCAGCCTATTTTAGACACAGGATCGTTGTCTTTCCAGGGGCTGGCAAACATGAACTTCTGTACAGGAAACACTCAGAATAGTTCAAGATGATGAATTACAGTAGTTGGATGAAGTTTCTTAAGATAATTTGTCTGTATTCAACAGTGTCCATTTTGGCTTTCTCTCACCATTCTAAGCGCATTTTAGACACAGGAGGTGAAATGTGTTACCATGGACTGATAGACTTACATTTCCGCCCAGAAAACACTCAGAATACTTAAAGATGATGAATTACATTAGTAAGATCAAGTTTCTTAAGATAATTTGTCTGTATTCAACAGTGTCCATTTTGGCTTTCTCTCACCATTCTAAGCGCATTTTAGACACAGGAGGTGAAATTTGTTACCATGGACTGATAGACTTACATTTCCGCCCAGAAAACACTCAGAATAGTTCAAGATGATGAATTACATTAGTAAGATCAAGTTTCTTAAGATAATTTGTCTGTATTCAACAGTGTCCATTTTGGCTTTCTCTCACCATTCTAATTCTCCATTCTAATTCACCATTCTCACCAGCCTATTTTAGACACAGGAGGTGAATTGTCTTTCCAGGGGCTGGCAAAGCTGAACTTCTGTACAGGAAACACTCAGAATAGTTCAAGATGATGAATTACAGTAGTTGGATGAAGTTTCTTAAGATAATTTGTCTGTATTCAACAGTGTCCATTTTGGCTTTCTCTCACCATTCTAATTCTCCATTCTAATTCACCATTCTCACCAGCCTATTTTAGACACAGGAGGTGAATTGTCTTCCCAGGGGCTGGCAAAGCTGAACTTCTGTACAGGAAACACTCAGAATAGTTCAAGATGATGAATTACAGTAGTTGGATGAAGTTTCTTAAGATAATTTGTCTGTATTCAACAGTGTCCATTTTGGCTTTCTCTCACCATTCTAAGCTTATTTTAGACACAGGAGGTGAAATGTGTTACCATGGACTGATAGACTTACATTTCCGCCCAGAAAACACTCAGAATAGTTCAAGATGATGAATTACATTAGTAAGATCAAGTTTCTTAAGATAATTTGTCTGTATTCAACAGTGTCCATTTTGGCTTTCTCTCACCATTCTAAGCGTATTTTAGACACAGGAGGTGAAATGTGTTACCATGGACTGATAGACTTACATTTCCGCCCAGAAAACACTCAGAATAGTTAAAGATGATGAATTACATTAGTAAGATCAAGTTTCTTAAGATAATTTGTCTGTATTCAACAGTGTCCATTTTGGCTTTCTCTCACCATTCTAATTCTCCATTCTAATTCACCATTCTCACCAGCCTATTTTAGACACAGGGGGTGAATTGTCTTTCCAGGGGCTGGCAAAGCTGAACTTCTGTACAGGAAACACTCAGAATAGTTCAAGATGATGAATTACAGTAGTTGGATGAAGTTTCTTAAGATAATTTGTCTGTATTCAACAGTGTCCATTTTGGCTTTCTCTCACCATTCTAATTCTCCATTCTAATTCACCATTCTCACCAGCCTATTTTAGACACAGGAGGTGAATTGTCTTCCCAGGGGCTGGCAAAGCTGAACTTCTGTACAGGAAACACTCAGAATAGTTCAAGATGATGAATTACAGTAGTTGGATGAAGTTTCTTAAGATAATTTGTCTGTATTCAACAGTGTCCATTTTGGCTTTCTCTCACCATTCTAAGCTTATTTTGGACACAGGAGGTGAAATGTGTTACCATGGACTGATAGACTTACATTTCCACCCAGAAAACACTCAGAATAGTTAAAAATGATGAATTACATTAGTAAGATCAAGTTTCTTAAGATAATTTGTCTGTATTCAACAGTGTCCATTTTGGCTTTCTCTCACCATTCTAAGCGTATTTTAGACACAGGAGGTGAATTGTCTTTCTAGGGGCTGGCAAACCTGAACTTCTGTACAGGAAACACTCAGAATAGTTCAAGATGATGAATTACAGTAGTTGGATGAAGTTTCTTAAGATAATTTGTCTGTATTCAACAGTGTCCATTTTGGCTTTCTCTCACCATTCTAATTCTCCATTCTAATTCACCATTCTCACCAGCCTATTTTAGACACAGGAGGTGAATTGTCTTTCCAGGGGCTGGCAAAGCTGAACTTCTGTACAGGAAACACTCAGAATAGTTCAAGATGATGAATTACAGTAGTTGGATGAAGTTTCTTAAGATAATTTGTCTGTATTCAACAGTGTCCATTTTGGCTTTCTCTCACCATTCTAATTCTCCATTCTAATTCACCATTCTCACCAGCCTATTTTAGACACAGGAGGTGAATTGTCTTTCCAGGGGCTGGCAAACCTGAACTTCTGTACAGGAAACACTCAGAATAGTTCAAGATGATGAATTACAGTAGTTGGATGAAGTTTCTTAAGATAATTTGTCTGTATTCAACAGTGTCCATTTTGGCTTTCTCTCACCATTCTAAGCCTATTTTAGACACAGGAGGTGAAATGTGTTACCATGGACTGATAGACTTACATTTCCGCCCAGAAAACACTCAGAATAGTTAAAGATGATGAATTACATTAGTAAGATCAAGTTTCTTAAGATAATTTGTCTGTATTCAACAGTGTCCATTTTGGCTTTCTCTCACCATTCTAAGCGTATTTTAGACACAGGAGGTGAAATTTGTTACCATGGACTGATAGACTTACATTTCCGCCCAGAAAACACTCAGAATAGTTCAAGATGATGAATTACATTAGTAAGATCAAGTTTCTTAAGATAATTTGTCTGTATTCAACAGTGTCCATTTTGGCTTTCTCTCACCATTCTAATTCTCCATTCTAATTCACCATTCTCACCAGCCTATTTTAGACACAGGAGGTGAATTGTCTTTCCAGGGGCTGGCAAACCTGAACTTCTGTACAGGAAACACTCAGAATAGTTCAAGATGATGAATTACAGTAGTTGGATGAAGTTTCTTAAGATAATTTGTCTGTATTCAACAGTGTCCATTTTGGCTTTCTCTCACCATTCTAAGCGCATTTTAGACACAGGAGGTGAAATGTGTTACCATGGACTGATAGACTTACATTTCCGCCCAGAAAACACTCAGAATAGTTCAAGATGATGAATTACATTAGTAAGATCAAGTTTCTTAAGATAATTTGTCTGTATTCAACAGTGTCCATTTTGGCTTTCTCTCACCATTCTAATTCTCCATTCTAATTCACCATTCTCACCAGCCTATTTTAGACACAGGATCGTTGTCTTTCTAGGGGCTGGCAAACATGAACTTCTGTACAGGAAACACTCAGAATAGTTCAAGATGATGAATTACAGTAGTTGGATGAAGTTTCTTAAGATAATTTGTCTGTATTCAACAGTGTCCATTTTGGCTTTCTCTCACCATTCTAAGCGCATTTTAGACACAGGAGGTGAAATGTGTTACCATGGACTGATAGACTTACATTTCCGCCCAGAAAACACTCAGAATACTTAAAGATGATGAATTACATTAGTAAGATCAAGTTTCTTAAGATAATTTGTCTGTATTCAACAGTGTCCATTTTGGCTTTCTCTCACCATTCTAAGCGTATTTTAGACACAGGAGGTGAAATTTGTTACCATGGACTGATAGACTTACATTTCCGCCCAGAAAACACTCAGAATAGTTCAAGATGATGAATTACATTAGTAAGATCAAGTTTCTTAAGATAATTTGTCTGTATTCAACAGTGTCCATTTTGGCTTTCTCTCACCATTCTAATTCTCCATTCTAATTCACCATTCTCACCAGCCTATTTTAGACACAGGATCGTTGTCTTTCCAGGGGCTGGCAAACATGAACTTCTGTACAGGAAACACTCAGAATAGTTCAAGATGATGAATTACAGTAGTTGGATGAAGTTTCTTAAGATAATTTGTCTGTATTCAACAGTGTCCATTTTGGCTTTCTCTCACCATTCTAAGCGCATTTTAGACACAGGAGGTGAAATGTGTTACCATGGACTGATAGACTTACATTTCCGCCCAGAAAACACTCAGAATAGTTAAAGATGATGAATTACATTAGTAAGATCAAGTTTCTTAAGATAATTTGTCTGTATTCAACAGTGTCCATTTTGGCTTTCTCTCACCATTCTAATTCTCCATTCTAATTCACCATTCTCACCAGCCTATTTTAGACACAGGATCGTTGTCTTTTTCAGGGGCTGGCAAACATGAACTTCTGTACAGGAAACACTCAGAATAGTTCAAGATGATGAATTACAGTAGTTGGATGAAGTTTCTTAAGATAATTTGTCTGTATTCAACAGTGTCCATTTTGGCTTTCTCTCACCATTCTAAGCGCATTTTAGACACAGGAGGTGAAATGTGTTACCATGGACTGATAGACTTACATTTCCGCCCAGAAAACACTCAGAATAGTTAAAGATGATGAATTACATTAGTAAGATCAAGTTTCTTAAGATAATTTGTCTGTATTCAACAGTGTCCATTTTGGCTTTCTCTCACCATTCTAATTCTCCATTCTAATTCACCATTCTCACCAGCCTATTTTAGACACAGGATCGTTGTCTTTTTCAGGGGCTGGCAAACATGAACTTCTGTACAGGAAACACTCAGAATAGTTCAAGATGATGAATTACAGTAGTTGGATGAAGTTTCTTAAGATAATTTGTCTGTATTCAACAGTGTCCATTTTGGCTTTCTCTCACCATTCTAAGCGCATTTTAGACACAGGAGGTGAAATGTGTTACCATGGACTGATAGACTTACATTTCCGCCCAGAAAACACTCAGAATAGTTCAAGATGATGAATTACATTAGTAAGATCAAGTTTCTTAAGATAATTTGTCTGTATTCAACAGTGTCCATTTTGGCTTTCTCTCACCATTCTAATTCTCCATTCTAATTCACCATTCTCACCAGCCTATTTTAGACACAGGATCGTTGTCTTTCCAGGGGCTGGCAAACATGAACTTCTGTACAGGAAACACTCAGAATAGTTCAAGATGATGAATTACAGTAGTTGGATGAAGTTTCTTAAGATAATTTGTCTGTATTCAACAGTGTCCATTTTGGCTTTCTCTCACCATTCTAAGCGCATTTTAGACACAGGAGGTGAAATGTGTTACCATGGACTGATAGACTTACATTTCCGCCCAGAAAACACTCAGAATACTTAAAGATGATGAATTACATTAGTAAGATCAAGTTTCTTAAGATAATTTGTCTGTATTCAACAGTGTCCATTTTGGCTTTCTCTCACCATTCTAAGCGCATTTTAGACACAGGAGGTGAAATTTGTTACCATGGACTGATAGACTTACATTTCCGCCCAGAAAACACTCAGAATAGTTCAAGATGATGAATTACATTAGTAAGATCAAGTTTCTTAAGATAATTTGTCTGTATTCAACAGTGTCCATTTTGGCTTTCTCTCACCATTCTAATTCTCCATTCTAATTCACCATTCTCACCAGCCTATTTTAGACACAGGAGGTGAATTGTCTTTCCAGGGGCTGGCAAAGCTGAACTTCTGTACAGGAAACACTCAGAATAGTTCAAGATGATGAATTACAGTAGTTGGATGAAGTTTCTTAAGATAATTTGTCTGTATTCAACAGTGTCCATTTGGGCTTTCTCTCACCATTCTAATTCTCCATTCTAATTCACCATTCTCACCAGCCTATTTTAGACACAGGAGGTGAATTGTCTTTCCAGGGGCTGGCAAAGCTGAACTTCTGTACAGGAAACACTCAGAATAGTTCAAGATGATGAATTACAGTAGTTGGATGAAGTTTCTTAAGATAATTTGTCTGTATTCAACAGTGTCCATTTTGGCTTTCTCTCACCATTCTAAGCTTATTTTAGACACAGGAGGTGAAATGTGTTACCATGGACTGATAGACTTACATTTCCGCCCAGAAAACACTCAGAATAGTTCAAGATGATGAATTACATTAGTAAGATCAAGTTTCTTAAGATAATTTGTCTGTATTCAACAGTGTCCATTTTGGCTTTCTCTCACCATTCTAAGCGTATTTTAGACACAGGAGGTGAAATTTGTTACCATGGACTGATAGACTTACATTTCCGCCCAGAAAACACTCAGAATAGTTCAAGATGATGAATTACATTAGTAAGATCAAGTTTCTTAAGATAATTTGTCTGTATTCAACAGTGTCCATTTTGGCTTTCTCTCACCATTCTAATTCTCCATTCTAATTCACCATTCTCACCAGCCTATTTTAGACACAGGAGGTGAATTGTCTTTCCAGGGGCTGGCAAACCTGAACTTCTGTACAGGAAACACTCAGAATAGTTCAAGATGATGAATTACAGTAGTTGGATGAAGTTTCTTAAGATAATTTGTCTGTATTCAACAGTGTCCATTTTGGCTTTCTCTCACCATTCTAAGCTTATTTTAGACACAGGAGGTGAAATGTGTTACCATGGACTGATAGACTTACATTTCCGCCCAGAAAACACTCAGAATAGTTAAAGATGATGAATTACATTAGTAAGATCAAGTTTCTTAAGATAATTTGTTTGTATTCAACAGTGTCCATTTTGGCTTTCTCTCACCATTCTAAGCGTATTTTAGACACAGGAGGTGAAATTTGTTACCATGGACTGATAGACTTACATTTCCGCCCAGAAAACACTCAGAATAGTTCAAGATGATGAATTACATTAGTAAGATCAAGTTTCTTAAGATAATTTGTCTGTATTCAACAGTGTCCATTTTGGCTTTCTCTCACCATTCTAATTCTCCATTCTAATTCACCATTCTCACCAGCCTATTTTAGACACAGGATCGTTGTCTTTCCAGGGGCTGGCAAACATGAACTTCTGTACAGGAAACACTCAGAATAGTTCAAGATGATGAATTACAGTAGTTGGATGAAGTTCCTTAAGATAATTTGTCTGTATTCAACAGTGTCCATTTATGCTTTCTCTCACCATTCTAAGCGTATTTTAGACACAGGAGGTGAATTGTCTTTCTAGGGGCTGGCAAACCTGAACTTCTGTACAGGAAACACTCAGAATAGTTCAAGATGATGAATTACAGTAGTTGGATGAAGTTTCTTAAGATAATTTGTCTGTATTCAACAGTGTCCATTTTGGCTTTCTCTCACCATTCTAATTCTCCATTCTAATTCACCATTCTCACCAGCCTATTTTAGACACAGGAGGTGAATTGTCTTTCCAGGGGCTGGCAAAGCTGAACTTCTGTACAGGAAACACTCAGAATAGTTCAAGATGATGAATTACAGTAGTTGGATGAAGTTTCTTAAGATAATTTGTCTGTATTCAACAGTGTCCATTTTGGCTTTCTCTCACCATTCTAAGCTTATTTTAGACACAGGAGGTGAAATGTGTTACCATGGACTGATAGACTTACATTTCCGCCCAGAAAACACTCAGAATAGTTAAAGATGATGAATTACATTAGTAAGATCAAGTTTCTTAAGATAATTTGTCTGTATTCAACAGTGTCCATTTTGGCTTTCTCTCACCATTCTAAGCCTATTTTAGACACAGGAGGTGAATTGTCTTTCTAGGGGATGACAAACCTGAACTTCTGTACAGGAAACACTCAGAATAGTTCAAGATGATAATTACAGTAGTTGGATGAAGTTTCTTAAGATAATTTGTCTGTATTCAACAGTGTCCATTTTGGCTTTCGCTCACCATTCTAAGCCTATTTTAGACACAGGAGGTGAAATGTGTTACCATGGACTGATAGACTTACATTTCCGCCCAGAAAACACTCAGACTAGTTAAAGATGATGAATTACATTAGTAAGATCAAGTTTCTTAAGATAATTTGTCTGTATTCAACAGTGTCCATTTTGGCTTTCTCTCACCATTCTAAGCGTATTTTAGACACAGGAGGTGAATTGTCTTTCTAGGGGCTGGCAAACCTGAACTTCTGTACAGGAAACACTCAGAATAGTTCAAGATGATGAATTACAGTAGTTGGATGAAGTTTCTTAAGATAATTTGTCTGTATTCAACAGTGTCCATTTTGGCTTTCTCTCACCATTCTAATTCTCCATTCTAATTCACCATTCTCACCAGCCTATTTTAGACACAGGAGGTGAATTGTCTTTCCAGGGGCTGGCAAAGCTGAACTTCTGTACAGGAAACACTCAGAATAGTTCAAGATGATGAATTACAGTAGTTGGATGAAGTTTCTTAAGATAATTTGTCTGTATTCAACAGTGTCCATTTTGGCTTTCTCTCACCATTCTAAGCTTATTTTAGACACAGGAGGTGAAATGTGTTACCATGGACTGATAGACTTACATTTCCGCCCAGAAAACACTCAGAATAGTTAAAGATGATGAATTACATTAGTAAGATCAAGTTTCTTAAGATAATTTGTCTGTATTCAACAGTGTCCATTTTGGCTTTCTCTCACCATTCTAAGCTTATTTTGGACACAGGAGGTGAAATGTGTTACCATGGACTGATAGACTTACATTTCCACCCAGAAAACACTCAGAATAGTTAAAGATGATGAATTACATTAGTAAGATCAAGTTTCTTAAGATAATTTGTCTGTATTCAACAGTGTCCATTTTGGCTTTCTCTCACCATTCTAAGCGTATTTTAGACACAGGAGGTGAATTGTCTTTCTAGGGGCTGGCAAACCTGAACTTCTGTACAGGAAACACTCAGAATAGTTCAAGATGATGAATTACAGTAGTTGGATGAAGTTTCTTAAGATAATTTGTCTGTATTCAACAGTGTCCATTTGGGCTTTCTCTCACCATTCTAATTCTCCATTCTAATTCACCATTCTCACCAGCCTATTTTAGACACAGGAGGTGAATTGTCTTTCCAGGGGCTGGCAAACCTGAACTTCTGTACAGGAAACACTCAGAATAGTTCAAGATGATGAATTACAGTAGTTGGATGAAGTTTCTTAAGATAATTTGTCTGTATTCAACAGTGTCCATTTTGGCTTTCTCTCACCATTCTAAGCGCATTTTAGACACAGGAGGTGAAATGTGTTACCATGGACTGATAGACTTACATTTCCGCCCAGAAAACACTCAGAATAGTTCAAGATGATGAATTACATTAGTAAGATCAAGTTTCTTAAGATAATTTGTCTGTATTCAACAGTGTCCATTTTGGCTTTCTCTCACCATTCTAATTCTCCATTCTAATTCACCATTCTCACCAGCCTATTTTAGACACAGGATCGTTGTCTTTCCAGGGGCTGGCAAACATGAACTTCTGTACAGGAAACACTCAGAATAGTTCAAGATGATGAATTACAGTAGTTGGATGAAGTTTCTTAAGATAATTTGTCTGTATTCAACAGTGTCCATTTTGGCTTTCTCTCACCATTCTAAGCGCATTTTAGACACAGGAGGTGAAATGTGTTACCATGGACTGATAGACTTACATTTCCGCCCAGAAAACACTCAGAATACTTAAAGATGATGAATTACATTAGTAAGATCAAGTTTCTTAAGATAATTTGTCTGTATTCAACAGTGTCCATTTTGGCTTTCTCTCACCATTCTAAGCGCATTTTAGACACAGGAGGTGAAATTTGTTACCATGGACTGATAGACTTACATTTCCGCCCAGAAAACACTCAGAATAGTTCAAGATGATGAATTACATTAGTAAGATCAAGTTTCTTAAGATAATTTGTCTGTATTCAACAGTGTCCATTTTGGCTTTCTCTCACCATTCTAATTCTCCATTCTAATTCACCATTCTCACCAGCCTATTTTAGACACAGGAGGTGAATTGTCTTTCCAGGGGCTGGCAAAGCTGAACTTCTGTACAGGAAACACTCAGAATAGTTCAAGATGATGAATTACAGTAGTTGGATGAAGTTTCTTAAGATAATTTGTCTGTATTCAACAGTGTCCATTTTGGCTTTCTCTCACCATTCTAATTCTCCATTCTAATTCACCATTCTCACCAGCCTATTTTAGACACAGGAGGTGAATTGTCTTTCCAGGGGCTGGCAAAGCTGAACTTCTGTACAGGAAACACTCAGAATAGTTCAAGATGATGAATTACAGTAGTTGGATGAAGTTTCTTAAGATAATTTGTCTGTATTCAACAGTGTCCATTTTGGCTTTCTCTCACCATTCTAAGCTTATTTTAGACACAGGAGGTGAAATGTGTTACCATGGACTGATAGACTTACATTTCCGCCCAGAAAACACTCAGAATAGTTCAAGATGATGAATTACATTAGTAAGATCAAGTTTCTTAAGATAATTTGTCTGTATTCAACAGTGTCCATTTTGGCTTTCTCTCACCATTCTAATTCTCCATTCTAATTCACCATTCTCACCAGCCTATTTTAGACACAGGATCGTTGTCTTTCCAGGGGCTGGCAAACATGAACTTCTGTACAGGAAACACTCAGAATAGTTCAAGATGATGAATTACAGTAGTTGGATGAAGTTTCTTAAGATAATTTGTCTGTATTCAACAGTGTCCATTTTGGCTTTCTCTCACCATTCTAAGCGCATTTTAGACACAGGAGGTGAAATGTGTTACCATGGACTGATAGACTTACATTTCCGCCCAGAAAACACTCAGAATAGTTCAAGATGATGAATTACATTAGTAAGATCAAGTTTCTTAAGATAATTTGTCTGTATTCAACAGTGTCCATTTTGGCTTTCTCTCACCATTCTAAGCGTATTTTAGACACAGGAGGTGAAATTTGTTACCATGGACTGATAGACTTACATTTCCGCCCAGAAAACACTCAGAATAGTTCAAGATGATGAATTACATTAGTAAGATCAAGTTTCTTAAGATAATTTGTCTGTATTCAACAGTGTCCATTTTGGCTTTCTCTCACCATTCTAATTCTCCATTCTAATTCACCATTCTCACCAGCCTATTTTAGACACAGGAGGTGAATTGTCTTTCCAGGGGCTGGCAAACCTGAACTTCTGTACAGGAAACACTCAGAATAGTTCAAGATGATGAATTACAGTAGTTGGATGAAGTTTCTTAAGATAATTTGTCTGTATTCAACAGTGTCCATTTTGGCTTTCTCTCACCATTCTAAGCTTATTTTAGACACAGGAGGTGAAATGTGTTACCATGGACTGATAGACTTACATTTCCGCCCAGAAAACACTCAGAATAGTTAAAGATGATGAATTACATTAGTAAGATCAAGTTTCTTAAGATAATTTGTCTGTATTCAACAGTGTCCATTTTGGCTTTCTCTCACCATTCTAAGCGTATTTTAGACACAGGAGGTGAAATTTGTTACCATGGACTGATAGACTTACATTTCCGCCCAGAAAACACTCAGAATAGTTCAAGATGATGAATTACATTAGTAAGATCAAGTTTCTTAAGATAATTTGTCTGTATTCAACAGTGTCCATTTTGGCTTTCTCTCACCATTCTAATTCTCCATTCTAATTCACCATTCTCACCAGCCTATTTTAGACACAGGAGGTGAATTGTCTTTCCAGGGGCTGGCAAACCTGAACTTCTGTACAGGAAACACTCAGAATAGTTCAAGATGATGAATTACAGTAGTTGGATGAAGTTTCTTAAGATAATTTGTCTGTATTCAACAGTGTCCATTTTGGCTTTCTCTCACCATTCTAAGCGCATTTTAGACACAGGAGGTGAAATGTGTTACCATGGACTGATAGACTTACATTTCCGCCCAGAAAACACTCAGAATAGTTCAAGATGATGAATTACATTAGTAAGATCAAGTTTCTTAAGATAATTTGTCTGTATTCAACAGTGTCCATTTTGGCTTTCTCTCACCATTCTAATTCTCCATTCTAATTCACCATTCTCACCAGCCTATTTTAGACACAGGATCGTTGTCTTTCTAGGGGCTGGCAAACATGAACTTCTGTACAGGAAACACTCAGAATAGTTCAAGATGATGAATTACAGTAGTTGGATGAAGTTTCTTAAGATAATTTGTCTGTATTCAACAGTGTCCATTTTGGCTTTCTCTCACCATTCTAATTCTCCATTCTAATTCACCATTCTCACCAGCCTATTTTAGACACAGGGGGTGAATTGTCTTTCCAGGGGCTGGCAAAGCTGAACTTCTGTACAGGAAACACTCAGAATAGTTCAAGATGATGAATTACAGTAGTTGGATGAAGTTTCTTAAGATAATTTGTCTGTATTCAACAGTGTCCATTTTGGCTTTCTCTCACCATTCTAATTCTCCATTCTAATTCACCATTCTCACCAGCCTATTTTAGACACAGGAGGTGAATTGTCTTCCCAGGGGCTGGCAAAGCTGAACTTCTGTACAGGAAACACTCAGAATAGTTCAAGATGATGAATTACAGTAGTTGGATGAAGTTTCTTAAGATAATTTGTCTGTATTCAACAGTGTCCATTTTGGCTTTCTCTCACCATTCTAAGCTTATTTTGGACACAGGAGGTGAAAATGTGTTACCATGGACTGATAGACTTACATTTCCACCCAGAAAACACTCAGAATAGTTAAAAATGATGAATTACATTAGTAAGATCAAGTTTCTTAAGATAATTTGTCTGTATTCAACAGTGTCCATTTTGGCTTTCTCTCACCATTCTAAGCGTATTTTAGACACAGGAGGTGAATTGTCTTTCTAGGGGCTGGCAAACCTGAACTTCTGTACAGGAAACACTCAGAATAGTTCAAGATGATGAATTACAGTAGTTGGATGAAGTTTCTTAAGATAATTTGTCTGTATTCAACAGTGTCCATTTTGGCTTTCTCTCACCATTCTAATTCTCCATTCTAATTCACCATTCTCACCAGCCTATTTTAGACACAGGAGGTGAATTGTCTTTCCAGGGGCTGGCAAAGCTGAACTTCTGTACAGGAAACACTCAGAATAGTTCAAGATGATGAATTACAGTAGTTGGATGAAGTTTCTTAAGATAATTTGTCTGTATTCAACAGTGTCCATTTTGGCTTTCTCTCACCATTCTAATTCTCCATTCTAATTCACCATTCTCACCAGCCTATTTTAGACACAGGAGGTGAATTGTCTTTCCAGGGGCTGGCAAAGCTGAACTTCTGTACAGGAAACACTCAGAATAGTTCAAGATGATGAATTACAGTAGTTGGATGAAGTTTCTTAAGATAATTTGTCTGTATTCAACAGTGTCCATTTTGGCTTTCTCTCACCATTCTAAGCGCATTTTAGACACAGGAGGTGAAATGTGTTACCATGGACTGATAGACTTACATTTCCGCCCAGAAAACACTCAGAATACTTAAAGATGATGAATTACATTAGTAAGATCAAGTTTCTTAAGATAATTTGTCTGTATTCAACAGTGTCCATTTTGGCTTTCTCTCACCATTCTAAGCGTATTTTAGACACAGGAGGTGAAATTTGTTACCATGGACTGATAGACTTACATTTCCGCCCAGAAAACACTCAGAATAGTTAAAGATGATGAATTACATTAGTAAGATCAAGTTTCTTAAGATAATTTGTCTGTATTCAACAGTGTCCATTTTGGCTTTCTCTCACCATTCTAATTCTCCATTCTAATTCACCATTCTCACCAGCCTATTTTAGACACAGGAGGTGAATTGTCTTTCCAGGGGCTGGCAAACCTGAACTTCTGTACAGGAAACACTCAGAATAGTTCAAGATGATGAATTACAGTAGTTGGATGAAGTTTCTTAAGATAATTTGTCTGTATTCAACAGTGTCCATTTTGGCTTTCTCTCACCATTCTAAGCGCATTTTAGACACAGGAGGTGAAATGTGTTACCATGGACTGATAGACTTACATTTCCGCCCAGAAAACACTCAGAATAGTTCAAGATGATGAATTACATTAGTAAGATCAAGTTTCTTAAGATAATTTGTCTGTATTCAACAGTGTCCATTTTGGCTTTCTCTCACCATTCTAATTCTCCATTCTAATTCACCATTCTCACCAGCCTATTTTAGACACAGGATCGTTGTCTTTCTAGGGGCTGGCAAACATGAACTTCTGTACAGGAAACACTCAGAATAGTTCAAGATGATGAATTACAGTAGTTGGATGAAGTTTCTTAAGATAATTTGTCTGTATTCAACAGTGTCCATTTTGGCTTTCTCTCACCATTCTAAGCGCATTTTAGACACAGGAGGTGAAATGTGTTACCATGGACTGATAGACTTACATTTCCGCCAAGAAAACACTCAGAATACTTAAAGATGATGAATTACAGTAGTTGGATGAAGTTTCTTAAGATAATTTGTCTGTATTCAACAGTGTCCATTTTGGCTTTCTCTCACCATTCTAATTCTCCATTCTAATTCACCATTCTCACCAGCCTATTTTAGACACAGGAGGTGAATTGTCTTCCCAGGGGCTGGCAAAGCTGAACTTCTGTACAGGAAACACTCAGAATAGTTCAAGATGATGAATAACAGTAGTTGGATGAAGTTTCTTAAGATAATTTGTCTGTATTCAACAGTGTCCATTTTGGCTTTCTCTCACCATTCTAAGCTTATTTTAGACACAGGAGGTGAAATGTGTTACCATGGACTGATAGACTTACATTTCCGCCCAGAAAACACTCAGAATAGTTCAAGATGATGAATTACATTAGTAAGATCAAGTTTCTTAAGATAATTTGTCTGTATTCAACAGTGTCCATTTTGGCTTTCTCTCACCATTCTAAGCGTATTTTAGACACAGGAGGTGAAATGTGTTACCATGGACTGATAGACTTACATTTCCGCCCAGAAAACACTCAGAATAGTTAAAGATGATGAATTACATTAGTAAGATCAAGTTTCTTAAGATAATTTGTCTGTATTCAACAGTGTCCATTTTGGCTTTCTCTCACCATTCTAATTCTCCATTCTAATTCACCATTCTCACCAGCCTATTTTAGACACAGGGGGTGAATTGTCTTTCCAGGGGCTGGCAAAGCTGAACTTCTGTACAGGAAACACTCAGAATAGTTCAAGATGATGAATTACAGTAGTTGGATGAAGTTTCTTAAGATAATTTGTCTGTATTCAACAGTGTCCATTTTGGCTTTCTCTCACCATTCTAATTCTCCATTCTAATTCACCATTCTCACCAGCCTATTTTAGACACAGGGGGTGAATTGTCTTTCCAGGGGCTGGCAAAGCTGAACTTCTGTACAGGAAACACTCAGAATAGTTCAAGATGATGAATTACAGTAGTTGGATGAAGTTTCTTAAGATAATTTGTCTGTATTCAACAGTGTCCATTTTGGCTTTCTCTCACCATTCTAAGCTTATTTTAGACACAGGAGGTGAAATGTGTTACCATGGACTGATAGACTTACATTTCCGCCCAGAAAACACTCAGAATAGTTCAAGATGATGAATTACATTAGTAAGATCAAGTTTCTTAAGATAATTTGTCTGTATTCAACAGTGTCCATTTTGGCTTTCTCTCACCATTCTAAGCGTATTTTAGACACAGGAGGTGAAATTTGTTACCATGGACTGATAGACTTACATTTCCGCCCAGAAAACACTCAGAATAGTTCAAGATGATGAATTACATTAGTAAGATCAAGTTTCTTAAGATAATTTGTCTGTATTCAACAGTGTCCATTTTGGCTTTCTCTCACCATTCTAATTCTCCATTCTAATTCACCATTCTCACCAGCCTATTTTAGACACAGGAGGTGAATTGTCTTTCCAGGGGCTGGCAAACATGAACTTCTGTACAGGAAACACTCAGAATAGTTCAAGATGATGAATTACAGTAGTTGGATGAAGTTTCTTAAGATAATTTGTCTGTATTCAACAGTGTCCATTTTGGCTTTCTCTCACCATTCTAAGCTTATTTTAGACACAGGAGGTGAAATGTGTTACCATGGACTGATAGACTTACATTTCCGCCCAGAAAACACTCAGAATAGTTAAAGATGATGAATTACATTAGTAAGATCAAGTTTCTTAAGATAATTTGTTTGTATTCAACAGTGTCCATTTTGGCTTTCTCTCACCATTCTAAGCGTATTTTAGACACAGGAGGTGAAATTTGTTACCATGGACTGATAGACTTACATTTCCGCCCAGAAAACACTCAGAATAGTTCAAGATGATGAATTACATTAGTAAGATCAAGTTTCTTAAGATAATTTGTCTGTATTCAACAGTGTCCATTTTGGCTTTCTCTCACCATTCTAATTCTCCATTCTAATTCACCATTCTCACCAGCCTATTTTAGACACAGGATCGTTGTCTTTCCAGGGGCTGGCAAACATGAACTTCTGTACAGGAAACACTCAGAATAGTTCAAGATGATGAATTACAGTAGTTGGATGAAGTTCCTTAAGATAATTTGTCTGTATTCAACAGTGTCCATTTATGCTTTCTCTCACCATTCTAAGCGTATTTTAGACACAGGAGGTGAATTGTCTTTCTAGGGGCTGGCAAACCTGAACTTCTGTACAGGAAACACTCAGAATAGTTCAAGATGATGAATTACAGTAGTTGGATGAAGTTTCTTAAGATAATTTGTCTGTATTCAACAGTGTCCATTTTGGCTTTCTCTCACCATTCTAATTCTCCATTCTAATTCACCATTCTCACCAGCCTATTTTAGACACAGGAGGTGAATTGTCTTTCCAGGGGCTGGCAAAGCTGAACTTCTGTACAGGAAACACTCAGAATAGTTCAAGATGATGAATTACAGTAGTTGGATGAAGTTTCTTAAGATAATTTGTCTGTATTCAACAGTGTCCATTTTGGCTTTCTCTCACCATTCTAAGCTTATTTTAGACACAGGAGGTGAAATGTGTTACCATGGACTGATAGACTTACATTTCCGCCCAGAAAACACTCAGAATAGTTAAAGATGATGAATTACATTAGTAAGATCAAGTTTCTTAAGATAATTTGTCTGTATTCAACAGTGTCCATTTTGGCTTTCTCTCACCATTCTAAGCCTATTTTAGACACAGGAGGTGAATTGTCTTTCTAGGGGCTGACAAACCTGAACTTCTGTACAGGAAACACTCAGAATAGTTCAAGATGATAATTACAGTAGTTGGATGAAGTTTCTTAAGATAATTTGTCTGTATTCAACAGTGTCCATTTTGGCTTTCGCTCACCATTCTAAGCCTATTTTAGACACAGGAGGTGAAATGTGTTACCATGGACTGATAGACTTACATTTCCGCCCAGAAAACACTCAGAATAGTTCAAGATGATGAATTACATTAGTAAGATCAAGTTTCTTAAGATAATTTGTCTGTATTCAACAGTGTCCATTTGGGCTTTCTCTCACCATTCTAATTCTCCATTCTAATTCACCATTCTCACCAGCCTATTTTAGACACAGGAGGTGAATTGTCTTTCCAGGGGCTGGCAAACCTGAACTTCTGTACAGGAAACACTCAGAATAGTTCAAGATGATGAATTACAGTAGTTGGATGAAGTTTCTTAAGATAATTTGTCTGTATTCAACAGTGTCCATTTTGGCTTTCGCTCACCATTCTAAGCCTATTTTAGACACAGGAGGTGAAATGTGTTACCATGGACTGATAGACTTACATTTCCGCCCAGAAAACACTCAGACTAGTTAAAGATGATGAATTACATTAGTAAGATCAAGTTTCTTAAGATAATTTGTCTGTATTCAACAGTGTCCATTTTGGCTTTCTCTCACCATTCTAAGCGTATTTTAGACACAGGAGGTGAATTGTCTTTCTAGGGGCTGGCAAACCTGAACTTCTGTACAGGAAACACTCAGAATAGTTCAAGATGATGAATTACAGTAGTTGGATGAAGTTTCTTAAGATAATTTGTCTGTATTCAACAGTGTCCATTTTGGCTTTCTCTCACCATTCTAATTCTCCATTCTAATTCACCATTCTCACCAGCCTATTTTAGACACAGGAGGTGAATTGTCTTTCCAGGGGCTGGCAAAGCTGAACTTCTGTACAGGAAACACTCAGAATAGTTCAAGATGATGAATTACAGTAGTTGGATGAAGTTTCTTAAGATAATTTGTCTGTATTCAACAGTGTCCATTTTGGCTTTCTCTCACCATTCTAAGCTTATTTTAGACACAGGAGGTGAAATGTGTTACCATGGACTGATAGACTTACATTTCCGCCCAGAAAACACTCAGAATAGTTAAAGATGATGAATTACATTAGTAAGATCAAGTTTCTTAAGATAATTTGTCTGTATTCAACAGTGTCCATTTTGGCTTTCTCTCACCATTCTAATTCTCCATTCTAATTCACCATTCTCACCAGCCTATTTTAGACACAGGATCGTTGTCTTTTTCAGGGGCTGGCAAACATGAACTTCTGTACAGGAAACACTCAGAATAGTTCAAGATGATGAATTACAGTAGTTGGATGAAGTTTCTTAAGATAATTTGTCTGTATTCAACAGTGTCCATTTTGGCTTTCTCTCACCATTCTAAGCGCATTTTAGACACAGGAGGTGAAATGTGTTACCATGGACTGATAGACTTACATTTCCGCCCAGAAAACACTCAGAATAGTTCAAGATGATGAATTACATTAGTAAGATCAAGTTTCTTAAGATAATTTGTCTGTATTCAACAGTGTCCATTTTGGCTTTCTCTCACCATTCTAATTCTCCATTCTAATTCACCATTCTCACCAGCCTATTTTAGACACAGGATCGTTGTCTTTCCAGGGGCTGGCAAACATGAACTTCTGTACAGGAAACACTCAGAATAGTTCAAGATGATGAATTACAGTAGTTGGATGAAGTTTCTTAAGATAATTTGTCTGTATTCAACAGTGTCCATTTTGGCTTTCTCTCACCATTCTAAGCGCATTTTAGACACAGGAGGTGAAATGTGTTACCATGGACTGATAGACTTACATTTCCGCCCAGAAAACACTCAGAATACTTAAAGATGATGAATTACATTAGTAAGATCAAGTTTCTTAAGATAATTTGTCTGTATTCAACAGTGTCCATTTTGGCTTTCTCTCACCATTCTAATTCTCCATTCTAATTCACCATTCTCACCAGCCTATTTTAGACACAGGAGGTGAATTGTCTTTCCAGGGGCTGGCAAAGCTGAACTTCTGTACAGGAAACACTCAGAATAGTTCAAGATGATGAATTACAGTAGTTGGATGAAGTTTCTTAAGATAATTTGTCTGTATTCAACAGTGTCCATTTTGGCTTTCTCTCACCATTCTAAGCTTATTTTAGACACAGGAGGTGAAATGTGTTACCATGGACTGATAGACTTACATTTCCGCCCAGAAAACACTCAGAATAGTTCAAGATGATGAATTACATTAGTAAGATCAAGTTTCTTAAGATAATTTGTCTGTATTCAACAGTGTCCATTTTGGCTTTCTCTCACCATTCTAAGCGTATTTTAGACACAGGAGGTGAAATTTGTTACCATGGACTGATAGACTTACATTTCCGCCCAGAAAACACTCAGAATAGTTCAAGATGATGAATTACATTAGTAAGATCAAGTTTCTTAAGATAATTTGTCTGTATTCAACAGTGTCCATTTTGGCTTTCTCTCACCATTCTAATTCTCCATTCTAATTCACCATTCTCACCAGCCTATTTTAGACACAGGAGGTGAATTGTCTTTCCAGGGGCTGGCAAACCTGAACTTCTGTACAGGAAACACTCAGAATAGTTCAAGATGATGAATTACAGTAGTTGGATGAAGTTTCTTAAGATAATTTGTCTGTATTCAACAGTGTCCATTTTGGCTTTCTCTCACCATTCTAAGCTTATTTTAGACACAGGAGGTGAAATGTGTTACCATGGACTGATAGACTTACATTTCCGCCCAGAAAACACTCAGAATAGTTAAAGATGATGAATTACATTAGTAAGATCAAGTTTCTTAAGATAATTTGTTTGTATTCAACAGTGTCCATTTTGGCTTTCTCTCACCATTCTAAGCGTATTTTAGACACAGGAGGTGAAATTTGTTACCATGGACTGATAGACTTACATTTCCGCCCAGAAAACACTCAGAATAGTTCAAGATGATGAATTACATTAGTAAGATCAAGTTTCTTAAGATAATTTGTCTGTATTCAACAGTGTCCATTTTGGCTTTCTCTCACCATTCTAATTCTCCATTCTAATTCACCATTCTCACCAGCCTATTTTAGACACAGGATCGTTGTCTTTCCAGGGGCTGGCAAACATGAACTTCTGTACAGGAAACACTCAGAATAGTTCAAGATGATGAATTACAGTAGTTGGATGAAGTTTCTTAAGATAATTTGTCTGTATTCAACAGTGTCCATTTATGCTTTCTCTCACCATTCTAAGCGTATTTTAGACACAGGAGGTGAATTGTCTTTCTAGGGGCTGGCAAACCTGAACTTCTGTACAGGAAACACTCAGAATAGTTCAAGATGATGAATTACAGTAGTTGGATGAAGTTTCTTAAGATAATTTGTCTGTATTCAACAGTGTCCATTTTGGCTTTCTCTCACCATTCTAATTCTCCATTCTAATTCACCATTCTCACCAGCCTATTTTAGACACAGGAGGTGAATTGTCTTTCCAGGGGCTGGCAAAGCTGAACTTCTGTACAGGAAACACTCAGAATAGTTCAAGATGATGAATTACAGTAGTTGGATGAAGTTTCTTAAGATAATTTGTCTGTATTCAACAGTGTCCATTTTGGCTTTCTCTCACCATTCTAAGCGCATTTTAGACACAGGAGGTGAAATGTGTTACCATGGACTGATAGACTTACATTTCCGCCCAGAAAACACTCAGAATAGTTAAAGATGATGAATTACATTAGTAAGATCAAGTTTCTTAAGATAATTTGTCTGTATTCAACAGTGTCCATTTTGGCTTTCTCTCACCATTCTAAGCCTATTTTAGACACAGGAGGTGAATTGTCTTTCTAGGGGCTGACAAACCTGAACTTCTGTACAGGAAACACTCAGAATAGTTCAAGATGATAATTACAGTAGTTGGATGAAGTTTCTTAAGATAATTTGTCTGTATTCAACAGTGTCCATTTTGGCTTTCGCTCACCATTCTAAGCCTATTTTAGACACAGGAGGTGAAATGTGTTACCATGGACTGATAGACTTACATTTCCGCCCAGAAAACACTCAGACTAGTTAAAGATGATGAATTACATTAGTAAGATCAAGTTTCTTAAGATAATTTGTCTGTATTCAACAGTGTCCATTTTGGCTTTCTCTCACCATTCTAATTCTCCATTCTAATTCACCATTCTCACCAGCCTATTTTAGACACAGGAGGTGAATTGTCTTTCCAGGGGCTGGCAAAGCTGAACTTCTGTACAGGAAACACTCAGAATAGTTCAAGATGATGAATTACAGTAGTTGGATGAAGTTTCTTAAGATAATTTGTCTGTATTCAACAGTGTCCATTTTGGCTTTCGCTCACCATTCTAAGCCTATTTTAGACACAGGAGGTGAAATGTGTTACCATGGACTGATAGACTTACATTTCCGCCCAGAAAACACTCAGACTAGTTAAAGATGATGAATTACATTAGTAAGATCAAGTTTCTTAAGATAATTTGTCTGTATTCAACAGTGTCCATTTTGGCTTTCTCTCACCATTCTAAGCGTATTTTAGACACAGGAGGTGAATTGTCTTTCTAGGGGCTGGCAAACCTGAACTTCTGTACAGGAAACACTCAGAATAGTTCAAGATGATGAATTACAGTAGTTGGATGAAGTTTCTTAAGATAATTTGTCTGTATTCAACAGTGTCCATTTTGGCTTTCTCTCACCATTCTAATTCTCCATTCTAATTCACCATTCTCACCAGCCTATTTTAGACACAGGAGGTGAATTGTCTTTCCAGGGGCTGGCAAACCTGAACTTCTGTACAGGAAACACTCAGAATAGTTAAAGATGATGAATTACAGTAGTTGGATGAAGTTTCTTAAGATAATTTGTCTGTATTCAACAGTGTCCATTTTGGCTTTCTCTCACCATTCTAAGCTTATTTTAGACACAGGAGGTGAAATGTGTTACCATGGACTGATAGACTTACATTTCCGCCCAGAAAACACTCAGAATAGTTAAAGATGATGAATTACATTAGTAAGATCAAGTTTCTTAAGATAATTTGTCTGTATTCAACAGTGTCCATTTTGGCTTTCTCTCACCATTCTAAGCGTATTTTAGACACAGGAGGTGAAATTTGTTACCATGGACTGATAGACTTACATTTCCGCCCAGAAAACACTCAGAATAGTTCAAGATGATGAATTACAGTAGTTGGATGAAGTTTCTTAAGATAATTTGTCTGTATTCAACAGTGTCCATTTTGGCTTTCTCTCACCATTCTAAGCGTATTTTAGACACAGGAGGTGAAATGTGTTACCATGGACTGATAGACTTACATTTCCGCCCAGAAAACACTCAGAATAGTTCAAGATGATGAATTACAGTAGTTGGATGAAGTTTCTTAAGATAATTTGTCTGTATTCAACAGTGTCCATTTTGGCTTTCTCTCACCATTCTAAGCTTATTTTAGACACAGGAGGTGAAATGTGTTACCATGGACTGATAGACTTACATTTCCGCCCAGAAAACACTCAGAATAGTTCAAGATGATGAATTACATTAGTAAGATCAAGTTTCTTAAGATAATTTGTCTGTATTCAACAGTGTCCATTTTGGCTTTCTCTCACCATTCTAATTCTCCATTCTAATTCACCATTCTCACCAGCCTATTTTAGACACAGGAGGTGAATTGTCTTTCCAGGGGCTGGCAAACCTGAACTTCTGTACAGGAAACACTCAGAATAATTCAAGATGATGAATTGCAGTAGTTGGATGAAGTTTCTTAAGATAATTTGTCTGTATTCAACAGTGTCCATTTTGGCTTTCTCTCACCATTCTAAGCGCATTTTGGACACAGGAGGTGAAATGTGTTACCATGGACTGATAGACTTACATTTCCGCCCAGAAAACACTCAGAATAGTTAAAGATGATGAATTACATTAGTAAGATCAAGTTTCTTAAGATAATTTGTCTGTATTCAACAGTGTCCATTTTGGCTTTCTCTCACCATTCTAAGCGTATTTTAGACACAGGAGGTGAATAGTTTTTCTAGGGGCTGGCAAACCTGAACTTCTGTACAGGAAACACTCAGAATAGTTCAAGATGATGAATTACAGTAGTTGGATGAAGTTTCTTAAGATAATTTGACTGTATTCAACAGTGTCCATTTTGGCTTTCTCTCACCATTCTAAGCTTATTTTGGACACAGGAGGTGAAATGTGTTACCATGGACTGATAGACTTACATTTCCACCCAGAAAACACTCAGAATAGTTAAAAATGATGAATTACATTAGTAAGATCAAGTTTCTTAAGATAATTTGTCTGTATTCAACAGTGTCCATTTTGGCTTTCTCTCACCATTCTAAGCGTATTTTAGACACAGGAGGTGAATTGTCTTTCTAGGGGCTGGCAAACCTGAACTTCTGTACAGGAAACACTCAGAATAGTTCAAGATGATGAATTACAGTAGTTGGATGAAGTTTCTTAAGATAATTTGTCTGTATTCAACAGTGTCCATTTTGGCTTTCTCTCACCATTCTAATTCTCCATTCTAATTCACCATTCTCACCAGCCTATTTTAGACACATTGATGAATCAATGGAGAATTAGAATGGTGAGAGAAAGCCAAAATGGACACTGTTGAATACAGACAAATTATCTTAAGAAACTTGATCTTACTAATGTAATTCATCATCTTGAACTATTCTGAGTGTTTTCTGGGCGGAAATGTAAGTCTATCAGTCCATGGTAACAAATTTCACCTCCTGTGTCTAAAATACGCTTAGAATGGTGAGAGAAAGCCAAAATGGACACTGTTGAATACAGACAAATTATCTTAAGAAACTTGATCTTACTAATGTAATTCATCATCTTGAACTATTCTGAGTGTTTTCTGGGCGGAAATGTAAGTCTATCAGTCCATGGTAACACATTTCACCTCCTGTGTCTAAAATAAGCTTAGAATGGTGAGAGAAAGCCAAAATGGACACTGTTGAATACAGACAAATTATCTTAAGAAACTTCATCCAACTACTGTAATTCATCATCTTGAACTATTCTGAGTGTTTCCTGTACAGAAGTTCAGCTTTGCCAGCCCCTGGAAAGACAACGATCCTGTGTCTAAAATAGGCTGGTGAGAATGGTGAATTAGAATGGAGAATTAGAATGGTGAGAGAAAGCCAAAATGGACACTGTTGAATACAGACAAATTATCTTAAGAAACTTGATCTTACTAATGTAATTCATCATCTTTAACTATTCTGAGTGTTTTCTGGGCGGAAATGTAAGTCTATCAGTCCATGGTAACACATTTCACCTCCTGTGTCTAAAATACGCTTAGAATGGTGAGAGAAAGCCAAAATGGACACTGTTGAATACAGACAAATTATCTTAAGAAACTTCATCCAACTACTGTAATTCATCATCTTGAACTATTCTGAGTGTTTCCTGTACAGAAGTTCAGCTTTGCCAGCCCCTGGAAAGACAATTCACCTCCTGTGTCTAAAATAGGCTGGTGAGAATGGTGAATTAGAATGGAGAATTAGAATGGTGAGAGAAAGCCAAAATGGACACTGTTGAATACAGACAAATTATCTTAAGAAACTTGATCTTACTAATGTAATTCATCATCTTGAACTATTCTGAGTGTTTTCTGGGCGGAAATGTAAGTCTATCAGTCCATGGTAACAAATTTCACCTCCTGTGTCTAAAATACGCTTAGAATGGTGAGAGAAAGCCAAAATGGACACTGTTGAATACAGACAAATTATCTTAAGAAACTTGATCTTACTAATGTAATTCATCATCTTTAACTATTCTGAGTGTTTTCTGGGCGGAAATGTAAGTCTATCAGTCCATGGTAACACATTTCACCTCCTGTGTCCAAAATAAGCTTAGAATGGTGAGAGAAAGCCAAAATGGACACTGTTGAATACAGACAAATTATCTTAAGAAACTTCATCCAACTACTGCAATTCATCATCTTGAATTATTCTGAGTGTTTCCTGTACAGAAGTTCAGGTTTGCCAGCCCCTGGAAAGACAATTCACCTCCTGTGTCTAAAATAGGCTGGTGAGAATGGTGAATTAGAATGGAGAATTAGAATGGTGAGAGAAAGCCAAAATGGACACTGTTGAATACAGACAAATTATCTTAAGAAACTTGATCTTACTAATGTAATTCATCATCTTTAACTATTCTGAGTGTTTTCTGGGCGGAAATGTAAGTCTATCAGTCCATGGTAACACATTTCACCTCCTGTGTCTAAAATACGCTTAGAATGGTGAGAGAAAGCCAAAATGGACACTGTTGAATACAGACAAATTATCTTAAGAAACTTCATCCAACTACTGTAATTCATCATCTTGAACTATTCTGAGTGTTTCCTGTACAGAAGTTCAGCTTTGCCAGCCCCTGGAAAGACAATTCACCTCCTGTGTCTAAAATAGGCTGGTGAGAATGGTGAATTAGAATGGAGAATTAGAATGGTGAGAGAAAGCCAAAATGGACACTGTTGAATACAGACAAATTATCTTAAGAAACTTGATCTTACTAATGTAATTCATCATCTTGAACTATTCTGAGTGTTTTCTGGGCGGAAATGTAAGTCTATCAGTCCATGGTAACAAATTTCACCTCCTGTGTCTAAAATACGCTTAGAATGGTGAGAGAAAGCCAAAATGGACACTGTTGAATACAGACAAATTATCTTAAGAAACTTGATCTTACTAATGTAATTCATCATCTTGAACTATTCTGAGTGTTTTCTGGGCGGAAATGTAAGTCTATCAGTCCATGGTAACACATTTCACCTCCTGTGTCCAAAATAAGCTTAGAATGGTGAGAGAAAGCCAAAATGGACACTGTTGAATACAGACAAATTATCTTAAGAAACTTCATCCAACTACTGCAATTCATCATCTTGAATTATTCTGAGTGTTTCCTGTACAGAAGTTCAGGTTTGCCAGCCCCTGGAAAGACAATTCACCTCCTGTGTCTAAAATAGGCTGGTGAGAATGGTGAATTAGAATGGAGAATTAGAATGGTGAGAGAAAGCCAAAATGGACACTGTTGAATACAGACAAATTATCTTAAGAAACTTGATCTTACTAATGTAATTCATCATCTTGAACTATTCTGAGTGTTTTCTGGGCGGAAATGTAAGTCTATCAGTCCATGGTAACAAATTTCACCTCCTGTGTCTAAAATGCGCTTAGAATGGTGAGAGAAAGCCAAAATGGACACTGTTGAATACAGACAAATTATCTTAAGAAACTTGATCTTACTAATGTAATTCATCATCTTTAAGTATTCTGAGTGTTTTCTGGGCGGAAATGTAAGTCTATCAGTCCATGGTAACACATTTCACCTCCTGTGTCTAAAATACGCTTAGAATGGTGAGAGAAAGCCAAAATGGACACTGTTGAATACAGACAAATTATCTTAAGAAACTTGATCTTACTAATGTAATTCATCATCTTGAACTATTCTGAGTGTTTTCTGGGCGGAAATGTAAGTCTATCAGTCCATGGTAACAAATTTCACCTCCTGTGTCTAAAATACGCTTAGAATGGTGAGAGAAAGCCAAAATGGACACTGTTGAATACAAACAAATTATCTTAAGAAACTTGATCTTACTAATGTAATTCATCATCTTGAACTATTCTGAGTGTTTTCTGGGCGGAAATGTAAGTCTATCAGTCCATGGTAACACATTTCACCTCCTGTGTCTAAAATAAGCTTAGAATGGTGAGAGAAAGCCAAAATGGACACTGTTGAATACAGACAAATTATCTTAAGAAACTTGATCTTACTAATGTAATTCATCATCTTTAAGTATTCTGAGTGTTTTCTGGGCGGAAATGTAAGTCTATCAGTCCATGGTAACACATTTCACCTCCTGTGTCTAAAATAAGCTTAGAATGGTGAGAGAAAGCCAAAATGGACACTGTTGAATACAGACAAATTATCTTAAGAAACTTCATCCAACTACTGTAATTCATCATCTTGAACTATTCTGAGTGTTTTCTGGGCGGAAATGTAAGTCTATCAGTCCATGGTAACAAATTTCACCTCCTGTGTCTAAAATGCGCTTAGAATGGTGAGAGAAAGCCAAAATGGACACTGTTGAATACAGACAAATTATCTTAAGAAACTTGATCTTACTAATGCAATTCATCATCTTTAAGTATTCTGAGTGTTTTCTGGGCGGAAATGTAAGTCTATCAGTCCATGGTAACACATTTCACCTCCTGTGTCTAAAATGCGCTTAGAATGGTGAGAGAAAGCCAAAATGGACACTGTTGAATACAGACAAATTATCCTAAGAAACTTCATCCAACTACTGTAATTCATCATCTTGAACTATTCTGAGTGTTTCCTGTACAGAAGTTCATGTTTGCCAGCCCCTGGAAAGACAACGATCCTGTGTCTAAAATAGGCTGGTGAGAATGGTGAATTAGAATGGAGAATTAGAATGGTGAGAGAAAGCCAAAATGGACACTGTTGAATACAGACAAATTATCTTAAGAAACTTGATCTTACTAATGTAATTCATCATCTTTAACTATTCTGAGTGTTTTCTGGGCGGAAATGTAAGTCTATCAGTCCATGGTAACACATTTCACCTCCTGTGTCTAAAATGCGCTTAGAATGGTGAGAGAAAGCCAAAATGGACACTGTTGAATACAGACAAATTATCTTAAGAAACTTCATCCAACTACTGTAATTCATCATCTTGAACTATTCTGAGTGTTTCCTGTACAGAAGTTCATGTTTGCCAGCCCCTGGAAAGACAACGATCCTGTGTCTAAAATAGGCTGGTGAGAATGGTGAATTAGAATGGAGAATTAGAATGGTGAGAGAAAGCCAAAATGGACACTGTTGAATACAGACAAATTATCTTAAGAAACTTGATCTTACTAATGTAATTCATCATCTTTAAGTATTCTGAGTGTTTTCTGGGCGGAAATGTAAGTCTATCAGTCCATGGTAACACATTTCACCTCCTGTGTCTAAAATAAGCTTAGAATGGTGAGAGAAAGCAAAAATGGACACTGTTGAATACAGACAAATTATCTTAAGAAACTTGATCCAACTACTGTAATTCATCATCTTGAACTATTCTGAGTGTTTCCTGTACAGAAGTTCATGTTTGCCAGCCCCTGGAAAGACAACGATCCTGTGTCTAAAATAGGCTGGTGAGAATGGTGAATTAGAATGGAGAATTAGAATGGTGAGAGAAAGCCAAAATGGACACTGTTGAATACAGACAAATTATCTTAAGAAACTTGATCTTACTAATGTAATTCATCATCTTGAACTATTCTGAGTGTTTTCTGGGCGGAAATGTAAGTCTATCAGTCCATGGTAACAAATTTCACCTCCTGTGTCTAAAATACGCTTAGAATGGTGAGAGAAAGCCAAAATGGACACTGTTGAATACAAACAAATTATCTTAAGAAACTTGATCTTACTAATGTAATTCATCATCTTGAACTATTCTGAGTGTTTTCTGGGCGGAAATGTAAGTCTATCAGTCCATGGTAACACATTTCACCTCCTGTGTCTAAAATAAGCTTAGAATGGTGAGAGAAAGCCAAAATGGACACTGTTGAATACAGACAAATTATCTTAAGAAACTTGATCTTACTAATGTAATTCATCATCTTTAAGTATTCTGAGTGTTTTCTGGGCGGAAATGTAAGTCTATCAGTCCATGGTAACACATTTCACCTCCTGTGTCTAAAATAAGCTTAGAATGGTGAGAGAAAGCCAAAATGGACACTGTTGAATACAGACAAATTATCTTAAGAAACTTCATCCAACTACTGTAATTCATCATCTTGAACTATTCTGAGTGTTTTCTGGGCGGAAATGTAAGTCTATCAGTCCATGGTAACAAATTTCACCTCCTGTGTCTAAAATACGCTTAGAATGGTGAGAGAAAGCCAAAATGGACACTGTTGAATACAGACAAATTATCTTAAGAAACTTGATCTTACTAATGTAATTCATCATCTTTAACTATTCTGAGTGTTTTCTGGGCGGAAATGTAAGTCTATCAGTCCATGGTAACACATTTCACCTCCTGTGTCTAAAATAAGCTTAGAATGGTGAGAGAAAGCCAAAATGGACACTGTTGAATACAGACAAATTATCTTAAGAAACTTCATCCAACTACTGTAATTCATCATCTTGAACTATTCTGAGTGTTTCCTGTACAGAAGTTCAGCTTTGCCAGCCCCTGGGAAGACAATTCACCTCCTGTGTCTAAAATAGGCTGGTGAGAATGGTGAATTAGAATGGAGAATTAGAATGGTGAGAGAAAGCCAAAATGGACACTGTTGAATCCAGACAAATTATCTTAAGAAACTTCATCCAACTACTGTAATTCATCATCTTGAACTATTCTGAGTGTTTCCTGTACAGAAGTTCAGCTTTGCCAGCCCCTGGAAAGACAATTCACCTCCTGTGTCTAAAATAGGCTGGTGAGAATGGTGAATTAGAATGGAGAATTAGAATGGTGAGAGAAAGCCAAAATGGACACTGTAGAATACAGACAAATTATCTTAAGAAACTTGATCTTACTAATGTAATTCATCATCTTTAACTATTCTGAGTGTTTTCTGGGCGGAAATGTAAGTCTATCAGTCCATGGTAACACATTTCACCTCCTGTGTCTAAAATAAGCTTAGAATGGTGAGAGAAAGCCAAAATGGACACTGTTGAATACAGACAAATTATCTTAAGAAACTTGATCTTACTAATGTAATTCATCATCTTTAACTATTCTGAGTGTTTTCTGGGCGGAAATGTAAGTCTATCAGTCCATGGTAACACATTTCACCTCCTGTGTCTAAAATGCGCTTAGAATGGTGAGAGAAAGCCAAAATGGACACTGTTGAATACAGACAAATTATCTTAAGAAACTTCATCCAACTACTGTAATTCATCATCTTGAACTATTCTGAGTGTTTCCTGTACAGAAGTTCATGTTTGCCAGCCCCTGGAAAGACAACGATCCTGTGTCTAAAATAGGCTGGTGAGAATGGTGAATTAGAATGGAGAATTAGAATGGTGAGAGAAAGCCAAAATGGACACTGTTGAATACAGACAAATTATCTTAAGAAACTTGATCTTACTAATGTAATTCATCATCTTGAACTATTCTGAGTGTTTTCTGGGCGGAAATGTAAGTCTATCAGTCCATGGTAACAAATTTCACCTCCTGTGTCTAAAATACGCTTAGAATGGTGAGAGAAAGCCAAAATGGACACTGTTGAATACAGACAAATTATCTTAAGAAACTTGATCTTACTAATGTAATTCATCATCTTGAACTATTCTGAGTGTTTTCTGGGCGGAAATGTAAGTCTATCAGTCCATGGTAACAAATTTCACCTCCTGTGTCTAAAATACGCTTAGAATGGTGAGAGAAAGCCAAAATGGACACTGTTGAATACAAACAAATTATCTTAAGAAACTTGATCTTACTAATGTAATTCATCATCTTGAACTATTCTGAGTGTTTTCTGGGCGGAAATGTAAGTCTATCAGTCCATGGTAACACATTTCACCTCCTGTGTCTAAAATAAGCTTAGAATGGTGAGAGAAAGCCAAAATGGACACTGTTGAATACAGACAAATTATCTTAAGAAACTTGATCTTACTAATGTAATTCATCATCTTTAAGTATTCTGAGTGTTTTCTGGGCGGAAATGTAAGTCTATCAGTCCATGGTAACACATTTCACCTCCTGTGTCTAAAATAAGCTTAGAATGGTGAGAGAAAGCCAAAATGGACACTGTTGAATACAGACAAATTATCTTAAGAAACTTCATCCAACTACTGTAATTCATCATCTTGAACTATTCTGAGTGTTTTCTGGGCGGAAATGTAAGTCTATCAGTCCATGGTAACAAATTTCACCTCCTGTGTCTAAAATACGCTTAGAATGGTGAGAGAAAGCCAAAATGGACACTGTTGAATACAGACAAATTATCTTAAGAAACTTGATCTTACTAATGTAATTCATCATCTTTAACTATTCTGAGTGTTTTCTGGGCGGAAATGTAAGTCTATCAGTCCATGGTAACACATTTCACCTCCTGTGTCTAAAATACGCTTAGAATGGTGAGAGAAAGCCAAAATGGACACTGTTGAATACAGACAAATTATCTTAAGAAACTTCATCCAACTACTGTAATTCATCATCTTGAACTATGCTGAGTGTTTCCTGTACAGAAGTTCAGCTTTGCCAGCCCCTGGAAAGACAATTCACCTCCTGTGTCTAAAATAGGCTGGTGAGAATGGTGAATTAGAATGGAGAATTAGAATGGTGAGAGAAAGCCAAAATGGACACTGTTGAATACAGACAAATTATCTTAAGAAACTTGATCTTACTAATGTAATTCATCATCTTTAACTATTCTGAGTGTTTTCTGGACGGAAATGTAAGTCTATCAGTCCATGGTAACACATTTCACCTCCTGTGTCTAAAATGCGCTTAGAATGGTGAGAGAAAGCCAAAATGGACACTGTTGAATACAGACAAATTATCTTAAGAAACTTCATCCAACTACTGTAATTCATCATCTTGAACTATTCTGAGTGTTTCCTGTACAGAAGTTCATGTTTGCCAGCCCCTGGAAAGACAACGATCCTGTGTCTAAAATAGGCTGGTGAGAATGGTGAATTAGAATGGAGAATTAGAATGGTGAGAGAAAGCCAAAATGGACACTGTTGAATACAGACAAATTATCTTAAGAAACTTGATCTTACTAATGTAATTCATCATCTTGAACTATTCTGAGTGTTTTCTGGGCGGAAATGTAAGTCTATCAGTCCATGGTAACACATTTCACCTCCTGTGTCTAAAATGCGCTTAGAATGGTGAGAGAAAGCCAAAATGGACACTGTTGAATACAGACAAATTATCTTAAGAAACTTCATCCAACTACTGTAATTCATCATCTTGAACTATTCTGAGTGTTTCCTGTACAGAAGTTCATGTTTGCCAGCCCCTGGAAAGACAACGATCCTGTGTCTAAAATAGGCTGGTGAGAATGGTGAATTAGAATGGAGAATTAGAATGGTGAGAGAAAGCCAAAATGGACACTGTTGAATACAGACAAATTATCTTAAGAAACTTGATCTTACTAATGTAATTCATCATCTTTAAGTATTCTGAGTGTTTTCTGGGCGGAAATGTAAGTCTATCAGTCCATGGTAACACATTTCACCTCCTGTGTCTAAAATGCGCTTAGAATGGTGAGAGAAAGCCAAAATGGACACTGTTGAATACAGACAAATTATCTTAAGAAACTTCATCCAACTACTGTAATTCATCATCTTGAACTATTCTGAGTGTTTCCTGTACAGAAGTTCATGTTTGCCAGCCCCTGGAAAGACAACGATCCTGTGTCTAAAATAGGCTGGTGAGAATGGTGAATTAGAATGGAGAATTAGAATGGTGAGAGAAAGCCAAAATGGACACTGTTGAATACAGACAAATTATCTTAAGAAACTTGATCTTACTAATGTAATTCATCATCTTGAACTATTCTGAGTGTTTTCTGGGCGGAAATGTAAGTCTATCAGTCCATGGTAACAAATTTCACCTCCTGTGTCTAAAATACGCTTAGAATGGTGAGAGAAAGCCAAAATGGACACTGTTGAATACAGACAAATTATCTTAAGAAACTTGATCTTACTAATGTAATTCATCATCTTGAACTATTCTGAGTGTTTTCTGGGCGGAAATGTAAGTCTATCAGTCCATGGTAACAAATTTCACCTCCTGTGTCTAAAATACGCTTAGAATGGTGAGAGAAAGCCAAAATGGACACTGTTGAATACAGACAAATTATCTTAAGAAACTTGATCTTACTAATGTAATTCATCATCTTTAACTATTCTGAGTGTTTTCTGGGCAGAAATGTAAGTCTATCAGTCCATGGTAACACATTTCACCTCCTGTGTCTAAAATACGCTTAGAATGGTGAGAGAAAGCCAAAATGGACACTGTTGAATACAGACAAATTATCTTAAGAAACTTCATCCAACTACTGTAATTCATCATCTTGAACTATGCTGAGTGTTTCCTGTACAGAAGTTCAGCTTTGCCAGCCCCTGGAAAGACAATTCACCTCCTGTGTCTAAAATAGGCTGGTGAGAATGGTGAATTAGAATGGAGAATTAGAATGGTGAGAGAAAGCCAAAATGGACACTGTTGAATACAGACAAATTATCTTAAGAAACTTGATCTTACTAATGTAATTCATCATCTTTAACTATTCTGAGTGTTTTCTGGGCGGAAATGTAAGTCTATCAGTCCATGGTAACACATTTCACCTCCTGTGTCTAAAATACGCTTAGAATGGTGAGAGAAAGCCAAAATGGA
The DNA here is from genome assembly GCF_042242105.1 of Pempheris klunzingeri. NCBI lineage: Eukaryota > Metazoa > Chordata > Actinopteri > Acropomatiformes > Pempheridae > Pempheris > Pempheris klunzingeri. The sequence goes on from NC_092032.1 coordinate 266,531, forward strand.
CACTGTTGAATACAGACAAATTATCTTAAGAAACTTGATCTTACTAATGTAATTCATCATCTTGAACTATTCTGAGTGTTTTCTGGGCGGAAATGTAAGTCTATCAGTCCATGGTAACAAATTTCACCTCCTGTGTCTAAAATACGCTTAGAATGGTGAGAGAAAGCCAAAATGGACACTGTTGAATACAGACAAATTATCTTAAGAAACTTGATCTTACTAATGTAATTCATCATCTTTAACTATTCTGAGTGTTTTCTGGGCGGAAATGTAAGTCTATCAGTCCATGGTAACACATTTCACCTCCTGTGTCTAAAATAAGCTTAGAATGGTGAGAGAAAGCCAAAATGGACACTGTTGAATACAGACAAATTATCTTAAGAAACTTCATCCAACTACTGTAATTCATCATCTTGAACTATTCTGAGTGTTTCCTGTACAGAAGTTCAGCTTTGCCAGCCCCTGGGAAGACAATTCACCTCCTGTGTCTAAAATAGGCTGGTGAGAATGGTGAATTAGAATGGAGAATTAGAATGGTGAGAGAAAGCCAAAATGGACACTGTTGAATCCAGACAAATTATCTTAAGAAACTTCATCCAACTACTGTAATTCATCATCTTGAACTATTCTGAGTGTTTCCTGTACAGAAGTTCAGCTTTGCCAGCCCCTGGAAAGACAATTCACCTCCTGTGTCTAAAATAGGCTGGTGAGAATGGTGAATTAGAATGGAGAATTAGAATGGTGAGAGAAAGCCAAAATGGACACTGTAGAATACAGACAAATTATCTTAAGAAACTTGATCTTACTAATGTAATTCATCATCTTTAACTATTCTGAGTGTTTTCTGGGCGGAAATGTAAGTCTATCAGTCCATGGTAACACATTTCACCTCCTGTGTCTAAAATAAGCTTAGAATGGTGAGAGAAAGCCAAAATGGACACTGTTGAATACAGACAAATTATCTTAAGAAACTTGATCTTACTAATGTAATTCATCATCTTTAACTATTCTGAGTGTTTTCTGGGCGGAAATGTAAGTCTATCAGTCCATGGTAACACATTTCACCTCCTGTGTCTAAAATGCGCTTAGAATGGTGAGAGAAAGCCAAAATGGACACTGTTGAATACAGACAAATTATCTTAAGAAACTTCATCCAACTACTGTAATTCATCATCTTGAACTATTCTGAGTGTTTCCTGTACAGAAGTTCATGTTTGCCAGCCCCTGGAAAGACAACGATCCTGTGTCTAAAATAGGCTGGTGAGAATGGTGAATTAGAATGGAGAATTAGAATGGTGAGAGAAAGCCAAAATGGACACTGTTGAATACAGACAAATTATCTTAAGAAACTTGATCTTACTAATGTAATTCATCATCTTGAACTATTCTGAGTGTTTTCTGGGCGGAAATGTAAGTCTATCAGTCCATGGTAACAAATTTCACCTCCTGTGTCTAAAATACGCTTAGAATGGTGAGAGAAAGCCAAAATGGACACTGTTGAATACAGACAAATTATCTTAAGAAACTTGATCTTACTAATGTAATTCATCATCTTGAACTATTCTGAGTGTTTTCTGGGCGGAAATGTAAGTCTATCAGTCCATGGTAACAAATTTCACCTCCTGTGTCTAAAATACGCTTAGAATGGTGAGAGAAAGCCAAAATGGACACTGTTGAATACAAACAAATTATCTTAAGAAACTTGATCTTACTAATGTAATTCATCATCTTGAACTATTCTGAGTGTTTTCTGGGCGGAAATGTAAGTCTATCAGTCCATGGTAACACATTTCACCTCCTGTGTCTAAAATAAGCTTAGAATGGTGAGAGAAAGCCAAAATGGACACTGTTGAATACAGACAAATTATCTTAAGAAACTTGATCTTACTAATGTAATTCATCATCTTTAAGTATTCTGAGTGTTTTCTGGGCGGAAATGTAAGTCTATCAGTCCATGGTAACACATTTCACCTCCTGTGTCTAAAATAAGCTTAGAATGGTGAGAGAAAGCCAAAATGGACACTGTTGAATACAGACAAATTATCTTAAGAAACTTCATCCAACTACTGTAATTCATCATCTTGAACTATTCTGAGTGTTTTCTGGGCGGAAATGTAAGTCTATCAGTCCATGGTAACAAATTTCACCTCCTGTGTCTAAAATACGCTTAGAATGGTGAGAGAAAGCCAAAATGGACACTGTTGAATACAGACAAATTATCTTAAGAAACTTGATCTTACTAATGTAATTCATCATCTTTAACTATTCTGAGTGTTTTCTGGGCGGAAATGTAAGTCTATCAGTCCATGGTAACACATTTCACCTCCTGTGTCTAAAATACGCTTAGAATGGTGAGAGAAAGCCAAAATGGACACTGTTGAATACAGACAAATTATCTTAAGAAACTTCATCCAACTACTGTAATTCATCATCTTGAACTATGCTGAGTGTTTCCTGTACAGAAGTTCAGCTTTGCCAGCCCCTGGAAAGACAATTCACCTCCTGTGTCTAAAATAGGCTGGTGAGAATGGTGAATTAGAATGGAGAATTAGAATGGTGAGAGAAAGCCAAAATGGACACTGTTGAATACAGACAAATTATCTTAAGAAACTTGATCTTACTAATGTAATTCATCATCTTTAACTATTCTGAGTGTTTTCTGGACGGAAATGTAAGTCTATCAGTCCATGGTAACACATTTCACCTCCTGTGTCTAAAATGCGCTTAGAATGGTGAGAGAAAGCCAAAATGGACACTGTTGAATACAGACAAATTATCTTAAGAAACTTCATCCAACTACTGTAATTCATCATCTTGAACTATTCTGAGTGTTTCCTGTACAGAAGTTCATGTTTGCCAGCCCCTGGAAAGACAACGATCCTGTGTCTAAAATAGGCTGGTGAGAATGGTGAATTAGAATGGAGAATTAGAATGGTGAGAGAAAGCCAAAATGGACACTGTTGAATACAGACAAATTATCTTAAGAAACTTGATCTTACTAATGTAATTCATCATCTTGAACTATTCTGAGTGTTTTCTGGGCGGAAATGTAAGTCTATCAGTCCATGGTAACACATTTCACCTCCTGTGTCTAAAATGCGCTTAGAATGGTGAGAGAAAGCCAAAATGGACACTGTTGAATACAGACAAATTATCTTAAGAAACTTCATCCAACTACTGTAATTCATCATCTTGAACTATTCTGAGTGTTTCCTGTACAGAAGTTCATGTTTGCCAGCCCCTGGAAAGACAACGATCCTGTGTCTAAAATAGGCTGGTGAGAATGGTGAATTAGAATGGAGAATTAGAATGGTGAGAGAAAGCCAAAATGGACACTGTTGAATACAGACAAATTATCTTAAGAAACTTGATCTTACTAATGTAATTCATCATCTTTAAGTATTCTGAGTGTTTTCTGGGCGGAAATGTAAGTCTATCAGTCCATGGTAACACATTTCACCTCCTGTGTCTAAAATGCGCTTAGAATGGTGAGAGAAAGCCAAAATGGACACTGTTGAATACAGACAAATTATCTTAAGAAACTTCATCCAACTACTGTAATTCATCATCTTGAACTATTCTGAGTGTTTCCTGTACAGAAGTTCATGTTTGCCAGCCCCTGGAAAGACAACGATCCTGTGTCTAAAATAGGCTGGTGAGAATGGTGAATTAGAATGGAGAATTAGAATGGTGAGAGAAAGCCAAAATGGACACTGTTGAATACAGACAAATTATCTTAAGAAACTTGATCTTACTAATGTAATTCATCATCTTGAACTATTCTGAGTGTTTTCTGGGCGGAAATGTAAGTCTATCAGTCCATGGTAACAAATTTCACCTCCTGTGTCTAAAATACGCTTAGAATGGTGAGAGAAAGCCAAAATGGACACTGTTGAATACAGACAAATTATCTTAAGAAACTTGATCTTACTAATGTAATTCATCATCTTGAACTATTCTGAGTGTTTTCTGGGCGGAAATGTAAGTCTATCAGTCCATGGTAACAAATTTCACCTCCTGTGTCTAAAATACGCTTAGAATGGTGAGAGAAAGCCAAAATGGACACTGTTGAATACAGACAAATTATCTTAAGAAACTTGATCTTACTAATGTAATTCATCATCTTTAACTATTCTGAGTGTTTTCTGGGCAGAAATGTAAGTCTATCAGTCCATGGTAACACATTTCACCTCCTGTGTCTAAAATACGCTTAGAATGGTGAGAGAAAGCCAAAATGGACACTGTTGAATACAGACAAATTATCTTAAGAAACTTCATCCAACTACTGTAATTCATCATCTTGAACTATGCTGAGTGTTTCCTGTACAGAAGTTCAGCTTTGCCAGCCCCTGGAAAGACAATTCACCTCCTGTGTCTAAAATAGGCTGGTGAGAATGGTGAATTAGAATGGAGAATTAGAATGGTGAGAGAAAGCCAAAATGGACACTGTTGAATACAGACAAATTATCTTAAGAAACTTGATCTTACTAATGTAATTCATCATCTTTAACTATTCTGAGTGTTTTCTGGGCGGAAATGTAAGTCTATCAGTCCATGGTAACACATTTCACCTCCTGTGTCTAAAATACGCTTAGAATGGTGAGAGAAAGCCAAAATGGACACTGTTGAATACAGACAAATTATCTTAAGAAACTTGATCTTACTAATGTAATTCATCATCTTGAACTATTCTGAGTGTTTTCTGGGCGGAAATGTAAGTCTATCAGTCCATGGTAACAAATTTCACCTCCTGTGTCTAAAATGCGCTTAGAATGGTGAGAGAAAGCCAAAATGGACACTGTTGAATACAGACAAATTATCTTAAGAAACTTCATCCAACTACTGTAATTCATCATCTTGAACTATTCTGAGTGTTTTCTGGGCGGAAATGTAAGTCTATCAGTCCATGGTAACACATTTCACCTCCTGTGTCTAAAATGCGCTTAGAATGGTGAGAGAAAGCCAAAATGGACACTGTTGAATACAGACAAATTATCCTAAGAAACTTCATCCAACTACTGTAATTCATCATCTTGAACTATTCTGAGTGTTTCCTGTACAGAAGTTCATGTTTGCCAGCCCCTGGAAAGACAACGATCCTGTGTCTAAAATAGGCTGGTGAGAATGGTGAATTAGAATGGAGAATTAGAATGGTGAGAGAAAGCCAAAATGGACACTGTTGAATACAGACAAATTATCTTAAGAAACTTGATCTTACTAATGTAATTCATCATCTTTAACTATTCTGAGTGTTTTCTGGGCGGAAATGTAAGTCTATCAGTCCATGGTAACACATTTCACCTCCTGTGTCTAAAATGCGCTTAGAATGGTGAGAGAAAGCCAAAATGGACACTGTTGAATACAGACAAATTATCTTAAGAAACTTCATCCAACTACTGTAATTCATCATCTTGAACTATTCTGAGTGTTTCCTGTACAGAAGTTCATGTTTGCCAGCCCCTGGAAAGACAACGATCCTGTGTCTAAAATAGGCTGGTGAGAATGGTGAATTAGAATGGAGAATTAGAATGGTGAGAGAAAGCCAAAATGGACACTGTTGAATACAGACAAATTATCTTAAGAAACTTGATCTTACTAATGTAATTCATCATCTTTAAGTATTCTGAGTGTTTTCTGGGCGGAAATGTAAGTCTATCAGTCCATGGTAACACATTTCACCTCCTGTGTCTAAAATAAGCTTAGAATGGTGAGAGAAAGCAAAAATGGACACTGTTGAATACAGACAAATTATCTTAAGAAACTTGATCCAACTACTGTAATTCATCATCTTGAACTATTCTGAGTGTTTCCTGTACAGAAGTTCATGTTTGCCAGCCCCTGGAAAGACAACGATCCTGTGTCTAAAATAGGCTGGTGAGAATGGTGAATTAGAATGGAGAATTAGAATGGTGAGAGAAAGCCAAAATGGACACTGTTGAATACAGACAAATTATCTTAAGAAACTTGATCTTACTAATGTAATTCATCATCTTGAACTATTCTGAGTGTTTTCTGGGCGGAAATGTAAGTCTATCAGTCCATGGTAACAAATTTCACCTCCTGTGTCTAAAATACGCTTAGAATGGTGAGAGAAAGCCAAAATGGACACTGTTGAATACAGACAAATTATCTTAAGAAACTTGATCTTACTAATGTAATTCATCATCTTGAACTATTCTGAGTGTTTTCTGGGCGGAAATGTAAGTCTATCAGTCCATGGTAACAAATTTCACCTCCTGTGTCTAAAATACGCTTAGAATGGTGAGAGAAAGCCAAAATGGACACTGTTGAATACAAACAAATTATCTTAAGAAACTTGATCTTACTAATGTAATTCATCATCTTGAACTATTCTGAGTGTTTTCTGGGCGGAAATGTAAGTCTATCAGTCCATGGTAACACATTTCACCTCCTGTGTCTAAAATAAGCTTAGAATGGTGAGAGAAAGCCAAAATGGACACTGTTGAATACAGACAAATTATCTTAAGAAACTTGATCTTACTAATGTAATTCATCATCTTTAAGTATTCTGAGTGTTTTCTGGGCGGAAATGTAAGTCTATCAGTCCATGGTAACACATTTCACCTCCTGTGTCTAAAATAAGCTTAGAATGGTGAGAGAAAGCCAAAATGGACACTGTTGAATACAGACAAATTATCTTAAGAAACTTCATCCAACTACTGTAATTCATCATCTTGAACTATTCTGAGTGTTTTCTGGGCGGAAATGTAAGTCTATCAGTCCATGGTAACAAATTTCACCTCCTGTGTCTAAAATACGCTTAGAATGGTGAGAGAAAGCCAAAATGGACACTGTTGAATACAGACAAATTATCTTAAGAAACTTGATCTTACTAATGTAATTCATCATCTTTAACTATTCTGAGTGTTTTCTGGGCGGAAATGTAAGTCTATCAGTCCATGGTAACACATTTCACCTCCTGTGTCTAAAATAAGCTTAGAATGGTGAGAGAAAGCCAAAATGGACACTGTTGAATACAGACAAATTATCTTAAGAAACTTCATCCAACTACTGTAATTCATCATCTTGAACTATTCTGAGTGTTTCCTGTACAGAAGTTCAGCTTTGCCAGCCCCTGGGAAGACAATTCACCTCCTGTGTCTAAAATAGGCTGGTGAGAATGGTGAATTAGAATGGAGAATTAGAATGGTGAGAGAAAGCCAAAATGGACACTGTTGAATCCAGACAAATTATCTTAAGAAACTTCATCCAACTACTGTAATTCATCATCTTGAACTATTCTGAGTGTTTCCTGTACAGAAGTTCAGCTTTGCCAGCCCCTGGAAAGACAATTCACCTCCTGTGTCTAAAATAGGCTGGTGAGAATGGTGAATTAGAATGGAGAATTAGAATGGTGAGAGAAAGCCAAAATGGACACTGTAGAATACAGACAAATTATCTTAAGAAACTTGATCTTACTAATGTAATTCATCATCTTTAACTATTCTGAGTGTTTTCTGGGCGGAAATGTAAGTCTATCAGTCCATGGTAACACATTTCACCTCCTGTGTCTAAAATAAGCTTAGAATGGTGAGAGAAAGCCAAAATGGACACTGTTGAATACAGACAAATTATCTTAAGAAACTTGATCTTACTAATGTAATTCATCATCTTTAACTATTCTGAGTGTTTTCTGGGCGGAAATGTAAGTCTATCAGTCCATGGTAACACATTTCACCTCCTGTGTCTAAAATGCGCTTAGAATGGTGAGAGAAAGCCAAAATGGACACTGTTGAATACAGACAAATTATCTTAAGAAACTTCATCCAACTACTGTAATTCATCATCTTGAACTATTCTGAGTGTTTCCTGTACAGAAGTTCATGTTTGCCAGCCCCTGGAAAGACAACGATCCTGTGTCTAAAATAGGCTGGTGAGAATGGTGAATTAGAATGGAGAATTAGAATGGTGAGAGAAAGCCAAAATGGACACTGTTGAATACAGACAAATTATCTTAAGAAACTTGATCTTACTAATGTAATTCATCATCTTGAACTATTCTGAGTGTTTTCTGGGCGGAAATGTAAGTCTATCAGTCCATGGTAACAAATTTCACCTCCTGTGTCTAAAATACGCTTAGAATGGTGAGAGAAAGCCAAAATGGACACTGTTGAATACAGACAAATTATCTTAAGAAACTTGATCTTACTAATGTAATTCATCATCTTGAACTATTCTGAGTGTTTTCTGGGCGGAAATGTAAGTCTATCAGTCCATGGTAACAAATTTCACCTCCTGTGTCTAAAATACGCTTAGAATGGTGAGAGAAAGCCAAAATGGACACTGTTGAATACAAACAAATTATCTTAAGAAACTTGATCTTACTAATGTAATTCATCATCTTGAACTATTCTGAGTGTTTTCTGGGCGGAAATGTAAGTCTATCAGTCCATGGTAACACATTTCACCTCCTGTGTCTAAAATAAGCTTAGAATGGTGAGAGAAAGCCAAAATGGACACTGTTGAATACAGACAAATTATCTTAAGAAACTTGATCTTACTAATGTAATTCATCATCTTTAAGTATTCTGAGTGTTTTCTGGGCGGAAATGTAAGTCTATCAGTCCATGGTAACACATTTCACCTCCTGTGTCTAAAATAAGCTTAGAATGGTGAGAGAAAGCCAAAATGGACACTGTTGAATACAGACAAATTATCTTAAGAAACTTCATCCAACTACTGTAATTCATCATCTTGAACTATTCTGAGTGTTTTCTGGGCGGAAATGTAAGTCTATCAGTCCATGGTAACAAATTTCACCTCCTGTGTCTAAAATACGCTTAGAATGGTGAGAGAAAGCCAAAATGGACACTGTTGAATACAGACAAATTATCTTAAGAAACTTGATCTTACTAATGTAATTCATCATCTTTAACTATTCTGAGTGTTTTCTGGGCGGAAATGTAAGTCTATCAGTCCATGGTAACACATTTCACCTCCTGTGTCTAAAATACGCTTAGAATGGTGAGAGAAAGCCAAAATGGACACTGTTGAATACAGACAAATTATCTTAAGAAACTTCATCCAACTACTGTAATTCATCATCTTGAACTATGCTGAGTGTTTCCTGTACAGAAGTTCAGCTTTGCCAGCCCCTGGAAAGACAATTCACCTCCTGTGTCTAAAATAGGCTGGTGAGAATGGTGAATTAGAATGGAGAATTAGAATGGTGAGAGAAAGCCAAAATGGACACTGTTGAATACAGACAAATTATCTTAAGAAACTTGATCTTACTAATGTAATTCATCATCTTTAACTATTCTGAGTGTTTTCTGGACGGAAATGTAAGTCTATCAGTCCATGGTAACACATTTCACCTCCTGTGTCTAAAATGCGCTTAGAATGGTGAGAGAAAGCCAAAATGGACACTGTTGAATACAGACAAATTATCTTAAGAAACTTCATCCAACTACTGTAATTCATCATCTTGAACTATTCTGAGTGTTTCCTGTACAGAAGTTCATGTTTGCCAGCCCCTGGAAAGACAACGATCCTGTGTCTAAAATAGGCTGGTGAGAATGGTGAATTAGAATGGAGAATTAGAATGGTGAGAGAAAGCCAAAATGGACACTGTTGAATACAGACAAATTATCTTAAGAAACTTGATCTTACTAATGTAATTCATCATCTTGAACTATTCTGAGTGTTTTCTGGGCGGAAATGTAAGTCTATCAGTCCATGGTAACACATTTCACCTCCTGTGTCTAAAATGCGCTTAGAATGGTGAGAGAAAGCCAAAATGGACACTGTTGAATACAGACAAATTATCTTAAGAAACTTCATCCAACTACTGTAATTCATCATCTTGAACTATTCTGAGTGTTTCCTGTACAGAAGTTCATGTTTGCCAGCCCCTGGAAAGACAACGATCCTGTGTCTAAAATAGGCTGGTGAGAATGGTGAATTAGAATGGAGAATTAGAATGGTGAGAGAAAGCCAAAATGGACACTGTTGAATACAGACAAATTATCTTAAGAAACTTGATCTTACTAATGTAATTCATCATCTTTAAGTATTCTGAGTGTTTTCTGGGCGGAAATGTAAGTCTATCAGTCCATGGTAACACATTTCACCTCCTGTGTCTAAAATGCGCTTAGAATGGTGAGAGAAAGCCAAAATGGACACTGTTGAATACAGACAAATTATCTTAAGAAACTTCATCCAACTACTGTAATTCATCATCTTGAACTATTCTGAGTGTTTCCTGTACAGAAGTTCATGTTTGCCAGCCCCTGGAAAGACAACGATCCTGTGTCTAAAATAGGCTGGTGAGAATGGTGAATTAGAATGGAGAATTAGAATGGTGAGAGAAAGCCAAAATGGACACTGTTGAATACAGACAAATTATCTTAAGAAACTTGATCTTACTAATGTAATTCATCATCTTGAACTATTCTGAGTGTTTTCTGGGCGGAAATGTAAGTCTATCAGTCCATGGTAACAAATTTCACCTCCTGTGTCTAAAATACGCTTAGAATGGTGAGAGAAAGCCAAAATGGACACTGTTGAATACAGACAAATTATCTTAAGAAACTTGATCTTACTAATGTAATTCATCATCTTGAACTATTCTGAGTGTTTTCTGGGCGGAAATGTAAGTCTATCAGTCCATGGTAACAAATTTCACCTCCTGTGTCTAAAATACGCTTAGAATGGTGAGAGAAAGCCAAAATGGACACTGTTGAATACAGACAAATTATCTTAAGAAACTTGATCTTACTAATGTAATTCATCATCTTTAACTATTCTGAGTGTTTTCTGGGCAGAAATGTAAGTCTATCAGTCCATGGTAACACATTTCACCTCCTGTGTCTAAAATACGCTTAGAATGGTGAGAGAAAGCCAAAATGGACACTGTTGAATACAGACAAATTATCTTAAGAAACTTCATCCAACTACTGTAATTCATCATCTTGAACTATGCTGAGTGTTTCCTGTACAGAAGTTCAGCTTTGCCAGCCCCTGGAAAGACAATTCACCTCCTGTGTCTAAAATAGGCTGGTGAGAATGGTGAATTAGAATGGAGAATTAGAATGGTGAGAGAAAGCCAAAATGGACACTGTTGAATACAGACAAATTATCTTAAGAAACTTGATCTTACTAATGTAATTCATCATCTTTAACTATTCTGAGTGTTTTCTGGGCGGAAATGTAAGTCTATCAGTCCATGGTAACACATTTCACCTCCTGTGTCTAAAATACGCTTAGAATGGTGAGAGAAAGCCAAAATGGACACTGTTGAATACAGACAAATTATCTTAAGAAACTTGATCTTACTAATGTAATTCATCATCTTGAACTATTCTGAGTGTTTTCTGGGCGGAAATGTAAGTCTATCAGTCCATGGTAACAAATTTCACCTCCTGTGTCTAAAATGCGCTTAGAATGGTGAGAGAAAGCCAAAATGGACACTGTTGAATACAGACAAATTATCTTAAGAAACTTCATCCAACTACTGTAATTCATCATCTTGAACTATTCTGAGTGTTTCCTGTACAGAAGTTCAGCTTTGCCAGCCCCTGGAAAGACAATTCACCTCCTGTGTCTAAAATAGGCTGGTGAGAATGGTGAATTAGAATGGAGAATTAGAATGGTGAGAGAAAGCCAAAATGGACACTGTTGAATACAGACAAATTATCTTAAGAAACTTGATCTTACTAATGTAATTCATCATCTTTAACTATTCTGAGTGTTTTCTGGGCGGAAATGTAAGTCTATCAGTCCATGGTAACACATTTCACCTCCTGTGTCTAAAATGCGCTTAGAATGGTGAGAGAAAGCCAAAATGGACACTGTTGAATACAGACAAATTATCTTAAGAAACTTCATCCAACTACTGTAATTCATCATCTTGAACTATTCTGAGTGTTTCCTGTACAGAAGTTCAGGTTTGCCAGCCCCTGGAAAGACAATTCACCTCCTGTGTCTAAAATAGGCTGGTGAGAATGGTGAATTAGAATGGAGAATTAGAATGGTGAGAGAAAGCCAAAATGGACACTGTTGAATACAGACAAATTATCTTAAGAAACTTGATCTTACTAATGTAATTCATCATCTTTAAGTATTCTGAGTGTTTTCTGGGCGGAAATGTAAGTCTATCAGTCCATGGTAACACATTTCACCTCCTGTGTCTAAAATGCGCTTAGAATGGTGAGAGAAAGCCAAAATGGACACTGTTGAATACAGACAAATTATCTTAAGAAACTTCATCCAACTACTGTAATTCATCATCTTGAACTATTCTGAGTGTTTCCTGTACAGAAGTTCATGTTTGCCAGCCCCTGGAAAGACAACGATCCTGTGTCTAAAATAGGCTGGTGAGAATGGTGAATTAGAATGGAGAATTAGAATGGTGAGAGAAAGCCAAAATGGACACTGTTGAATACAGACAAATTATCTTAAGAAACTTGATCTTACTAATGTAATTCATCATCTTGAACTATTCTGAGTGTTTTCTGGGCGGAAATGTAAGTCTATCAGTCCATGGTAACAAATTTCACCTCCTGTGTCTAAAATACGCTTAGAATGGTGAGAGAAAGCCAAAATGGACACTGTTGAATACAGACAAATTATCTTAAGAAACTTGATCTTACTAATGTAATTCATCATCTTGAACTATTCTGAGTGTTTTCTGGGCGGAAATGTAAGTCTATCAGTCCATGGTAACAAATTTCACCTCCTGTGTCTAAAATACGCTTAGAATGGTGAGAGAAAGCCAAAATGGACACTGTTGAATACAGACAAATTATCTTAAGAAACTTGATCTTACTAATGTAATTCATCATCTTTAACTATTCTGAGTGTTTTCTGGGCAGAAATGTAAGTCTATCAGTCCATGGTAACACATTTCACCTCCTGTGTCTAAAATACGCTTAGAATGGTGAGAGAAAGCCAAAATGGACACTGTTGAATACAGACAAATTATCTTAAGAAACTTCATCCAACTACTGTAATTCATCATCTTGAACTATGCTGAGTGTTTCCTGTACAGAAGTTCAGCTTTGCCAGCCCCTGGAAAGACAATTCACCTCCTGTGTCTAAAATAGGCTGGTGAGAATGGTGAATTAGAATGGAGAATTAGAATGGTGAGAGAAAGCCAAAATGGACACTGTTGAATACAGACAAATTATCTTAAGAAACTTGATCTTACTAATGTAATTCATCATCTTTAACTATTCTGAGTGTTTTCTGGGCGGAAATGTAAGTCTATCAGTCCATGGTAACACATTTCACCTCCTGTGTCTAAAATACGCTTAGAATGGTGAGAGAAAGCCAAAATGGACACTGTTGAATACAGACAAATTATCTTAAGAAACTTGATCTTACTAATGTAATTCATCATCTTGAACTATTCTGAGTGTTTTCTGGGCGGAAATGTAAGTCTATCAGTCCATGGTAACAAATTTCACCTCCTGTGTCTAAAATGCGCTTAGAATGGTGAGAGAAAGCCAAAATGGACACTGTTGAATACAGACAAATTATCTTAAGAAACTTCATCCAACTACTGTAATTCATCATCTTGAACTATTCTGAGTGTTTCCTGTACAGAAGTTCAGCTTTGCCAGCCCCTGGAAAGACAATTCACCTCCTGTGTCTAAAATAGGCTGGTGAGAATGGTGAATTAGAATGGAGAATTAGAATGGTGAGAGAAAGCCAAAATGGACACTGTTGAATACAGACAAATTATCTTAAGAAACTTGATCTTACTAATGTAATTCATCATCTTTAACTATTCTGAGTGTTTTCTGGGCGGAAATGTAAGTCTATCAGTCCATGGTAACACATTTCACCTCCTGTGTCTAAAATAAGCTTAGAATGGTGAGAGAAAGCCAAAATGGACACTGTTGAATACAGACAAATTATCTTAAGAAACTTCATCCAACTACTGTAATTCATCATCTTGAACTATTCTGAGTGTTTCCTGTACAGAAGTTCAGGTTTGCCAGCCCCTGGAAAGACAATTCACCTCCTGTGTCTAAAATAGGCTGGTGAGAATGGTGAATTAGAATGGAGAATTAGAATGGTGAGAGAAAGCCAAAATGGACACTGTTGAATACAGACAAATTATCTTAAGAAACTTCATCCAACTACTGTAATTCATCATCTTGAACTATTCTGAGTGTTTCCTGTACAGAAGTTCAGGTTTGCCAGCCCCTGGAAAGACAATTCACCTCCTGTGTCTAAAATAGGCTGGTGAGAATGGTGAATTAGAATGGAGAATTAGAATGGTGAGAGAAAGCCAAAATGGACACTGTTGAATACAGACAAATTATCTTAAGAAACTTGATCTTACTAATGTAATTCATCATCTTGAACTATTCTGAGTGTTTTCTGGGCGGAAATGTAAGTCTATCAGTCCATGGTAACACATTTCACCTCCTGTGTCTAAAATGCGCTTAGAATGGTGAGAGAAAGCCAAAATGGACACTGTTGAATACAGACAAATTATCTTAAGAAACTTCATCCAACTACTGTAATTCATCATCTTGAACTATTCTGAGTGTTTCCTGTACAGAAGTTCATGTTTGCCAGCCCCTGGAAAGACAACGATCCTGTGTCTAAAATAGGCTGGTGAGAATGGTGAATTAGAATGGAGAATTAGAATGGTGAGAGAAAGCCAAAATGGACACTGTTGAATACAGACAAATTATCTTAAGAAACTTGATCTTACTAATGTAATTCATCATCTTGAACTATTCTGAGTGTTTTCTGGGCGGAAATGTAAGTCTATCAGTCCATGGTAACACATTTCACCTCCTGTGTCTAAAATGCGCTTAGAATGGTGAGAGAAAGCCAAAATGGACACTGTTGAATACAGACAAATTATCTTAAGAAACTTCATCCAACTACTGTAATTCATCATCTTGAACTATTCTGAGTGTTTCCTGTACAGAAGTTCATGTTTGCCAGCCCCTGAAAAAGACAACGATGCTGTGTCTAAAATAGGCTGGTGAGAATGGTGAATTAGAATGGAGAATTAGAATGGTGAGAGAAAGCCAAAATGGACACTGTTGAATACAGACAAATTATCTTAAGAAACTTGATCTTACTAATGTAATTCATCATCTTTAACTATTCTGAGTGTTTTCTGGGCGGAAATGTAAGTCTATCAGTCCATGGTAACACATTTCACCTCCTGTGTCTAAAATAAGCTTAGAATGGTGAGAGAAAGCCAAAATGGACACTGTTGAATACAGACAAATTATCTTAAGAAACTTCATCCAACTACTGTAATTCATCATCTTGAACTATTCTGAGTGTTTCCTGTACAGAAGTTCATGTTTGCCAGCCCCTGGAAAGACAACGATCCTGTGTCTAAAATAGGCTGGTGAGAATGGTGAATTAGAATGGAGAATTAGAATGGTGAGAGAAAGCCAAAATGGACACTGTTGAATACAGACAAATTATCTTAAGAAACTTGATCTTACTAATGTAATTCATCATCTTGAACTATTCTGAGTGTTTTCTGGGCGGAAATGTAAGTCTATCAGTCCATGGTAACAAATTTCACCTCCTGTGTCTAAAATACGCTTAGAATGGTGAGAGAAAGCCAAAATGGACACTGTTGAATACAGACAAATTATCTTAAGAAACTTGATCTTACTAATGTAATTCATCATCTTTAACTATTCTGAGTGTTTTCTGGGCGGAAATGTAAGTCTATCAGTCCATGGTAACACATTTCACCTCCTGTGTCTAAAATGCGCTTAGAATGGTGAGAGAAAGCCAAAATGGACACTGTTGAATACAGACAAATTATCTTAAGAAACTTCATCCAACTACTGTAATTCATCATCTTGAACTATTCTGAGTGTTTCCTGTACAGAAGTTCAGCTTTGCCAGCCCCTGGAAAGACAATTCACCTCCTGTGTCTAAAATAGGCTGGTGAGAATGGTGAATTAGAATGGAGAATTAGAATGGTGAGAGAAAGCCAAAATGGACACTGTTGAATACAGACAAATTATCTTAAGAAACTTGATCTTACTAATGTAATTCATCATCTTGAACTATTCTGAGTGTTTTCTGGGCGGAAATGTAAGTCTATCAGTCCATGGTAACACATTTCACCTCCTGTGTCTAAAATGCGCTTAGAATGGTGAGAGAAAGCCAAAATGGACACTGTTGAATACAGACAAATTATCTTAAGAAACTTCATCCAACTACTGTAATTCATCATCTTGAACTATTCTGAGTGTTTCCTGTACAGAAGTTCAGGTTTGCCAGCCCCTGGAAAGACAATTCACCTCCTGTGTCTAAAATAGGCTGGTGAGAATGGTGAATTAGAATGGAGAATTAGAATGGTGAGAGAAAGCCAAAATGGACACTGTTGAATACAGACAAATTATCTTAAGAAACTTGATCTTACTAATGTAATTCATCATCTTGAACTATTCTGAGTGTTTTCTGGGCGGAAATGTAAGTCTATCAGTCCATGGTAACAAATTTCACCTCCTGTGTCTAAAATACGCTTAGAATGGTGAGAGAAAGCCAAAATGGACACTGTTGAATACAGACAAATTATCTTAAGAAACTTGATCTTACTAATGTAATTCATCATCTTTAACTATTCTGAGTGTTTTCTGGGCGGAAATGTAAGTCTATCAGTCCATGGTAACAAATTTCACCTCCTGTGTCTAAAATACGCTTAGAATGGTGAGAGAAAGCCAAAATGGACACTGTTGAATACAGACAAATTATCTTAAAAAACTTCATCCAACTACTGTAATTCATCATCTTGAACTATTCTGAGTGTTTCCTGTACAGAAGTTCAGCTTTGCCAGCCCCTGGAAAGACAATTCACCTCCTGTGTCTAAAATAGGCTGGTGAGAATGGTGAATTAGAATGGAGAATTAGAATGGTGAGAGAAAGCCAAAATGGACACTGTTGAATACAGACAAATTATCTTAAGAAACTTGATCTTACTAATGTAATTCATCATCTTGAACTATTCTGAGTGTTTTCTGGGCGGAAATGTAAGTCTATCAGTCCATGGTAACAAATTTCACCTCCTGTGTCTAAAATGCGCTTAGAATGGTGAGAGAAAGCCAAAATGGACACTGTTGAATACAGACAAATTATCTTAAGAAACTTGATCTTACTAATGTAATTCATCATCTTTAACTATTCTGAGTGTTTTCTGGGCGGAAATGTAAGTCTATCAGTCCATGGTAACACATTTCACCTCCTGTGTCTAAAATGCGCTTAGAATGGTGAGAGAAAGCCAAAATGGACACTGTTGAATACAGACAAATTATCTTAAGAAACTTCATCCAACTACTGTAATTCATCATCTTGAACTATTCTGAGTGTTTCCTGTACAGAAGTTCATGTTTGCCAGCCCCTGGAAAGACAACGATCCTGTGTCTAAAATAGGCTGGTGAGAATGGTGAATTAGAATGGAGAATTAGAATGGTGAGAGAAAGCCAAAATGGACACTGTTGAATACAGACAAATTATCTTAAGAAACTTGATCTTACTAATGTAATTCATCATCTTGAACTATTCTGAGTGTTTTCTGGGCGGAAATGTAAGTCTATCAGTCCATGGTAACACATTTCACCTCCTGTGTCTAAAATGCGCTTAGAATGGTGAGAGAAAGCCAAAATGGACACTGTTGAATACAGACAAATTATCTTAAGAAACTTCATCCAACTACTGTAATTCATCATCTTGAACTATTCTGAGTGTTTCCTGTACAGAAGTTCATGTTTGCCAGCCCCTGCAAAGACAACGATCCTGTGTCTAAAATAGGCTGGTGAGAATGGTGAATTAGAATGGAGAATTAGAATGGTGAGAGAAAGCCAAAATGGACACTGTTGAATACAGACAAATTATCTTAAGAAACTTGATCTTACTAATGTAATTCATCATCTTTAACTATTCTGAGTGTTTTCTGGGCGGAAATGTAAGTCTATCAGTCCATGGTAACACATTTCACCTCCTGTGTCTAAAATGCGCTTAGAATGGTGAGAGAAAGCCAAAATGGACACTGTTGAATACAGACAAATTATCTTAAAAAACTTCATCCAACTACTGTAATTCATCATCTTGAACTATTCTGAGTGTTTCCTGTACAGAAGTTCAGCTTTGCCAGCCCCTGGAAAGACAATTCACCTCCTGTGTCTAAAATAGGCTGGTGAGAATGGTGAATTAGAATGGAGAATTAGAATGGTGAGAGAAAGCCAAAATGGACACTGTTGAATACAGACAAATTATCTTAAGAAACTTGATCTTACTAATGTAATTCATCATCTTGAACTATTCTGAGTGTTTTCTGGGCGGAAATGTAAGTCTATCAGTCCATGGTAACAAATTTCACCTCCTGTGTCTAAAATGCGCTTAGAATGGTGAGAGAAAGCCAAAATGGACACTGTTGAATACAGACAAATTATCTTAAGAAACTTGATCTTACTAATGTAATTCATCATCTTTAAGTATTCTGAGTGTTTTCTGGGCGGAAATGTAAGTCTATCAGTCCATGGTAACACATTTCACCTCCTGTGTCTAAAATGCGCTTAGAATGGTGAGAGAAAGCCAAAATGGACACTGTTGAATACAGACAAATTATCTTAAGAAACTTCATCCAACTACTGTAATTCATCATCTTGAACTATTCTGAGTGTTTCCTGTACAGAAGTTCATGTTTGCCAGCCCCTGGAAAGACAACGATCCTGTGTCTAAAATAGGCTGGTGAGAATGGTGAATTAGAATGGAGAATTAGAATGGTGAGAGAAAGCCAAAATGGACACTGTTGAATACAGACAAATTATCTTAAGAAACTTGATCTTACTAATGTAATTCATCATCTTGAACTATTCTGAGTGTTTTCTGGGCGGAAATGTAAGTCTATCAGTCCATGGTAACACATTTCACCTCCTGTGTCTAAAATGCGCTTAGAATGGTGAGAGAAAGCCAAAATGGACACTGTTGAATACAGACAAATTATCTTAAGAAACTTCATCCAACTACTGTAATTCATCATCTTGAACTATTCTGAGTGTTTCCTGTACAGAAGTTCATGTTTGCCAGCCCCTGCAAAGACAACGATCCTGTGTCTAAAATAGGCTGGTGAGAATGGTGAATTAGAATGGAGAATTAGAATGGTGAGAGAAAGCCAAAATGGACACTGTTGAATACAGACAAATTATCTTAAGAAACTTGATCTTACTAATGTAATTCATCATCTTTAACTATTCTGAGTGTTTTCTGGGCGGAAATGTAAGTCTATCAGTCCATGGTAACACATTTCACCTCCTGTGTCTAAAATAAGCTTAGAATGGTGAGAGAAAGCCAAAATGGACACTGTTGAATACAGACAAATTATCTTAAGAAACTTCATCCAACTACTGTAATTCATCATCTTGAACTATTCTGAGTGTTTCCTGTACAGAAGTTCAGCTTTGCCAGCCCCTGGAAAGACAATTCACCTCCTGTGTCTAAAATAGGCTGGTGAGAATGGTGAATTAGAATGGAGAATTAGAATGGTGAGAGAAAGCCAAAATGGACACTGTTGAATACAGACAAATTATCTTAAGAAACTTGATCTTACTAATGTAATTCATCATCTTGAACTATTCTGAGTGTTTTCTGGGCGGAAATGTAAGTCTATCAGTCCATGGTAACACATTTCACCTCCTGTGTCTAAAATGCGCTTAGAATGGTGAGAGAAAGCCAAAATGGACACTGTTGAATACAGACAAATTATCTTAAGAAACTTCATCCAACTACTGTAATTCATCATCTTGAACTATTCTGAGTGTTTCCTGTACAGAAGTTCAGGTTTGCCAGCCCCTGGAAAGACAATTCACCTCCTGTGTCTAAAATAGGCTGGTGAGAATGGTGAATTAGAATGGAGAATTAGAATGGTGAGAGAAAGCCAAAATGGACACTGTTGAATACAGACAAATTATCTTAAGAAACTTGATCTTACTAATGTAATTTATCATCTTGAACTATTCTGAGTGTTTTCTGGGCGGAAATGTAAGTCTATCAGTCCATGGTAACAAATTTCACCTCCTGTGTCTAAAATACGCTTAGAATGGTGAGAGAAAGCCAAAATGGACACTGTTGAATACAGACAAATTATCTTAAGAAACTTGATCTTACTAATGTAATTCATCATCTTGAACTATTCTGAGTGTTTTCTGGGCGGAAATGTAAGTCTATCAGTCCATGGTAACAAATTTCACCTCCTGTGTCTAAAATACGCTTAGAATGGTGAGAGAAAGCCAAAATGGACACTGTTGAATACAGACAAATTATCTTAAAAAACTTCATCCAACTACTGTAATTCATCATCTTGAACTATTCTGAGTGTTTCCTGTACAGAAGTTCAGCTTTGCCAGCCCCTGGAAAGACAATTCACCTCCTGTGTCTAAAATAGGCTGGTGAGAATGGTGAATTAGAATGGAGAATTAGAATGGTGAGAGAAAGCCAAAATGGACACTGTTGAATACAGACAAATTATCTTAAGAAACTTGATCTTACTAATGTAATTCATCATCTTGAACTATTCTGAGTGTTTTCTGGGCGGAAATGTAAGTCTATCAGTCCATGGTAACAAATTTCACCTCCTGTGTCTAAAATGCGCTTAGAATGGTGAGAGAAAGCCAAAATGGACACTGTTGAATACAGACAAATTATCTTAAGAAACTTGATCTTACTAATGTAATTCATCATCTTTAAGTATTCTGAGTGTTTTCTGGGCGGAAATGTAAGTCTATCAGTCCATGGTAACACATTTCACCTCCTGTGTCTAAAATGCGCTTAGAATGGTGAGAGAAAGCCAAAATGGACACTGTTGAATACAGACAAATTATCTTAAGAAACTTCATCCAACTACTGTAATTCATCATCTTGAACTATTCTGAGTGTTTCCTGTACAGAAGTTCATGTTTGCCAGCCCCTGGAAAGACAACGATCCTGTGTCTAAAATAGGCTGGTGAGAATGGTGAATTAGAATGGAGAATTAGAATGGTGAGAGAAAGCCAAAATGGACACTGTTGAATACAGACAAATTATCTTAAGAAACTTGATCTTACTAATGTAATTCATCATCTTGAACTATTCTGAGTGTTTTCTGGGCGGAAATGTAAGTCTATCAGTCCATGGTAACACATTTCACCTCCTGTGTCTAAAATGCGCTTAGAATGGTGAGAGAAAGCCAAAATGGACACTGTTGAATACAGACAAATTATCTTAAGAAACTTCATCCAACTACTGTAATTCATCATCTTGAACTATTCTGAGTGTTTCCTGTACAGAAGTTCAGCTTTGCCAGCCCCTGGAAAGACAATTCACCTCCTGTGTCTAAAATAGGCTGGTGAGAATGGTGAATTAGAATGGAGAATTAGAATGGTGAGAGAAAGCCAAAATGGACACTGTTGAATACAGACAAATTATCTTAAGAAACTTGATCTTACTAATGTAATTCATCATCTTGAACTATTCTGAGTGTTTTCTGGGCGGAAATGTAAGTCTATCAGTCCATGGTAACAAATTTCACCTCCTGTGTCTAAAATGCGCTTAGAATGGTGAGAGAAAGCCAAAATGGACACTGTTGAATACAGACAAATTATCTTAAGAAACTTGATCTTACTAATGTAATTCATCATCTTTAAGTATTCTGAGTGTTTTCTGGGCGGAAATGTAAGTCTATCAGTCCATGGTAACACATTTCACCTCCTGTGTCTAAAATGCGCTTAGAATGGTGAGAGAAAGCCAAAATGGACACTGTTGAATACAGACAAATTATCTTAAGAAACTTCATCCAACTACTGTAATTCATCATCTTGAACTATTCTGAGTGTTTCCTGTACAGAAGTTCATGTTTGCCAGCCCCTGGAAAGACAACGATCCTGTGTCTAAAATAGGCTGGTGAGAATGGTGAATTAGAATGGAGAATTAGAATGGTGAGAGAAAGCCAAAATGGACACTGTTGAATACAGACAAATTATCTTAAGAAACTTGATCTTACTAATGTAATTCATCATCTTGAACTATTCTGAGTGTTTTCTGGGCGGAAATGTAAGTCTATCAGTCCATGGTAACACATTTCACCTCCTGTGTCTAAAATGCGCTTAGAATGGTGAGAGAAAGCCAAAATGGACACTGTTGAATACAGACAAATTATCTTAAGAAACTTCATCCAACTACTGTAATTCATCATCTTGAACTATTCTGAGTGTTTCCTGTACAGAAGTTCATGTTTGCCAGCCCCTGCAAAGACAACGATCCTGTGTCTAAAATAGGCTGGTGAGAATGGTGAATTAGAATGGAGAATTAGAATGGTGAGAGAAAGCCAAAATGGACACTGTTGAATACAGACAAATTATCTTAAGAAACTTGATCTTACTAATGTAATTCATCATCTTTAACTATTCTGAGTGTTTTCTGGGCGGAAATGTAAGTCTATCAGTCCATGGTAACACATTTCACCTCCTGTGTCTAAAATGCGCTTAGAATGGTGAGAGAAAGCCAAAATGGACACTGTTGAATACAGACAAATTATCTTAAGAAACTTCATCCAACTACTGTAATTCATCATCTTGAACTATTCTGAGTGTTTCCTGTACAGAAGTTCATGTTTGCCAGCCCCTGGAAAGACAACGATCCTGTGTCTAAAATAGGCTGGTGAGAATGGTGAATTAGAATGGAGAATTAGAATGGTGAGAGAAAGCCAAAATGGACACTGTTGAATACAGACAAATTATCTTAAGAAACTTGATCTTACTAATGTAATTCATCATCTTTAAGTATTCTGAGTGTTTTCTGGGCGGAAATGTAAGTCTATCAGTCCATGGTAACACATTTCACCTCCTGTGTCTAAAATGCGCTTAGAATGGTGAGAGAAAGCCAAAATGGACACTGTTGAATACAGACAAATTATCTTAAGAAACTTCATCCAACTACTGTAATTCATCATCTTGAACTATTCTGAGTGTTTCCTGTACAGAAGTTCATGTTTGCCAGCCCCTGGAAAGACAACGATCCTGTGTCTAAAATAGGCTGGTGAGAATGGTGAATTAGAATGGAGAATTAGAATGGTGAGAGAAAGCCAAAATGGACAATGTTGAATACAGACAAATTATCTTAAGAAACTTGATCTTACTAATGTAATTCATCATCTTGAACTATTCTGAGTGTTTTCTGGGCGGAAATGTAAGTCTATCAGTCCATGGTAACAAATTTCACCTCCTGTGTCTAAAATACGCTTAGAATGGTGAGAGAAAGCCAAAATGGACACTGTTGAATACAGACAAATTATCTTAAGAAACTTGATCTTACTAATGTAATTCATCATCTTGAACTATTCTGAGTGTTTTCTGGGCGGAAATGTAAGTCTATCAGTCCATGGTAACAAATTTCACCTCCTGTGTCTAAAATACGCTTAGAATGGTGAGAGAAAGCCAAAATGGACACTGTTAAATACAAACAAATTATCTTAAGAAACTTGATCTTACTAATGTAATTCATCATCTTGAACTATTCTGAGTGTTTTCTGGGCGGAAATGTAAGTCTATCAGTCCATGGTAACACATTTCACCTCCTGTGTCTAAAATAAGCTTAGAATGGTGAGAGAAAGCCAAAATGGACACTGTTGAATACAGACAAATTATCTTAAGAAACTTCATCCAACTACTGTAATTCATCATCTTGAACTATTCTGAGTGTTTCCTGTACAGAAGTTCAGCTTTGCCAGCCCCTGGAAAGACAATTCACCTCCTGTGTCTAAAATAGGCTGGTGAGAATGGTGAATTAGAATGGAGAATTAGAATGGTGAGAGAAAGCCAAAATGGACACTGTTGAATACAGACAAATTATCTTAAGAAACTTGATCTTACTAATGTAATTCATCATCTTTAAGTATTCTGAGTGTTTTCTGGGCGGAAATGTAAGTCTATCAGTCCATGGTAACACATTTCACCTCCTGTGTCTAAAATGCGCTTAGAATGGTGAGAGAAAGCCAAAATGGACACTGTTGAATACAGACAAATTATCTTAAGAAACTTCATCCAACTACTGTAATTCATCATCTTGAACTATTCTGAGTGTTTCCTGTACAGAAGTTCATGTTTGCCAGCCCCTGGAAAGACAACGATCCTGTGTCTAAAATAGGCTGGTGAGAATGGTGAATTAGAATGGAGAATTAGAATGGTGAGAGAAAGCCAAAATGGACACTGTTGAATACAGACAAATTATCTTAAGAAACTTGATCTTACTAATGTAATTCATCATCTTTAACTATTCTGAGTGTTTTCTGGGCGGAAATGTAAGTCTATCAGTCCATGGTAACACATTTCACCTCCTGTGTCTAAAATAAGCTTAGAATGGTGAGAGAAAGCCAAAATGGACACTGTTGAATACAGACAAATTATCTTAAGAAACTTCATCCAACTACTGTAATTCATCATCTTGAACTATTCTGAGTGTTTCCTGTAGAGAAGTTCATGTTTGCCAGCCCCTGGAAAGACAACGATCCTGTGTCTAAAATAGGCTGGTGAGAATGGTGAATTAGAATGGAGAATTAGAATGGTGAGAGAAAGCCAAAATGGACACTGTTGAATACAGACAAATTATCTTAAGAAACTTGATCTTACTAATGTAATTCATCATCTTGAACTATTCTGAGTGTTTTCTGGGCGGAAATGTAAGTCTATCAGTCCATGGTAACACATTTCACCTCCTGTGTCTAAAATAAGCTTAGAATGGTGAGAGAAAGCCAAAATGGACACTGTTGAATACAGACAAATTATCTTAAGAAACTTCATCCAACTACTGTAATTCATCATCTTGAACTATTCTGAGTGTTTCCTGTACAGAAGTTCAGCTTTGCCAGCCACTGGAAAGACAATTCACCTCCTGTGTCTAAAATAGGATGGTGAGAATGGTGAATTAGAATGGAGAATTAGAATGGTGAGAGAAAGCCAAAATGGACACTGTTGAATACAGACAAATTATCTTAAGAAACTTCATCCAACTACTGTAATTCATCATCTTGAACTATTCTGAGTGTTTCCTGTACAGAAGTTCAGGTTTGCCAGCCCCTAGAAAAACAATTCACCTCCTGTGTCTAAAATACGCTTAGAATGGTGAGAGAAAGCCAAAATGGACACTGTTGAATACAGAC
This sequence comes from Pempheris klunzingeri, assembly GCF_042242105.1. Lineage (NCBI taxonomy): Eukaryota > Metazoa > Chordata > Actinopteri > Acropomatiformes > Pempheridae > Pempheris > Pempheris klunzingeri. The sequence goes on from NC_092032.1 coordinate 291,681, forward strand.
AAATTATCTTAAGAAACTTGATCTTACTAATGTAATTCATCATCTTTAACTATTCTGAGTGTTTTCTGGGCGGAAATGTAAGTCTATCAGTCCATGGTAACACATTTCACCTCCTGTGTCCAAAATAAGCTTAGAATGGTGAGAGAAAGCCAAAATGGACACTGTTGAATACAGACAAATTATCTTAAGAAACTTCATCCAACTACTGCAATTCATCATCTTGAATTATTCTGAGTGTTTCCTGTACAGAAGTTCAGGTTTGCCAGCCCCTGGAAAGACAATTCACCTCCTGTGTCTAAAATAGGCTGGTGAGAATGGTGAATTAGAATGGAGAATTAGAATGGTGAGAGAAAGCCAAAATGGACACTGTTGAATACAGACAAATTATCTTAAGAAACTTCATCCAACTACTGTAATTCATCATCTTGAACTATTCTGAGTGTTTCCTGTACAGAAGTTCATGTTTGCCAGCCCCTGGAAAGACAACGATCCTGTGTCTAAAATAGGCTGGTGAGAATGGTGAATTAGAATGGAGAATTAGAATGGTGAGAGAAAGCCAAAATGGACACTGTTGAATACAGACAAATTATCTTAAGAAACTTGATCTTACTAATGTAATTCATCATCTTGAACTATTCTGAGTGTTTTCTGGGCGGAAATGTAAGTCTATCAGTCCATGGTAACAAATTTCACCTCCTGTGTCTAAAATACGCTTAGAATGGTGAGAGAAAGCCAAAATGGACACTGTTGAATACAGACAAATTATCTTAAGAAACTTGATCTTACTAATGTAATTCATCATCTTGAACTATTCTGAGTGTTTTCTGGGCGGAAATGTAAGTCTATCAGTCCATGGTAACAAATTTCACCTCCTGTGTCTAAAATACGCTTAGAATGGTGAGAGAAAGCCAAAATGGACACTGTTGAATACAAACAAATTATCTTAAGAAACTTGATCTTACTAATGTAATTCATCATCTTGAACTATTCTGAGTGTTTCCTGTACAGAAGTTCAGCTTTGCCAGCCCCTGGAAAGACAATTCACCTCCTGTGTCTAAAATAGGCTGGTGAGAATGGTGAATTAGAATGGAGAATTAGAATGGTGAGAGAAAGCCAAAATGGACACTGTTGAATACAGACAAATTATCTTAAGAAACTTGATCTTACTAATGTAATTCATCATCTTGAACTATTCTGAGTGTTTTCTGGGCGGAAATGTAAGTCTATCAGTCCATGGTAACAAATTTCACCTCCTGTGTCTAAAATGCGCTTAGAATGGTGAGAGAAAGCCAAAATGGACACTGTTGAATACAGACAAATTATCTTAAGAAACTTGATCTTACTAATGTAATTCATCATCTTTAAGTATTCTGAGTGTTTTCTGGGCGGAAATGTAAGTCTATCAGTCCATGGTAACACATTTCACCTCCTGTGTCTAAAATGCGCTTAGAATGGTGAGAGAAAGCCAAAATGGACACTGTTGAATACAGACAAATTATCTTAAGAAACTTCATCCAACTACTGTAATTCATCATCTTGAACTATTCTGAGTGTTTCCTGTACAGAAGTTCATGTTTGCCAGCCCCTGCAAAGACAACGATCCTGTGTCTAAAATAGGCTGGTGAGAATGGTGAATTAGAATGGAGAATTAGAATGGTGAGAGAAAGCCAAAATGGACACTGTTGAATACAGACAAATTATCTTAAGAAACTTGATCTTACTAATGTAATTCATCATCTTTAACTATTCTGAGTGTTTTCTGGGCGGAAATGTAAGTCTATCAGTCCATGGTAACACATTTCACCTCCTGTGTCTAAAATGCGCTTAGAATGGTGAGAGAAAGCCAAAATGGACACTGTTGAATACAGACAAATTATCTTAAGAAACTTCATCCAACTACTGTAATTCATCATCTTGAACTATTCTGAGTGTTTCCTGTACAGAAGTTCATGTTTGCCAGCCCCTGGAAAGACAACGATCCTGTGTCTAAAATAGGCTGGTGAGAATGGTGAATTAGAATGGAGAATTAGAATGGTGAGAGAAAGCCAAAATGGACACTGTTGAATACAGACAAATTATCTTAAGAAACTTGATCTTACTAATGTAATTCATCATCTTGAACTATTCTGAGTGTTTTCTGGGCGGAAATGTAAGTCTATCAGTCCATGGTAACAAATTTCACCTCCTGTGTCTAAAATACGCTTAGAATGGTGAGAGAAAGCCAAAATGGACACTGTTGAATACAGACAAATTATCTTAAGAAACTTCATCCAACTACTGTAATTCATCATCTTGAACTATTCTGAGTGTTTCCTGTACAGAAGTTCAGCTTTGCCAGCCCCTGGAAAGACAATTCACCTCCTGTGTCTAAAATAGGCTGGTGAGAATGGTGAATTAGAATGGAGAATTAGAATGGTGAGAGAAAGCCAAAATGGACACTGTTGAATACAGACAAATTATCTTAAGAAACTTGATCTTACTAATGTAATTCATCATCTTGAACTATTCTGAGTGTTTTCTGGGCGGAAATGTAAGTCTATCAGTCCATGGTAACAAATTTCACCTCCTGTGTCTAAAATGCGCTTAGAATGGTGAGAGAAAGCCAAAATGGACACTGTTGAATACAGACAAATTATCTTAAGAAACTTGATCTTACTAATGTAATTCATCATCTTTAAGTATTCTGAGTGTTTTCTGGGCGGAAATGTAAGTCTATCAGTCCATGGTAACACATTTCACCTCCTGTGTCTAAAATGCGCTTAGAATGGTGAGAGAAAGCCAAAATGGACACTGTTGAATACAGACAAATTATCTTAAGAAACTTCATCCAACTACTGTAATTCATCATCTTGAACTATTCTGAGTGTTTCCTGTACAGAAGTTCATGTTTGCCAGCCCCTGCAAAGACAACGATCCTGTGTCTAAAATAGGCTGGTGAGAATGGTGAATTAGAATGGAGAATTAGAATGGTGAGAGAAAGCCAAAATGGACACTGTTGAATACAGACAAATTATCTTAAGAAACTTGATCTTACTAATGTAATTCATCATCTTTAACTATTCTGAGTGTTTTCTGGGCGGAAATGTAAGTCTATCAGTCCATGGTAACACATTTCACCTCCTGTGTCTAAAATGCGCTTAGAATGGTGAGAGAAAGCCAAAATGGACACTGTTGAATACAGACAAATTATCTTAAGAAACTTCATCCAACTACTGTAATTCATCATCTTGAACTATTCTGAGTGTTTCCTGTACAGAAGTTCATGTTTGCCAGCCCCTGGAAAGACAACGATCCTGTGTCTAAAATAGGCTGGTGAGAATGGTGAATTAGAATGGAGAATTAGAATGGTGAGAGAAAGCCAAAATGGACACTGTTGAATACAGACAAATTATCTTAAGAAACTTGATCTTACTAATGTAATTCATCATCTTTAACTATTCTGAGTGTTTTCTGGGCGGAAATGTAAGTCTATCAGTCCATGGTAACACATTTCACCTCCTGTGTCCAAAATAAGCTTAGAATGGTGAGAGAAAGCCAAAATGGACACTGTTGAATACAGACAAATTATCTTAAGAAACTTCATCCAACTACTGCAATTCATCATCTTGAATTATTCTGAGTGTTTCCTGTACAGAAGTTCAGGTTTGCCAGCCCCTGGAAAGACAATTCACCTCCTGTGTCTAAAATAGGCTGGTGAGAATGGTGAATTAGAATGGAGAATTAGAATGGTGAGAGAAAGCCAAAATGGACACTGTTGAATACAGACAAATTATCTTAAGAAACTTCATCCAACTACTGTAATTCATCATCTTGAACTATTCTGAGTGTTTCCTGTACAGAAGTTCATGTTTGCCAGCCCCTGGAAAGACAACGATCCTGTGTCTAAAATAGGCTGGTGAGAATGGTGAATTAGAATGGAGAATTAGAATGGTGAGAGAAAGCCAAAATGGACACTGTTGAATACAGACAAATTATCTTAAGAAACTTGATCTTACTAATGTAATTCATCATCTTTAAGTATTCTGAGTGTTTTCTGGGCGGAAATGTAAGTCTATCAGTCCATGGTAACACATTTCACCTCCTGTGTCTAAAATGCGCTTAGAATGGTGAGAGAAAGCCAAAATGGACACTGTTGAATACAGACAAATTATCTTAAGAAACTTCATCCAACTACTGTAATTCATCATCTTGAACTATTCTGAGTGTTTCCTGTACAGAAGTTCATGTTTGCCAGCCCCTGGAAAGACAACGATCCTGTGTCTAAAATAGGCTGGTGAGAATGGTGAATTAGAATGGAGAATTAGAATGGTGAGAGAAAGCCAAAATGGACACTGTTGAATACAGACAAATTATCTTAAGAAACTTGATCTTACTAATGTAATTCATCATCTTGAACTATTCTGAGTGTTTTCTGGGCGGAAATGTAAGTCTATCAGTCCATGGTAACAAATTTCACCTCCTGTGTCTAAAATGCGCTTAGAATGGTGAGAGAAAGCCAAAATGGACACTGTTGAATACAGACAAATTATCTTAAGAAACTTGATCTTACTAATGTAATTCATCATCTTTAAGTATTCTGAGTGTTTTCTGGGCGGAAATGTAAGTCTATCAGTCCATGGTAACACATTTCACCTCCTGTGTCTAAAATGCGCTTAGAATGGTGAGAGAAAGCCAAAATGGACACTGTTGAATACAGACAAATTATCTTAAGAAACTTCATCCAACTACTGTAATTCATCATCTTGAACTATTCTGAGTGTTTCCTGTACAGAAGTTCATGTTTGCCAGGCCCTGCAAAGACAACGATCCTGTGTCTAAAATAGGCTGGTGAGAATGGTGAATTAGAATGGAGAATTAGAATGGTGAGAGAAAGCCAAAATGGACACTGTTGAATACAGACAAATTATCTTAAGAAACTTGATCTTACTAATGTAATTCATCATATTTAACTATTCTGAGTGTTTTCTGGGCGGAAATGTAAGTCTATCAGTCCATGGTAACACATTTCACCTCCTGTGTCTAAAATAAGCTTAGAATGGTGAGAGAAAGCCAAAATGGACACTGTTGAATACAGACAAATTATCTTAAGAAACTTCATCCAACTACTGTAATTCATCATCTTGAACTATTCTGAGTGTTTCCTGTAGAGAAGTTCATGTTTGCCAGCCCCTGGAAAGACAACGATCCTGTGTCTAAAATAGGCTGGTGAGAATGGTGAATTAGAATGGAGAATTAGAATGGTGAGAGAAAGCCAAAATGGACACTGTTGAATACAGACAAATTATCTTAAGAAACTTGATCTTACTAATGTAATTCATCATCTTGAACTATTCTGAGTGTTTTCTGGGCGGAAATGTAAGTCTATCAGTCCATGGTAACACATTTCACCTCCTGTGTCTAAAATAAGCTTAGAATGGTGAGAGAAAGCCAAAATGGACACTGTTGAATACAGACAAATTATCTTAAGAAACTTCATCCAACTACTGTAATTCATCATCTTGAACTATTCTGAGTGTTTCCTGTACAGAAGTTCAGCTTTGCCAGCCACTGGAAAGACAATTCACCTCCTGTGTCTAAAATAGGCTGGTGAGAATGGTGAATTAGAATGGAGAATTAGAATGGTGAGAGAAAGCCAAAATGGACACTGTTGAATACAGACAAATTATCTTAAGAAACTTCATCCAACTACTGTAATTCATCATCTTGAACTATTCTGAGTGTTTCCTGTACAGAAGTTCAGGTTTGCCAGCCCCTAGAAAAACAATTCACCTCCTGTGTCTAAAATACGCTTAGAATGGTGAGAGAAAGCCAAAATGGACACTGTTGAATACAGACAAATTATCTTAAGAAACTTGATCTTACTAATGTAATTCATCATCTTTAACTATTCTGAGTGTTTTCTGGGCGGAAATGTAAGTCTATCAGTCCATGGTAACACATTTCACCTCCTGTGTCCAAAATAAGCTTAGAATGGTGAGAGAAAGCCAAAATGGACACTGTTGAATACAGACAAATTATCTTAAGAAACTTCATCCAACTACTGCAATTCATCATCTTGAATTATTCTGAGTGTTTCCTGTACAGAAGTTCAGGTTTGCCAGCCCCTGGAAAGACAATTCACCTCCTGTGTCTAAAATAGGCTGGTGAGAATGGTGAATTAGAATGGAGAATTAGAATGGTGAGAGAAAGCCAAAATGGACACTGTTGAATACAGACAAATTATCTTAAGAAACTTGATCTTACTAATGTAATTCATCATCTTTAACTATTCTGAGTGTTTTCTGGGCGGAAATGTAAGTCTATCAGTCCATGGTAACAAATTTCACCTCCTGTGTCTAAAATGCGCTTAGAATGGTGAGAGAAAGCCAAAATGGACACTGTTGAATACAGACAAATTATCTTAAGAAACTTGATCTTACTAATGTAATTCATCATCTTTAAGTATTCTGAGTGTTTTCTGGGCGGAAATGTAAGTCTATCAGTCCATGGTAACACATTTCACCTCCTGTGTCTAAAATGCGCTTAGAATGGTGAGAGAAAGCCAAAATGGACACTGTTGAATACAGACAAATTATCTTAAGAAACTTCATCCAACTACTGTAATTCATCATCTTGAACTATTCTGAGTGTTTCCTGTACAGAAGTTCATGTTTGCCAGCCCCTGGAAAGACAACGATCCTGTGTCTAAAATAGGCTGGTGAGAATGGTGAATTAGAATGGAGAATTAGAATGGTGAGAGAAAGCCAAAATGGACACTGTTGAATACAGACAAATTATCTTAAGAAACTTGATCTTACTAATGTAATTCATCATCCTTAACTATTCTGAGTGTTTTCTGGGCGGAAATGTAAGTCTATCAGTCCATGGTAACACATTTCACCTCCTGTGTCTAAAATGCGCTTAGAATGGTGAGAGAAAGCCAAAATGGACACTGTTGAATACAGACAAATTATCTTAAGAAACTTGATCTTACTAATGTAATTCATCATCTTTAACTATTCTGAGTGTTTTCTGGGCGGAAATGTAAGTCTATCAGTCCATGGTAACACATTTCACCTCCTGTGTCTAAAATAAGCTTAGAATGGTGAGAGAAAGCCAAAATGGACACTGTTGAATACAGACAAATTATCTTAAGAAACTTGATCTTACTAATGTAATTCATCATCTTTAACTATTCTGAGTGTTTTCTGGGCGGAAATGTAAGTCTATCAGTCCATGGTAACACATTTCACCTCCTGTGTCTAAAATAAGCTTAGAATGGTGAGAGAAAGCCAAAATGGACACTGTTGAATACAGACAAATTATCTTAAGAAACTTGATCTTACTAATGTAATTCATCATCTTGAACTATTCTGAGTGTTTTCTGGGCGGAAATGTAAGTCTATCAGTCCATGGTAACAAATTTCACCTCCTGTGTCTAAAATGCGCTTAGAATGGTGAGAGAAAGCCAAAATGGACACTGTTGAATACAGACAAATTATCTTAAGAAACTTGATCTTACTAATGCAATTCATCATCTTTAAGTATTCTGAGTGTTTTCTGGGCGGAAATGTAAGTCTATCAGTCCATGGTAACACATTTCACCTCCTGTGTCTAAAATGAGCTTAGAATGGTGAGAGAAAGCCAAAATGGACACTGTTGAATACAGACAAATTATCCTGAGAAACTTCATCCAACTACTGTAATTCATCATCTTGAACTATTCTGAGTGTTTCCTGTACAGAAGTTCATGTTTGCCAGCCCCTGGAAAGACAACGATCCTGTGTCTAAAATAGGCTGGTGAGAATGGTGAATTAGAATGGAGAATTAGAATGGAGAATTAGAATGGTGAGAGAAAGCCAAAATGGACACTGTTGAATACAGACAAATTATCTTAAGAAACTTGATCTTACTAATGTAATTCATCATCTTGAACTATTCTGAGTGTTTTCTGGGCGGAAATGTAAGTCTATCAGTCCATGGTAACACATTTCACCTCCTGTGTCTAAAATGCGCTTAGAATGGTGAGAGAAAGCCAAAATGGACACTGTTGAATACAGACAAATTATCTTAAGAAACTTCATCCAACTACTGTAATTCATCATCTTGAACTATTCTGAGTGTTTCCTGTACAGAAGTTCATGTTTGCCAGCCCCTGGAAAGACAACGATCCTGTGTCTAAAATAGGCTGGTGAGAATGGTGAATTAGAATGGAGAATTAGAATGGTGAGAGAAAGCCAAAATGGACACTGTTGAATACAGACAAATTATCTTAAGAAACTTGATCTTACTAATGTAATTCATCATCTTTAAGTATTCTGAGTGTTTTCTGGGCGGAAATGTAAGTCTATCAGTCCATGGTAACACATTTCACCTCCTGTGTCTAAAATGCGCTTAGAATGGTGAGAGAAAGCCAAAATGGACACTGTTGAATACAGACAAATTATCTTAAGAAACTTCATCCAACTACTGTAATTCATCATCTTGAACTATTCTGAGTGTTTCCTGTACAGAAGTTCAGCTTTGCCAGCCCCTGGAAAGACAATTCACCTCCTGTGTCTAAAATAGGCTGGTGAGAATGGTGAATTAGAATGGAGAATTAGAATGGTGAGAGAAAGCCAAAATGGACACTGTTGAATACAGACAAATTATCTTAAGAAACTTCATCCAACTACTATAATTCATCATCTTGAACTATTCTGAGTGTTTCCTGTACAGAAGTTCAGGTTTGCCAGCCCCTAGAAAGACAATTCACCTCCTGTGTCTAAAATAAGCTTAGAATGGTGAGAGAAAGCAAAAATGGACACTGTTGAATACAGACAAATTATCTTAAGAAACTTCATCCAACTACTGTAATTCATCATCTTGAACTATTCTGAGTGTTTCCTGTACAGAAGTTCAGGTTTGCCAGCCCCTGGAAAGACAATTCACCTCCTGTGTCTAAAATAGGCTGGTGAGAATGGTGAATTAGAATGGAGAATTAGAATGGTGAGAGAAAGCCAAAATGGACACTGTTGAATACAGACAAATTATCTTAAGAAACTTGATCTTACTAATGTAATTCATCATCTTGAACTATTCTGAGTGTTTTCTGGGCGGAAATGTAAGTCTATCAGTCCATGGTAACAAATTTCACCTCCTGTGTCTAAAATACGCTTAGAATGGTGAGAGAAAGCCAAAATGGACACTGTTGAATACAGACAAATTATCTTAAGAAACTTCATCCAACTACTGTAATTCATCATCTTGAACTATTCTGAGTGTTTCCTGTACAGAAGTTCAGCTTTGCCAGCCCCTGGAAAGACAATTCACCTCCTGTGTCTAAAATAGGCTGGTGAGAATGGTGAATTAGAATGGAGAATTAGAATGGTGAGAGAAAGCCAAAATGGACACTGTTGAATACAGACAAATTATCTTAAGAAACTTGATCTTACTAATGTAATTCATCATCTTGAACTATTCTGAGTGTTTTCTGGGCGGAAATGTAAGTCTATCAGTCCATGGTAACAAATTTCACCTCCTGTGTCTAAAATGCGCTTAGAATGGTGAGAGAAAGCCAAAATGGACACTGTTGAATACAGACAAATTATCTTAAGAAACTTGATCTTACTAATGTAATTCATCATCTTTAAGTATTCTGAGTGTTTTCTGGGCGGAAATGTAAGTCTATCAGTCCATGGTAACACATTTCACCTCCTGTGTCTAAAATGCGCTTAGAATGGTGAGAGAAAGCCAAAATGGACACTGTTGAATACAGACAAATTATCTTAAGAAACTTCATCCAACTACTGTAATTCATCATCTTGAACTATTCTGAGTGTTTCCTGTACAGAAGTTCATGTTTGCCAGCCCCTGCAAAGACAACGATCCTGTGTCTAAAATAGGCTGGTGAGAATGGTGAATTAGAATGGAGAATTAGAATGGTGAGAGAAAGCCAAAATGGACACTGTTGAATACAGACAAATTATCTTAAGAAACTTGATCTTACTAATGTAATTCATCATCTTTAACTATTCTGAGTGTTTTCTGGGCGGAAATGTAAGTCTATCAGTCCATGGTAACACATTTCACCTCCTGTGTCTAAAATGCGCTTAGAATGGTGAGAGAAAGCCAAAATGGACACTGTTGAATACAGACAAATTATCTTAAGAAACTTCATCCAACTACTGTAATTCATCATCTTGAACTATTCTGAGTGTTTCCTGTACAGAAGTTCATGTTTGCCAGCCCCTGGAAAGACAACGATCCTGTGTCTAAAATAGGCTGGTGAGAATGGTGAATTAGAATGGAGAATTAGAATGGTGAGAGAAAGCCAAAATGGACACTGTTGAATACAGACAAATTATCTTAAGAAACTTGATCTTACTAATGTAATTCATCATCTTTAACTATTCTGAGTGTTTTCTGGGCGGAAATGTAAGTCTATCAGTCCATGGTAACACATTTCACCTCCTGTGTCCAAAATAAGCTTAGAATGGTGAGAGAAAGCCAAAATGGACACTGTTGAATACAGACAAATTATCTTAAGAAACTTCATCCAACTACTGCAATTCATCATCTTGAATTATTCTGAGTGTTTCCTGTACAGAAGTTCAGGTTTGCCAGCCCCTGGAAAGACAATTCACCTCCTGTGTCTAAAATAGGCTGGTGAGAATGGTGAATTAGAATGGAGAATTAGAATGGTGAGAGAAAGCCAAAATGGACACTGTTGAATACAGACAAATTATCTTAAGAAACTTCATCCAACTACTGTAATTCATCATCTTGAACTATTCTGAGTGTTTCCTGTACAGAAGTTCATGTTTGCCAGCCCCTGGAAAGACAACGATCCTGTGTCTAAAATAGGCTGGTGAGAATGGTGAATTAGAATGGAGAATTAGAATGGTGAGAGAAAGCCAAAATGGACACTGTTGAATACAGACAAATTATCTTAAGAAACTTGATCTTACTAATGTAATTCATCATCTTTAAGTATTCTGAGTGTTTTCTGGGCGGAAATGTAAGTCTATCAGTCCATGGTAACACATTTCACCTCCTGTGTCTAAAATGCGCTTAGAATGGTGAGAGAAAGCCAAAATGGACACTGTTGAATACAGACAAATTATCTTAAGAAACTTCATCCAACTACTGTAATTCATCATCTTGAACTATTCTGAGTGTTTCCTGTACAGAAGTTCATGTTTGCCAGCCCCTGGAAAGACAACGATCCTGTGTCTAAAATAGGCTGGTGAGAATGGTGAATTAGAATGGAGAATTAGAATGGTGAGAGAAAGCCAAAATGGACACTGTTGAATACAGACAAATTATCTTAAGAAACTTGATCTTACTAATGTAATTCATCATCTTGAACTATTCTGAGTGTTTTCTGGGCGGAAATGTAAGTCTATCAGTCCATGGTAACAAATTTCACCTCCTGTGTCTAAAATGCGCTTAGAATGGTGAGAGAAAGCCAAAATGGACACTGTTGAATACAGACAAATTATCTTAAGAAACTTGATCTTACTAATGTAATTCATCATCTTTAAGTATTCTGAGTGTTTTCTGGGCGGAAATGTAAGTCTATCAGTCCATGGTAACACATTTCACCTCCTGTGTCTAAAATGCGCTTAGAATGGTGAGAGAAAGCCAAAATGGACACTGTTGAATACAGACAAATTATCTTAAGAAACTTCATCCAACTACTGTAATTCATCATCTTGAACTATTCTGAGTGTTTCCTGTACAGAAGTTCATGTTTGCCAGGCCCTGCAAAGACAACGATCCTGTGTCTAAAATAGGCTGGTGAGAATGGTGAATTAGAATGGAGAATTAGAATGGTGAGAGAAAGCCAAAATGGACACTGTTGAATACAGACAAATTATCTTAAGAAACTTGATCTTACTAATGTAATTCATCATATTTAACTATTCTGAGTGTTTTCTGGGCGGAAATGTAAGTCTATCAGTCCATGGTAACACATTTCACCTCCTGTGTCTAAAATAAGCTTAGAATGGTGAGAGAAAGCCAAAATGGACACTGTTGAATACAGACAAATTATCTTAAGAAACTTCATCCAACTACTGTAATTCATCATCTTGAACTATTCTGAGTGTTTCCTGTAGAGAAGTTCATGTTTGCCAGCCCCTGGAAAGACAACGATCCTGTGTCTAAAATAGGCTGGTGAGAATGGTGAATTAGAATGGAGAATTAGAATGGTGAGAGAAAGCCAAAATGGACACTGTTGAATACAGACAAATTATCTTAAGAAACTTGATCTTACTAATGTAATTCATCATCTTGAACTATTCTGAGTGTTTTCTGGGCGGAAATGTAAGTCTATCAGTCCATGGTAACACATTTCACCTCCTGTGTCTAAAATAAGCTTAGAATGGTGAGAGAAAGCCAAAATGGACACTGTTGAATACAGACAAATTATCTTAAGAAACTTCATCCAACTACTGTAATTCATCATCTTGAACTATTCTGAGTGTTTCCTGTACAGAAGTTCAGCTTTGCCAGCCACTGGAAAGACAATTCACCTCCTGTGTCTAAAATAGGCTGGTGAGAATGGTGAATTAGAATGGAGAATTAGAATGGTGAGAGAAAGCCAAAATGGACACTGTTGAATACAGACAAATTATCTTAAGAAACTTCATCCAACTACTGTAATTCATCATCTTGAACTATTCTGAGTGTTTCCTGTACAGAAGTTCAGGTTTGCCAGCCCCTAGAAAAACAATTCACCTCCTGTGTCTAAAATACGCTTAGAATGGTGAGAGAAAGCCAAAATGGACACTGTTGAATACAGACAAATTATCTTAAGAAACTTGATCTTACTAATGTAATTCATCATCTTTAACTATTCTGAGTGTTTTCTGGGCGGAAATGTAAGTCTATCAGTCCATGGTAACACATTTCACCTCCTGTGTCCAAAATAAGCTTAGAATGGTGAGAGAAAGCCAAAATGGACACTGTTGAATACAGACAAATTATCTTAAGAAACTTCATCCAACTACTGCAATTCATCATCTTGAATTATTCTGAGTGTTTCCTGTACAGAAGTTCAGGTTTGCCAGCCCCTGGAAAGACAATTCACCTCCTGTGTCTAAAATAGGCTGGTGAGAATGGTGAATTAGAATGGAGAATTAGAATGGTGAGAGAAAGCCAAAATGGACACTGTTGAATACAGACAAATTATCTTAAGAAACTTGATCTTACTAATGTAATTCATCATCTTTAACTATTCTGAGTGTTTTCTGGGCGGAAATGTAAGTCTATCAGTCCATGGTAACAAATTTCACCTCCTGTGTCTAAAATGCGCTTAGAATGGTGAGAGAAAGCCAAAATGGACACTGTTGAATACAGACAAATTATCTTAAGAAACTTGATCTTACTAATGTAATTCATCATCTTTAAGTATTCTGAGTGTTTTCTGGGCGGAAATGTAAGTCTATCAGTCCATGGTAACACATTTCACCTCCTGTGTCTAAAATGCGCTTAGAATGGTGAGAGAAAGCCAAAATGGACACTGTTGAATACAGACAAATTATCTTAAGAAACTTCATCCAACTACTGTAATTCATCATCTTGAACTATTCTGAGTGTTTCCTGTACAGAAGTTCATGTTTGCCAGCCCCTGGAAAGACAACGATCCTGTGTCTAAAATAGGCTGGTGAGAATGGTGAATTAGAATGGAGAATTAGAATGGTGAGAGAAAGCCAAAATGGACACTGTTGAATACAGACAAATTATCTTAAGAAACTTGATCTTACTAATGTAATTCATCATCCTTAACTATTCTGAGTGTTTTCTGGGCGGAAATGTAAGTCTATCAGTCCATGGTAACACATTTCACCTCCTGTGTCTAAAATGCGCTTAGAATGGTGAGAGAAAGCCAAAATGGACACTGTTGAATACAGACAAATTATCTTAAGAAACTTGATCTTACTAATGTAATTCATCATCTTTAACTATTCTGAGTGTTTTCTGGGCGGAAATGTAAGTCTATCAGTCCATGGTAACACATTTCACCTCCTGTGTCTAAAATAAGCTTAGAATGGTGAGAGAAAGCCAAAATGGACACTGTTGAATACAGACAAATTATCTTAAGAAACTTGATCTTACTAATGTAATTCATCATCTTTAACTATTCTGAGTGTTTTCTGGGCGGAAATGTAAGTCTATCAGTCCATGGTAACACATTTCACCTCCTGTGTCTAAAATAAGCTTAGAATGGTGAGAGAAAGCCAAAATGGACACTGTTGAATACAGACAAATTATCTTAAGAAACTTGATCTTACTAATGTAATTCATCATCTTGAACTATTCTGAGTGTTTTCTGGGCGGAAATGTAAGTCTATCAGTCCATGGTAACAAATTTCACCTCCTGTGTCTAAAATGCGCTTAGAATGGTGAGAGAAAGCCAAAATGGACACTGTTGAATACAGACAAATTATCTTAAGAAACTTGATCTTACTAATGCAATTCATCATCTTTAAGTATTCTGAGTGTTTTCTGGGCGGAAATGTAAGTCTATCAGTCCATGGTAACACATTTCACCTCCTGTGTCTAAAATGAGCTTAGAATGGTGAGAGAAAGCCAAAATGGACACTGTTGAATACAGACAAATTATCCTGAGAAACTTCATCCAACTACTGTAATTCATCATCTTGAACTATTCTGAGTGTTTCCTGTACAGAAGTTCATGTTTGCCAGCCCCTGGAAAGACAACGATCCTGTGTCTAAAATAGGCTGGTGAGAATGGTGAATTAGAATGGAGAATTAGAATGGTGAGAGAAAGCCAAAATGGACACTGTTGAATACAGACAAATTATCTTAAGAAACTTGATCTTACTAATGTAATTCATCATCTTGAACTATTCTGAGTGTTTTCTGGGCGGAAATGTAAGTCTATCAGTCCATGGTAACACATTTCACCTCCTGTGTCTAAAATGCGCTTAGAATGGTGAGAGAAAGCCAAAATGGACACTGTTGAATACAGACAAATTATCTTAAGAAACTTCATCCAACTACTGTAATTCATCATCTTGAACTATTCTGAGTGTTTCCTGTACAGAAGTTCATGTTTGCCAGCCCCTGGAAAGACAACGATCCTGTGTCTAAAATAGGCTGGTGAGAATGGTGAATTAGAATGGAGAATTAGAATGGTGAGAGAAAGCCAAAATGGACACTGTTGAATACAGACAAATTATCTTAAGAAACTTGATCTTACTAATGTAATTCATCATCTTTAAGTATTCTGAGTGTTTTCTGGGCGGAAATGTAAGTCTATCAGTCCATGGTAACACATTTCACCTCCTGTGTCTAAAATGCGCTTAGAATGGTGAGAGAAAGCCAAAATGGACACTGTTGAATACAGACAAATTATCTTAAGAAACTTCATCCAACTACTGTAATTCATCATCTTGAACTATTCTGAGTGTTTCCTGTACAGAAGTTCAGCTTTGCCAGCCCCTGGAAAGACAATTCACCTCCTGTGTCTAAAATAGGCTGGTGAGAATGGTGAATTAGAATGGAGAATTAGAATGGTGAGAGAAAGCCAAAATGGACACTGTTGAATACAGACAAATTATCTTAAGAAACTTCATCCAACTACTATAATTCATCATCTTGAACTATTCTGAGTGTTTCCTGTACAGAAGTTCAGGTTTGCCAGCCCCTAGAAAGACAATTCACCTCCTGTGTCTAAAATAAGCTTAGAATGGTGAGAGAAAGCAAAAATGGACACTGTTGAATACAGACAAATTATCTTAAGAAACTTCATCCAACTACTGTAATTCATCATCTTGAACTATTCTGAGTGTTTCCTGTACAGAAGTTCAGGTTTGCCAGCCCCTGGAAAGACAATTCACCTCCTGTGTCTAAAATAGGCTGGTGAGAATGGTGAATTAGAATGGAGAATTAGAATGGTGAGAGAAAGCCAAAATGGACACTGTTGAATACAGACAAATTATCTTAAGAAACTTGATCTTACTAATGTAATTCATCATCTTGAACTATTCTGAGTGTTTTCTGGGCGGAAATGTAAGTCTATCAGTCCATGGTAACAAATTTCACCTCCTGTGTCTAAAATACGCTTAGAATGGTGAGAGAAAGCCAAAATGGACACTGTTGAATACAGACAAATTATCTTAAGAAACTTGATCTTACTAATGTAATTCATCATCTTTAAGTATTCTGAGTGTTTTCTGGGCGGAAATGTAAGTCTATCAGTCCATGGTAACACATTTCACCTCCTGTGTCTAAAATGCGCTTAGAATGGTGAGAGAAAGCCAAAATGGACACTGTTGAATACAGACAAATTATCTTAAGAAACTTCATCCAACTACTGTAATTCATCATCTTGAACTATTCTGAGTGTTTCCTGTACAGAAGTTCATGTTTGCCAGCCCCTGGAAAGACAACGATCCTGTGTCTAAAATAGGCTGGTGAGAATGGTGAATTAGAATGGAGAATTAGAATGGTGAGAGAAAGCCAAAATGGACACTGTTGAATACAGACAAATTATCTTAAGAAACTTGATCTTACTAATGTAATTCATCATCTTGAACTATTCTGAGTGTTTTCTGGGCGGAAATGTAAGTCTATCAGTCCATGGTAACAAATTTCACCTCCTGTGTCTAAAATGCGCTTAGAATGGTGAGAGAAAGCCAAAATGGACACTGTTGAATACAGACAAATTATCTTAAGAAACTTGATCTTACTAATGTAATTCATCATCTTTAAGTATTCTGAGTGTTTTCTGGGCGGAAATGTAAGTCTATCAGTCCATGGTAACACATTTCACCTCCTGTGTCTAAAATGCGCTTAGAATGGTGAGAGAAAGCCAAAATGGACACTGTTGAATACAGACAAATTATCTTAAGAAACTTCATCCAACTACTGTAATTCATCATCTTGAACTATTCTGAGTGTTTCCTGTACAGAAGTTCATGTTTGCCAGGCCCTGCAAAGACAACGATCCTGTGTCTAAAATAGGCTGGTGAGAATGGTGAATTAGAATGGAGAATTAGAATGGTGAGAGAAAGCCAAAATGGACACTGTTGAATACAGACAAATTATCTTAAGAAACTTGATCTTACTAATGTAATTCATCATATTTAACTATTCTGAGTGTTTTCTGGGCGGAAATGTAAGTCTATCAGTCCATGGTAACACATTTCACCTCCTGTGTCTAAAATAAGCTTAGAATGGTGAGAGAAAGCCAAAATGGACACTGTTGAATACAGACAAATTATCTTAAGAAACTTCATCCAACTACTGTAATTCATCATCTTGAACTATTCTGAGTGTTTCCTGTAGAGAAGTTCATGTTTGCCAGCCCCTGGAAAGACAACGATCCTGTGTCTAAAATAGGCTGGTGAGAATGGTGAATTAGAATGGAGAATTAGAATGGTGAGAGAAAGCCAAAATGGACACTGTTGAATACAGACAAATTATCTTAAGAAACTTGATCTTACTAATGTAATTCATCATCTTGAACTATTCTGAGTGTTTTCTGGGCGGAAATGTAAGTCTATCAGTCCATGGTAACACATTTCACCTCCTGTGTCTAAAATAAGCTTAGAATGGTGAGAGAAAGCCAAAATGGACACTGTTGAATACAGACAAATTATCTTAAGAAACTTCATCCAACTACTGTAATTCATCATCTTGAACTATTCTGAGTGTTTCCTGTACAGAAGTTCAGCTTTGCCAGCCACTGGAAAGACAATTCACCTCCTGTGTCTAAAATAGGCTGGTGAGAATGGTGAATTAGAATGGAGAATTAGAATGGTGAGAGAAAGCCAAAATGGACACTGTTGAATACAGACAAATTATCTTAAGAAACTTCATCCAACTACTGTAATTCATCATCTTGAACTATTCTGAGTGTTTCCTGTACAGAAGTTCAGGTTTGCCAGCCCCTAGAAAAACAATTCACCTCCTGTGTCTAAAATACGCTTAGAATGGTGAGAGAAAGCCAAAATGGACACTGTTGAATACAGACAAATTATCTTAAGAAACTTGATCTTACTAATGTAATTCATCATCTTTAACTATTCTGAGTGTTTTCTGGGCGGAAATGTAAGTCTATCAGTCCATGGTAACACATTTCACCTCCTGTGTCCAAAATAAGCTTAGAATGGTGAGAGAAAGCCAAAATGGACACTGTTGAATACAGACAAATTATCTTAAGAAACTTCATCCAACTACTGCAATTCATCATCTTGAATTATTCTGAGTGTTTCCTGTACAGAAGTTCAGGTTTGCCAGCCCCTGGAAAGACAATTCACCTCCTGTGTCTAAAATAGGCTGGTGAGAATGGTGAATTAGAATGGAGAATTAGAATGGTGAGAGAAAGCCAAAATGGACACTGTTGAATACAGACAAATTATCTTAAGAAACTTGATCTTACTAATGTAATTCATCATCTTTAACTATTCTGAGTGTTTTCTGGGCGGAAATGTAAGTCTATCAGTCCATGGTAACAAATTTCACCTCCTGTGTCTAAAATGCGCTTAGAATGGTGAGAGAAAGCCAAAATGGACACTGTTGAATACAGACAAATTATCTTAAGAAACTTGATCTTACTAATGTAATTCATCATCTTTAAGTATTCTGAGTGTTTTCTGGGCGGAAATGTAAGTCTATCAGTCCATGGTAACACATTTCACCTCCTGTGTCTAAAATGCGCTTAGAATGGTGAGAGAAAGCCAAAATGGACACTGTTGAATACAGACAAATTATCTTAAGAAACTTCATCCAACTACTGTAATTCATCATCTTGAACTATTCTGAGTGTTTCCTGTACAGAAGTTCATGTTTGCCAGCCCCTGGAAAGACAACGATCCTGTGTCTAAAATAGGCTGGTGAGAATGGTGAATTAGAATGGAGAATTAGAATGGTGAGAGAAAGCCAAAATGGACACTGTTGAATACAGACAAATTATCTTAAGAAACTTGATCTTACTAATGTAATTCATCATCCTTAACTATTCTGAGTGTTTTCTGGGCGGAAATGTAAGTCTATCAGTCCATGGTAACACATTTCACCTCCTGTGTCTAAAATGCGCTTAGAATGGTGAGAGAAAGCCAAAATGGACACTGTTGAATACAGACAAATTATCTTAAGAAACTTGATCTTACTAATGTAATTCATCATCTTTAACTATTCTGAGTGTTTTCTGGGCGGAAATGTAAGTCTATCAGTCCATGGTAACACATTTCACCTCCTGTGTCTAAAATAAGCTTAGAATGGTGAGAGAAAGCCAAAATGGACACTGTTGAATACAGACAAATTATCTTAAGAAACTTGATCTTACTAATGTAATTCATCATCTTTAACTATTCTGAGTGTTTTCTGGGCGGAAATGTAAGTCTATCAGTCCATGGTAACACATTTCACCTCCTGTGTCTAAAATAAGCTTAGAATGGTGAGAGAAAGCCAAAATGGACACTGTTGAATACAGACAAATTATCTTAAGAAACTTGATCTTACTAATGTAATTCATCATCTTGAACTATTCTGAGTGTTTTCTGGGCGGAAATGTAAGTCTATCAGTCCATGGTAACAAATTTCACCTCCTGTGTCTAAAATGCGCTTAGAATGGTGAGAGAAAGCCAAAATGGACACTGTTGAATACAGACAAATTATCTTAAGAAACTTGATCTTACTAATGCAATTCATCATCTTTAAGTATTCTGAGTGTTTTCTGGGCGGAAATGTAAGTCTATCAGTCCATGGTAACACATTTCACCTCCTGTGTCTAAAATGAGCTTAGAATGGTGAGAGAAAGCCAAAATGGACACTGTTGAATACAGACAAATTATCCTGAGAAACTTCATCCAACTACTGTAATTCATCATCTTGAACTATTCTGAGTGTTTCCTGTACAGAAGTTCATGTTTGCCAGCCCCTGGAAAGACAACGATCCTGTGTCTAAAATAGGCTGGTGAGAATGGTGAATTAGAATGGAGAATTAGAATGGTGAGAGAAAGCCAAAATGGACACTGTTGAATACAGACAAATTATCTTAAGAAACTTGATCTTACTAATGTAATTCATCATCTTGAACTATTCTGAGTGTTTTCTGGGCGGAAATGTAAGTCTATCAGTCCATGGTAACACATTTCACCTCCTGTGTCTAAAATGCGCTTAGAATGGTGAGAGAAAGCCAAAATGGACACTGTTGAATACAGACAAATTATCTTAAGAAACTTCATCCAACTACTGTAATTCATCATCTTGAACTATTCTGAGTGTTTCCTGTACAGAAGTTCATGTTTGCCAGCCCCTGGAAAGACAACGATCCTGTGTCTAAAATAGGCTGGTGAGAATGGTGAATTAGAATGGAGAATTAGAATGGTGAGAGAAAGCCAAAATGGACACTGTTGAATACAGACAAATTATCTTAAGAAACTTGATCTTACTAATGTAATTCATCATCTTTAAGTATTCTGAGTGTTTTCTGGGCGGAAATGTAAGTCTATCAGTCCATGGTAACACATTTCACCTCCTGTGTCTAAAATGCGCTTAGAATGGTGAGAGAAAGCCAAAATGGACACTGTTGAATACAGACAAATTATCTTAAGAAACTTCATCCAACTACTGTAATTCATCATCTTGAACTATTCTGAGTGTTTCCTGTACAGAAGTTCAGCTTTGCCAGCCCCTGGAAAGACAATTCACCTCCTGTGTCTAAAATAGGCTGGTGAGAATGGTGAATTAGAATGGAGAATTAGAATGGTGAGAGAAAGCCAAAATGGACACTGTTGAATACAGACAAATTATCTTAAGAAACTTCATCCAACTACTATAATTCATCATCTTGAACTATTCTGAGTGTTTCCTGTACAGAAGTTCAGGTTTGCCAGCCCCTAGAAAGACAATTCACCTCCTGTGTCTAAAATAAGCTTAGAATGGTGAGAGAAAGCAAAAATGGACACTGTTGAATACAGACAAATTATCTTAAGAAACTTCATCCAACTACTGTAATTCATCATCTTGAACTATTCTGAGTGTTTCCTGTACAGAAGTTCAGGTTTGCCAGCCCCTGGAAAGACAATTCACCTCCTGTGTCTAAAATAGGCTGGTGAGAATGGTGAATTAGAATGGAGAATTAGAATGGTGAGAGAAAGCCAAAATGGACACTGTTGAATACAGACAAATTATCTTAAGAAACTTGATCTTACTAATGTAATTCATCATCTTGAACTATTCTGAGTGTTTTCTGGGCGGAAATGTAAGTCTATCAGTCCATGGTAACAAATTTCACCTCCTGTGTCTAAAATACGCTTAGAATGGTGAGAGAAAGCCAAAATGGACACTGTTGAATACAGACAAATTATCTTAAGAAACTTGATCTTACTAATGTAATTCATCATCTTGAACTATTCTGAGTGTTTTCTGGGCGGAAATGTAAGTCTATCAGTCCATGGTAACAAATTTCACCTCCTGTGTCTAAAATACGCTTAGAATGGTGAGAGAAAGCCAAAATGGACACTGTTGAATACAAACAAATTATCTTAAGAAACTTGATCTTACTAATGTAATTCATCATCTTGAACTATTCTGAGTGTTTTCTGGGCGGAAATGTAAGTCTATCAGTCCATGGTAACACATTTCACCTCCTGTGTCTAAAATAAGCTTAGAATGGTGAGAGAAAGCCAAAATGGACACTGTTGAATACAGACAAATTATCTTAAGAAACTTGATCTTACTAATGTAATTCATCATCTTTAAGTATTCTGAGTGTTTTCTGGGCGGAAATGTAAGTCTATCAGTCCATGGTAACAAATTTCACCTCCTGTGTCTAAAATAAGCTTAGAATGGTGAGAGAAAGCCAAAATGGACACTGTTGAATACAGACAAATTATCTTAAGAAACTTCATCCAACTACTGTAATTCATCATCTTGAACTATTCTGAGTGTTTTCTGGGCGGAAATGTAAGTCTATCAGTCCATGGTAACAAATTTCACCTCCTGTGTCTAAAATACGCTTAGAATGGTGAGAGAAAGCCAAAATGGACACTGTTGAATACAGACAAATTATCTTAAGAAACTTGATCTTACTAATGTAATTCATCATCTTTAACTATTCTGAGTGTTTTCTGGGCGGAAATGTAAGTCTATCAGTCCATGGTAACACATTTCACCTCCTGTGTCTAAAATAAGCTTAGAATGGTGAGAGAAAGCCAAAATGGACACTGTTGAATACAGACAAATTATCTTAAGAAACTTCATCCAACTACTGTAATTCATCATCTTGAACTATTCTGAGTGTTTCCTGTACAGAAGTTCAGCTTTGCCAGCCCCTGGGAAGACAATTCACCTCCTGTGTCTAAAATAGGCTGGTGAGAATGGTGAATTAGAATGGAGAATTAGAATGGTGAGAGAAAGCCAAAATGGACACTGTTGAATACAGACAAATTATCTTAAGAAACTTCATCCAACTACTGTAATTCATCATCTTGAACTATTCTGAGTGTTTCCTGTACAGAAGTTCAGCTTTGCCAGCCCCTGGAAAGACAATTCACCTCCTGTGTCTAAAATAGGCTGGTGAGAATGGTGAATTAGAATGGAGAATTAGAATGGTGAGAGAAAGCCAAAATGGACACTGTTGAATACAGACAAATTATCTTAAGAAACTTCATCCAACTACTGTAATTCATCATCTTGAACTATTCTGAGTGTTTCCTGTACAGAAGTTCAGCTTTGCCAGCCCCTGGAAAGACAATTCACCTCCTGTGTCTAAAATAGGCTGGTGAGAATGGTGAATTAGAATGGAGAATTAGAATGGTGAGAGAAAGCCAAAATGGACACTGTTGAATACAGACAAATTATCTTAAGAAACTTGATCTTACTAATGTAATTCATCATCTTTAACTATTCTGAGTGTTTTCTGGGCGGAAATGTAAGTCTATCAGTCCATGGTAACACATTTCACCTCCTGTGTCTAAAATAAGCTTAGAATGGTGAGAGAAAGCCAAAATGGACACTGTTGAATACAGACAAATTATCTTAAGAAACTTGATCTTACTAATGTTATTCATCATCTTTAAGTATTCTGAGTGTTTTCTGGGCGGAAATGTAAGTCTATCAGTCCATGGTAACACATTTCACCTCCTGTGTCTAAAATGCGCTTAGAATGGTGAGAGAAAGCCAAAATGGACACTGTTGAATACAGACAAATTATCTTAAGAAACTTCATCCAACTACTGTAATTCATCATCTTGAACTATTCTGAGTGTTTCCTGTACAGAAGTTCATGTTTGCCAGCCCCTGGAAAGACAACGATCCTGTGTCTAAAATAGGCTGGTGAGAATGGTGAATTAGAATGGAGAATTAGAATGGTGAGAGAAAGCCAAAATGGACACTGTTGAATACAGACAAATTATCTTAAGAAACTTGATCTTACTAATGTAATTCATCATCTTTAACTATTCTGAGTGTTTTCTGGGCGGAAATGTAAGTCTATCAGTCCATGGTAACACATTTCACCTCCTGTGTCTAAAATAAGCTTAGAATGGTGAGAGAAAGCCAAAATGGACACTGTTGAATACAGACAAATTATCTTAAGAAACTTGATCTTACTAATGTAATTCATCATCTTTAACTATTCTGAGTGTTTTCTGGGCGGAAATGTAAGTCTATCAGTCCATGGTAACACATTTCACCTCCTGTGTCTAAAATGCGCTTAGAATGGTGAGAGAAAGCCAAAATGGACACTGTTGAATACAGACAAATTATCTTAAGAAACTTCATCCAACTACTGTAATTCATCATCTTGAACTATTCTGAGTGTTTCCTGTACAGAAGTTCATGTTTGCCAGCCCCTGGAAAGACAACGATCCTGTGTCTAAAATAGGCTGGTGAGAATGGTGAATTAGAATGGAGAATTAGAATGGTGAGAGAAAGCCAAAATGGACACTGTTGAATACAGACAAATTATCTTAAGAAACTTGATCTTACTAATGTAATTCATCATCTTTAAGTATTCTGAGTGTTTT
The DNA here is from genome assembly GCF_042242105.1 of Pempheris klunzingeri. NCBI lineage: Eukaryota > Metazoa > Chordata > Actinopteri > Acropomatiformes > Pempheridae > Pempheris > Pempheris klunzingeri. The sequence goes on from NC_092032.1 coordinate 315,650, forward strand.
CTGGGCGGAAATGTAAGTCTATCAGTCCATGGTAACACATTTCACCTCCTGTGTCTAAAATGCACTTAGAATGGTGAGAGAAAGCCAAAATGGACACTGTTGAATACAGACAAATTATCTTAAGAAACTTGATCTTACTAATGTAATTCATCATCTTGAACTATTCTGAGTGTTTTCTGGGCGGAAATGTAAGTCTATCAGTCCATGGTAACACATTTCACCTCCTGTGTCTAAAATAAGCTTAGAATGGTGAGAGAAAGCAAAAATGGACACTGTTGAATACAGACAAATTATCTTAAGAAACTTCATCCAACTACTGTAATTCATCATCTTGAACTATTCTGAGTGTTTCCTGTACAGAAGTTCATGTTTGCCAGCCCCTGGAAAGACAACGATCCTGTGTCTAAAATAGGCTGGTGAGAATGGTGAATTAGAATGGAGAATTAGAATGGTGAGAGAAAGCCAAAATGGACACTGTTGAATACAGACAAATTATCTTAAGAAACTTCATCCAACTACTGTAATTCATCATCTTGAACTATTCTGAGTGTTTCCTGTACAGAAGTTCAGCTTTGCCAGCCCCTGGGAAGACAATTCACCTCCTGTGTCTAAAATAGGCTGGTGAGAATGGTGAATTAGAATGGAGAATTAGAATGGTGAGAGAAAGCCAAAATGGACACTGTTGAATACAGACAAATTATCTTAAGAAACTTGATCTTACTAATGTAATTCATCATCTTTAACTATTCTGAGTGTTTTCTGGGCGGAAATGTAAGTCTATCAGTCCATGGTAACACATTTCACCTCCTGTGTCTAAAATAAGCTTAGAATGGTGAGAGAAAGCCAAAATGGACACTGTTGAATACAGACAAATTATCTTAAGAAACTTCATCCAACTACTGTAATTCATCATCTTGAACTATTCTGAGTGTTTCCTGTACAGAAGTTCATGTTTGCCAGCCCCTGGAAAGACAACAATCCTGTGTCTAAAATAGGCTGGTGAGAATGGTGAATTAGAATGGAGAATTAGAATGGTGAGAGAAAGCCAAAATGGACACTGTTGAATACAGACAAATTATCTTAAGAAACTTGATCTTACTAATGTAATTCATCATCTTGAACTATTCTGAGTGTTTTCTGGGCGGAAATGTAAGTCTATCAGTCCATGGTAACAAATTTCACCTCCTGTGTCTAAAATACGCTTAGAATGGTGAGAGAAAGCCAAAATGGACACTGTTGAATACAGACAAATTATCTTAAGAAACTTGATCTTACTAATGTAATTCATCATCTTGAACTATTCTGAGTGTTTTCTGGGCGGAAATGTAAGTCTATCAGTCCATGGTAACACATTTCACCTCCTGTGTCTAAAATAAGCTTAGAATGGTGAGAGAAAGCCAAAATGGACACTGTTGAATACAGACAAATTATCTTAAGAAACTTCATCCAACTACTGTAATTCATCATCTTGAACTATTCTGAGTGTTTCCTGTACAGAAGTTCATGTTTGCCAGCCCCTGGAAAGACAACGATCCTGTGTCTAAAATAGGCTGGTGAGAATGGTGAATTAGAATGGAGAATTAGAATGGTGAGAGAAAGCCAAAATGGACACTGTTGAATACAGACAAATTATCTTAAGAAACTTGATCTTACTAATGTAATTCATCATCTTTAAGTATTCTGAGTGTTTTCTGGGCGGAAATGTAAGTCTATCAGTCCATGGTAACACATTTCACCTCCTGTGTCTAAAATAAGCTTAGAATGGTGAGAGAAAGCCAAAATGGACACTGTTGAATACAGACAAATTATCTTAAGAAACTTCATCCAACTACTGTAATTCATCATCTTGAACTATTCTGAGTGTTTCCTGTACAGAAGTTCAGGTTTGCCAGCCCCTGGAAAGACAACTCACCTCCTGTGTCTAAAATAGGCTGGTGAGAATGGTGAATTAGAATGGAGAATTAGAATGGTGAGAGAAAGCCAAAATGGACACTGTGGAATACAGACAAATTATCTTAAGAAACTTCATCCAACTACTGTAATTCATCATCTTGAACTATTCTGAGTGTTTCCTGTACAGAAGTTCAGGTTTGCCAGCCCCTAGAAAGACAATTCACCTCCTGTGTCTAAAATACGCTTAGAATGGTGAGAGAAAGCCAAAATGGACACTGTTGAATACAGACAAATTATCTTAAGAAACTTGATCTTACTAATGTAATTCATCATTTTTAACTATTCTGAGTGTTTTCTGGGTGGAAATGTAAGTCTATCAGTCCATGGTAACACATTTCACCTCCTGTGTCCAAAATAAGCTTAGAATGGTGAGAGAAAGCCAAAATGGACACTGTTGAATACAGACAAATTATCTTAAGAAACTTCATCCAACTACTGTAATTCATCATCTTGAACTATTCTGAGTGTTTCCTGTACAGAAGTTCAGCTTTGCCAGCCCCTGGGAAGACAATTCACCTCCTGTGTCTAAAATAGGCTGGTGAGAATGGTGAATTAGAATGGAGAATTAGAATGGTGAGAGAAAGCCAAAATGGACACTGTTGAATACAGACAAATTATCTTAAGAAACTTCATCCAACTACTGTAATTCATCATCTTGAACTATTCTGAGTGTTTCCTGTACAGAAGTTCAGCTTTGCCAGCCCCTGGAAAGACAATTCACCCCCTGTGTCTAAAATAGGCTGGTGAGAATGGTGAATTAGAATGGAGAATTAGAATGGTGAGAGAAAGCCAAAATGGACACTGTTGAATACAGACAAATTATCTTAAGAAACTTCATCCAACTACTGTAATTCATCATCTTGAACTATTCTGAGTGTTTCCTGTACAGAAGTTCAGCTTTGCCAGCCCCTGGAAAGACAATTCACCTCCTGTGTCTAAAATAGGCTGGTGAGAATGGTGAATTAGAATGGAGAATTAGAATGGTGAGAGAAAGCCAAAATGGACACTGTTGAATACAGACAAATTATCTTAAGAAACTTGATCTTACTAATGTAATTCATCATCTTTAACTATTCTGAGTGTTTTCTGGGCGGAAATGTAAGTCTATCAGTCCATGGTAACACATTTCACCTCCTGTGTCTAAAATACGCTTAGAATGGTGAGAGAAAGCCAAAATGGACACTGTTGAATACAGACAAATTATCTTAAGAAACTTCATCCAACTACTGTAATTCATCATCTTGAACTATTCTGAGTGTTTCCTGTACAGAAGTTCATGTTTGCCAGCCCCTGGAAAGACAACAATCCTGTGTCTAAAATAGGCTGGTGAGAATGGTGAATTAGAATGGAGAATTAGAATGGTGAGAGAAAGCCAAAATGGACACTGTTGAATACAGACAAATTATCTTAAGAAACTTGATCTTACTAATGTAATTCATCATCTTGAACTATTCTGAGTGTTTTCTGGGCGGAAATGTAAGTCTATCAGTCCATGGTAACACATTTCACCTCCTGTGTCTAAAATAAGCTTAGAATGGTGAGAGAAAGCCAAAATGGACACTGTTGAATACAGACAAATTATCTTAAGAAACTTGATCTTACTAATGTAATTCATCATTTTTAACTATTCTGAGTGTTTTCTGGGTGGAAATGTAAGTCTATCAGTCCATGGTAACACATTTCACCTCCTGTGTCCAAAATAAGCTTAGAATGGTGAGAGAAAGCCAAAATGGACACTGTTGAATACAGACAAATTATCTTAAGAAACTTCATCCAACTACTGTAATTCATCATCTTGAACTATTCTGAGTGTTTCCTGTACAGAAGTTCAGCTTTGCCAGCCCCTGGGAAGACAATTCACCTCCTGTGTCTAAAATAGGCTGGTGAGAATGGTGAATTAGAATGGAGAATTAGAATGGTGAGAGAAAGCCAAAATGGACACTGTTGAATACAGACAAATTATCTTAAGAAACTTCATCCAACTACTGTAATTCATCATCTTGAACTATTCTGAGTGTTTCCTGTACAGAAGTTCAGCTTTGCCAGCCCCTGGAAAGACAATTCACCCCCTGTGTCTAAAATAGGCTGGTGAGAATGGTGAATTAGAATGGAGAATTAGAATGGTGAGAGAAAGCCAAAATGGACACTGTTGAATACAGACAAATTATCTTAAGAAACTTCATCCAACTACTGTAATTCATCATCTTGAACTATTCTGAGTGTTTCCTGTACAGAAGTTCAGCTTTGCCAGCCCCTGGAAAGACAATTCACCTCCTGTGTCTAAAATAGGCTGGTGAGAATGGTGAATTAGAATGGAGAATTAGAATGGTGAGAGAAAGCCAAAATGGACACTGTTGAATACAGACAAATTATCTTAAGAAACTTGATCTTACTAATGTAATTCATCATCTTTAACTATTCTGAGTGTTTTCTGGGCGGAAATGTAAGTCTATCAGTCCATGGTAACACATTTCACCTCCTGTGTCTAAAATACGCTTAGAATGGTGAGAGAAAGCCAAAATGGACACTGTTGAATACAGACAAATTATCTTAAGAAACTTGATCTTACTAATGTAATTCATCATCTTGAACTATTCTGAGTGTTTTCTGGGCGGAAATGTAAGTCTATCAGTCCATGGTAACACATTTCACCTCCTGTGTCTAAAATAAGCTTAGAATGGTGAGAGAAAGCCAAAATGGACACTGTTGAATACAGACAAATTATCTTAAGAAACTTCATCCAACTACTGTAATTCATCATCTTGAACTATTCTGAGTGTTTCCTGTACAGAAGTTCAGCTTTGCCAGCCCCTGGGAAGACAATTCACCTCCTGTGTCTAAAATAGGCTGGTGAGAATGGTGAATTAGAATGGAGAATTAGAATGGTGAGAGAAAGCCAAAATGGACACTGTTGAATACAGACAAATTATCTTAAGAAACTTCATCCAACTACTGTAATTCATCATCTTGAACTATTCTGAGTGTTTCCTGTACAGAAGTTCAGCTTTGCCAGCCCCTGGAAAGACAATTCACCTCCTGTGTCTAAAATAGGCTGGTGAGAATGGTGAATTAGAATGGAGAATTAGAATGGTGAGAGAAAGCCAAAATGGACACTGTTGAATACAGACAAATTATCTTAAGAAACTTGATCTTACTAATGTAATTCATCATCTTGAACTATTCTGAGTGTTTTCTGGGCGGAAATGTAAGTCTATCAGTCCATGGTAACAAATTTCACCTCCTGTGTCTAAAATGCGCTTAGAATGGTGAGAGAAAGCCAAAATGGACACTGTTGAATACAGACAAATTATCTTAAGAAACTTCATCCAACTACTGTAATTCATCATCTTGAACTATTCTGAGTGTTTCCTGTACAGAAGTTCATGTTTGCCAGCCCCTGGAAAGACAACGATCCTGTGTCTAAAATAGGCTGGTGAGAATGGTGAATTAGAATGGAGAATTAGAATGGTGAGAGAAAGCCAAAATGGACACTGTTGAATACAGACAAATTATCTTAAGAAACTTGATCTTACTAATGTAATTCATCATCTTGAACTATTCTGAGTGTTTTCTGGGCGGAAATGTAAGTCTATCAGTCCATGGTAACACATTTCACCTCCTGTGTCTAAAATGCGCTTAGAATGGTGAGAGAAAGCCAAAATGGACACTGTTGAATACAGACAAATTATCTTAAGAAACTTCATCCAACTACTGTAATTCATCATCTTGAACTATTCTGAGTGTTTCCTGTACAGAAGTTCATGTTTGCCAGCCCCTGGAAAGACAACGATCCTGTGTCTAAAATAGGCTGGTGAGAATGGTGAATTAGAATGGAGAATTAGAATGGTGAGAGAAAGCCAAAATGGACACTGTTGAATACAGACAAATTATCTTAAGAAACTTGATCTTACTAATGTAATTCATCATCTTGAACTATTCTGAGTGTTTTCTGGGCGGAAATGTAAGTCTATCAGTCCATGGTAACAAATTTCACCTCCTGTGTCTAAAATACGCTTAGAATGGTGAGAGAAAGCCAAAATGGACACTGTTGAATACAGACAAATTATCTTAAGAAACTTGATCTTACTAATGTAATTCATCATCTTTAACTATTCTGAGTGTTTTCTGGGCGGAAATGTAAGTCTATCAGTCCATGGTAACACATTTCACCTCCTGTGTCTAAAATAAGCTTAGAATGGTGAGAGAAAGCCAAAATGGACACTGTTGAATACAGACAAATTATCTTAAGAAACTTCATCCAACTACTGTAATTCATCATCTTGAACTATTCTGAGTGTTTCCTGTACAGAAGTTCAGCTTTGCCAGCCCCTGGAAAGACAATTCACCTCCTGTGTCTAAAATAGGCTGGTGAGAATGGTGAATTAGAATGGAGAATTAGAATGGTGAGAGAAAGCCAAAATGGACACTGTTGAATACAGACAAATTATCTTAAGAAACTTGATCTTACTAATGTAATTCATCATCTTGAACTATTCTGAGTGTTTTCTGGGTGGAAATGTAAGTCTATCAGTCCATGGTAACACATTTCACCTCCTGTGTCTAAAATGCGCTTAGAATGGTGAGAGAAAGCCAAAATGGACACTGTTGAATACAGACAAATTATCTTAAGAAACTTCATCCAACTACTGTAATTCATCATCTTGAACTATTCTGAGTGTTTCCTGTACAGAAGTTCAGCTTTGCCAGCCCCTGGAAAGACAATTCACCTCCTGTGTCTAAAATAGGCTGGTGAGAATGGTGAATTAGAATGGAGAATTACAATGGTGAGAGAAAGCCAAAATGGACACTGTTGAATACAGACAAATTATCTTAAGAAACTTGATCTTACTAATGTAATTCATCATCTTTAACTATTCTGAGTGTTTTCTGGGCGGAAATGTAAGTCTATCAGTCCATGGTAACACATTTCACCTCCTGTGTCTAAAATAAGCTTAGAATGGTGAGAGAAAGCCAAAATGGACACTGTTGAATACAGACAAATTATCTTAAGAAACTTGATCTTACTAATGTTATTCATCATCTTTAAGTATTCTGAGTGTTTTCTGGGCGGAAATGTAAGTCTATCAGTCCATGGTAACACATTTCACCTCCTGTGTCTAAAATGCGCTTAGAATGGTGAGAGAAAGCCAAAATGGACACTGTTGAATACAGACAAATTATCTTAAGAAACTTCATCCAACTACTGTAATTCATCATCTTGAACTATTCTGAGTGTTTCCTGTACAGAAGTTCATGTTTGCCAGCCCCTGGAAAGACAACGATCCTGTGTCTAAAATAGGCTGGTGAGAATGGTGAATTAGAATGGAGAATTAGAATGGTGAGAGAAAGCCAAAATGGACACTGTTGAATACAGACAAATTATCTTAAGAAACTTGATCTTACTAATGTAATTCATCATCTTTAACTATTCTGAGTGTTTTCTGGGCGGAAATGTAAGTCTATCAGTCCATGGTAACACATTTCACCTCCTGTGTCTAAAATAAGCTTAGAATGGTGAGAGAAAGCCAAAATGGACACTGTTGAATACAGACAAATTATCTTAAGAAACTTGATCTTACTAATGTAATTCATCATCTTTAACTATTCTGAGTGTTTTCTGGGCGGAAATGTAAGTCTATCAGTCCATGGTAACACATTTCACCTCCTGTGTCTAAAATAAGCTTAGAATGGTGAGAGAAAGCCAAAATGGACACTGTTGAATACAGACAAATTATCTTAAGAAACTTCATCCAACTACTGTAATTCATCATCTTGAACTATTCTGAGTGTTTCCTGTACAGAAGTTCATGTTTGCCAGCCCCTGGAAAGACAACGATCCTGTGTCTAAAATAGGCTGGTGAGAATGGTGAATTAGAATGGAGAATTAGAATGGTGAGAGAAAGCCAAAATGGACACTGTTGAATACAGACAAATTATCTTAAGAAACTTGATCTTACTAATGTAATTCATCATCTTGAACTATTCTGAGTGTTTTCTGGGCGGAAATGTAAGTCTATCAGTCCATGGTAACAAATTTCACCTCCTGTGTCTAAAATACGCTTAGAATGGTGAGAGAAAGCCAAAATGGACACTGTTGAATACAAACAAATTATCTTAAGTAACTTGATCTTACTAATGTAATTCATCATCTTGAACTATTCTGAGTGTTTTCTGGGCGGAAATGTAAGTCTATCAGTCCATGGTAACACATTTCACCTCCTGTGTCTAAAATGCGCTTAGAATGGTGAGAGAAAGCAAAAATGGACACTGTTGAATACAGACAAATTATCTTAAGAAACTTCATCCAACTACTGTAATTCATCATCTTGAACTATTCTGAGTGTTTCCTGTACAGAAGTTCATGTTTGCCAGCCCCTGGAAAGACAACGATCCTGTGTCTAAAATAGGCTGGTGAGAATGGTGAATTAGAATGGAGAATTAGAATGGTGAGAGAAAGCCAAAATGGACACTGTTGAATACAGACAAATTATCTTAAGAAACTTCATCCAACTACTGTAATTCATCATCTTGAACTATTCTGAGTGTTTCCTGTACAGAAGTTCAGCTTTGCCAGCCCCTGGGAAGACAATTCACCTCCTGTGTCTAAAATAGGCTGGTGAGAATGGTGAATTAGAATGGAGAATTAGAATGGTGAGAGAAAGCCAAAATGGACACTGTTGAATACAGACAAATTATCTTAAGAAACTTGATCTTACTAATGTAATTCATCATCTTTAACTATTCTGAGTGTTTTCTGGGCGGAAATGTAAGTCTATCAGTCCATGGTAACACATTTCACCTCCTGTGTCTAAAATAAGCTTAGAATGGTGAGAGAAAGCCAAAATGGACACTGTTGAATACAGACAAATTATCTTAAGAAACTTCATCCAACTACTGTAATTCATCATCTTGAACTATTCTGAGTGTTTCCTGTACAGAAGTTCATGTTTGCCAGCCCCTGGAAAGACAACAATCCTGTGTCTAAAATAGGCTGGTGAGAATGGTGAATTAGAATGGAGAATTAGAATGGTGAGAGAAAGCCAAAATGGACACTGTTGAATACAGACAAATTATCTTAAGAAACTTGATCTTACTAATGTAATTCATCATCTTGAACTATTCTGAGTGTTTTCTGGGCGGAAATGTAAGTCTATCAGTCCATGGTAACAAATTTCACCTCCTGTGTCTAAAATACGCTTAGAATGGTGAGAGAAAGCCAAAATGGACACTGTTGAATACAGACAAATTATCTTAAGAAACTTGATCTTACTAATGTAATTCATCATCTTGAACTATTCTGAGTGTTTTCTGGGCGGAAATGTAAGTCTATCAGTCCATGGTAACACATTTCACCTCCTGTGTCTAAAATAAGCTTAGAATGGTGAGAGAAAGCCAAAATGGACACTGTTGAATACAGACAAATTATCTTAAGAAACTTCATCCAACTACTGTAATTCATCATCTTGAACTATTCTGAGTGTTTCCTGTACAGAAGTTCATGTTTGCCAGCCCCTGGAAAGACAACGATCCTGTGTCTAAAATAGGCTGGTGAGAATGGTGAATTAGAATGGAGAATTAGAATGGTGAGAGAAAGCCAAAATGGACACTGTTGAATACAGACAAATTATCTTAAGAAACTTGATCTTACTAATGTAATTCATCATCTTGAACTATTCTGAGTGTTTTCTGGGCGGAAATGTAAGTCTATCAGTCCATGGTAACACATTTCACCTCCTGTGTCTAAAATGCGCTTAGAATGGTGAGAGAAAGCAAAAATGGACACTGTTGAATACAGACAAATTATCTTAAGAAACTTCATCCAACTACTGTAATTCATCATCTTGAACTATTCTGAGTGTTTCCTGTACAGAAGTTCATGTTTGCCAGCCCCTGGAAAGACAACGATCCTGTGTCTAAAATAGGCTGGTGAGAATGGTGAATTAGAATGGAGAATTAGAATGGTGAGAGAAAGCCAAAATGGACACTGTTGAATACAGACAAATTATCTTAAGAAACTTCATCCAACTACTGTAATTCATCATCTTGAACTATTCTGAGTGTTTCCTGTACAGAAGTTCAGCTTTGCCAGCCCCTGGGAAGACAATTCACCTCCTGTGTCTAAAATAGGCTGGTGAGAATGGTGAATTAGAATGGAGAATTAGAATGGTGAGAGAAAGCCAAAATGGACACTGTTGAATACAGACAAATTATCTTAAGAAACTTGATCTTACTAATGTAATTCATCATCTTTAACTATTCTGAGTGTTTTCTGGGCGGAAATGTAAGTCTATCAGTCCATGGTAACACATTTCACCTCCTGTGTCTAAAATAAGCTTAGAATGGTGAGAGAAAGCCAAAATGGACACTGTTGAATACAGACAAATTATCTTAAGAAACTTCATCCAACTACTGTAATTCATCATCTTGAACTATTCTGAGTGTTTCCTGTACAGAAGTTCATGTTTGCCAGCCCCTGGAAAGACAACAATCCTGTGTCTAAAATAGGCTGGTGAGAATGGTGAATTAGAATGGAGAATTAGAATGGTGAGAGAAAGCCAAAATGGACACTGTTGAATACAGACAAATTATCTTAAGAAACTTGATCTTACTAATGTAATTCATCATCTTGAACTATTCTGAGTGTTTTCTGGGCGGAAATGTAAGTCTATCAGTCCATGGTAACAAATTTCACCTCCTGTGTCTAAAATACGCTTAGAATGGTGAGAGAAAGCCAAAATGGACACTGTTGAATACAGACAAATTATCTTAAGAAACTTGATCTTACTAATGTAATTCATCATCTTGAACTATTCTGAGTGTTTTCTGGGCGGAAATGTAAGTCTATCAGTCCATGGTAACACATTTCACCTCCTGTGTCTAAAATAAGCTTAGAATGGTGAGAGAAAGCCAAAATGGACACTGTTGAATACAGACAAATTATCTTAAGAAACTTCATCCAACTACTGTAATTCATCATCTTGAACTATTCTGAGTGTTTCCTGTACAGAAGTTCATGTTTGCCAGCCCCTGGAAAGACAACGATCCTGTGTCTAAAATAGGCTGGTGAGAATGGTGAATTAGAATGGAGAATTAGAATGGTGAGAGAAAGCCAAAATGGACACTGTTGAATACAGACAAATTATCTTAAGAAACTTGATCTTACTAATGTAATTCATCATCTTTAAGTATTCTGAGTGTTTTCTGGGCGGAAATGTAAGTCTATCAGTCCATGGTAACACATTTCACCTCCTGTGTCTAAAATAAGCTTAGAATGGTGAGAGAAAGCCAAAATGGACACTGTTGAATACAGACAAATTATCTTAAGAAACTTCATCCAACTACTGTAATTCATCATCTTGAACTATTCTGAGTGTTTCCTGTACAGAAGTTCAGGTTTGCCAGCCCCTGGAAAGACAACTCACCTCCTGTGTCTAAAATAGGCTGGTGAGAATGGTGAATTAGAATGGAGAATTAGAATGGTGAGAGAAAGCCAAAATGGACACTGTGGAATACAGACAAATTATCTTAAGAAACTTCATCCAACTACTGTAATTCATCATCTTGAACTATTCTGAGTGTTTCCTGTACAGAAGTTCAGGTTTGCCAGCCCCTAGAAAGACAATTCACCTCCTGTGTCTAAAATACGCTTAGAATGGTGAGAGAAAGCCAAAATGGACACTGTTGAATACAGACAAATTATCTTAAGAAACTTGATCTTACTAATGTAATTCATCATTTTTAACTATTCTGAGTGTTTTCTGGGTGGAAATGTAAGTCTATCAGTCCATGGTAACACATTTCACCTCCTGTGTCCAAAATAAGCTTAGAATGGTGAGAGAAAGCCAAAATGGACACTGTTGAATACAGACAAATTATCTTAAGAAACTTCATCCAACTACTGTAATTCATCATCTTGAACTATTCTGAGTGTTTCCTGTACAGAAGTTCAGCTTTGCCAGCCCCTGGGAAGACAATTCACCTCCTGTGTCTAAAATAGGCTGGTGAGAATGGTGAATTAGAATGGAGAATTAGAATGGTGAGAGAAAGCCAAAATGGACACTGTTGAATACAGACAAATTATCTTAAGAAACTTCATCCAACTACTGTAATTCATCATCTTGAACTATTCTGAGTGTTTCCTGTACAGAAGTTCAGCTTTGCCAGCCCCTGGAAAGACAATTCACCCCCTGTGTCTAAAATAGGCTGGTGAGAATGGTGAATTAGAATGGAGAATTAGAATGGTGAGAGAAAGCCAAAATGGACACTGTTGAATACAGACAAATTATCTTAAGAAACTTGATCTTACTAATGTAATTCATCATCTTTAACTATTCTGAGTGTTTTCTGGGCGGAAATGTAAGTCTATCAGTCCATGGTAACACATTTCACCTCCTGTGTCTAAAATAAGCTTAGAATGGTGAGAGAAAGCCAAAATGGACACTGTTGAATACAGACAAATTATCTTAAGAAACTTCATCCAACTACTGTAATTCATCATCTTGAACTATTCTGAGTGTTTCCTGTACAGAAGTTCATGTTTGCCAGCCCCTGGAAAGACAACAATCCTGTGTCTAAAATAGGCTGGTGAGAATGGTGAATTAGAATGGAGAATTAGAATGGTGAGAGAAAGCCAAAATGGACACTGTTGAATACAGACAAATTATCTTAAGAAACTTGATCTTACTAATGTAATTCATCATCTTGAACTATTCTGAGTGTTTTCTGGGCGGAAATGTAAGTCTATCAGTCCATGGTAACACATTTCACCTCCTGTGTCTAAAATAAGCTTAGAATGGTGAGAGAAAGCCAAAATGGACACTGTTGAATACAGACAAATTATCTTAAGAAACTTGATCTTACTAATGTAATTCATCATTTTTAACTATTCTGAGTGTTTTCTGGGTGGAAATGTAAGTCTATCAGTCCATGGTAACACATTTCACCTCCTGTGTCCAAAATAAGCTTAGAATGGTGAGAGAAAGCCAAAATGGACACTGTTGAATACAGACAAATTATCTTAAGAAACTTCATCCAACTACTGTAATTCATCATCTTGAACTATTCTGAGTGTTTCCTGTACAGAAGTTCAGCTTTGCCAGCCCCTGGGAAGACAATTCACCTCCTGTGTCTAAAATAGGCTGGTGAGAATGGTGAATTAGAATGGAGAATTAGAATGGTGAGAGAAAGCCAAAATGGACACTGTTGAATACAGACAAATTATCTTAAGAAACTTCATCCAACTACTGTAATTCATCATCTTGAACTATTCTGAGTGTTTCCTGTACAGAAGTTCAGCTTTGCCAGCCCCTGGAAAGACAATTCACCCCCTGTGTCTAAAATAGGCTGGTGAGAATGGTGAATTAGAATGGAGAATTAGAATGGTGAGAGAAAGCCAAAATGGACACTGTTGAATACAGACAAATTATCTTAAGAAACTTCATCCAACTACTGTAATTCATCATCTTGAACTATTCTGAGTGTTTCCTGTACAGAAGTTCAGCTTTGCCAGCCCCTGGAAAGACAATTCACCTCCTGTGTCTAAAATAGGCTGGTGAGAATGGTGAATTAGAATGGAGAATTAGAATGGTGAGAGAAAGCCAAAATGGACACTGTTGAATACAGACAAATTATCTTAAGAAACTTGATCTTACTAATGTGATTCATCATCTTGAACTATTCTGAGTGTTTTCTGGGCGGAAATGTAAGTCTATCAGTCCATGGTAACACATTTCACCTCCTGTGTCTAAAATACGCTTAGAATGGTGAGAGAAAGCCAAAATGGACACTGTTGAATACAGACAAATTATCTTAAGAAACTTGATCTTACTAATGTAATTCATCATCTTTAAGTATTCTGAGTGTTTTCTGGGCGGAAATGTAAGTCTATCAGTCCATGGTAACACATTTCACCTCCTGTGTCTAAAATAAGCTTAGAATGGTGAGAGAAAGCCAAAATGGACACTGTTGAATACAGACAAATTATCTTAAGAAACTTCATCCAACGACTGTAATTCATCATCTTGAACTATTCTGAGTGTTTCCTGTACAGAAGTTCAGCTTTGCCAGCCCCTGGAAAGACAACTCACCTCCTGTGTCTAAAATAGGCTGGTGAGAATGGTGAATTAGAATGGAGAATTAGAATGGTGAGAGAAAGCCAAAATGGACACTGTGGAATACAGACAAATTATCTTAAGAAACTTCATCCAACTACTGTAATTCATCATCTTGAACTATTCTGAGTGTTTCCTGTACAGAAGTTCAGGTTTGCCAGCCCCTAGAAAGACAATTCACCTCCTGTGTCTAAAATACGCTTAGAATGGTGAGAGAAAGCCAAAATGGACACTGTTGAATACAGACAAATTATCTTAAGAAACTTGATCTTACTAATGTAATTCATCATTTTTAACTATTCTGAGTGTTTTCTGGGTGGAAATGTAAGTCTATCAGTCCATGGTAACACATTTCACCTCCTGTGTCCAAAATAAGCTTAGAATGGTGAGAGAAAGCCAAAATGGACACTGTTGAATACAGACAAATTATCTTAAGAAACTTCATCCAACTACTGTAATTCATCATCTTGAACTATTCTGAGTGTTTCCTGTACAGAAGTTCAGCTTTGCCAGCCCCTGGGAAGACAATTCACCTCCTGTGTCTAAAATAGGCTGGTGAGAATGGTGAATTAGAATGGAGAATTAGAATGGTGAGAGAAAGCCAAAATGGACACTGTTGAATACAGACAAATTATCTTAAGAAACTTCATCCAACTACTGTAATTCATCATCTTGAACTATTCTGAGTGTTTCCTGTACAGAAGTTCAGCTTTGCCAGCCCCTGGAAAGACAATTCACCCCCTGTGTCTAAAATAGGCTGGTGAGAATGGTGAATTAGAATGGAGAATTAGAATGGTGAGAGAAAGCCAAAATGGACACTGTTGAATACAGACAAATTATCTTAAGAAACTTCATCCAACTACTGTAATTCATCATCTTGAACTATTCTGAGTGTTTTCTGGGCGGAAATGTAAGTCTATCAGTCCATGGTAACACATTTCACCTCCTGTGTCTAAAATAAGCTTAGAATGGTGAGAGAAAGCCAAAATGGACACTGTTGAATACAGACAAATTATCTTAAGAAACTTCATCCAACTACTGTAATTCATCATCTTGAACTATTCTGAGTGTTTCCTGTACAGAAGTTCATGTTTGCCAGCCCCTGGAAAGACAACGATCCTGTGTCTAAAATAGGCTGGTGAGAATGGTGAATTAGAATGGAGAATTAGAATGGTGAGAGAAAGCCAAAATGGACACTGTTGAATACAGACAAATTATCTTAAGAAACTTGATCTTACTAATGTAATTCATCATCTTGAACTATTCTGAGTGTTTTCTGGGCGGAAATGTAAGTCTATCAGTCCATGGTAACACATTTCACCTCCTGTGTCTAAAATAAGCTTAGAATGGTGAGAGAAAGCCAAAATGGACACTGTTGAATACAGACAAATTATCTTAAGAAACTTGATCTTACTAATGTAATTCATCATTTTTAACTATTCTGAGTGTTTTCTGGGTGGAAATGTAAGTCTATCAGTCCATGGTAACACATTTCACCTCCTGTGTCCAAAATAAGCTTAGAATGGTGAGAGAAAGCCAAAATGGACACTGTTGAATACAGACAAATTATCTTAAGAAACTTCATCCAACTACTGTAATTCATCATCTTGAACTATTCTGAGTGTTTCCTGTACAGAAGTTCAGCTTTGCCAGCCCCTGGGAAGACAATTCACCTCCTGTGTCTAAAATAGGCTGGTGAGAATGGTGAATTAGAATGGAGAATTAGAATGGTGAGAGAAAGCCAAAATGGACACTGTTGAATACAGACAAATTATCTTAAGAAACTTCATCCAACTACTGTAATTCATCATCTTGAACTATTCTGAGTGTTTCCTGTACAGAAGTTCAGCTTTGCCAGCCCCTGGAAAGACAATTCACCTCCTGTGTCTAAAATAGGCTGGTGAGAATGGTGAATTAGAATGGAGAATTAGAATGGTGAGAGAAAGCCAAAATGGACACTGTTGAATACAGACAAATTATCTTAAGAAACTTGATCTTACTAATGTAATTCATCATCTTGAACTATTCTGAGTGTTTTCTGGGCGGAAATGTAAGTCTATCAGTCCATGGTAACAAATTTCACCTCCTGTGTCTAAAATGCGCTTAGAATGGTGAGAGAAAGCCAAAATGGACACTGTTGAATACAGACAAATTATCTTAAGAAACTTCATCCAACTACTGTAATTCATCATCTTGAACTATTCTGAGTGTTTCCTGTACAGAAGTTCATGTTTGCCAGCCCCTGGAAAGACAACGATCCTGTGTCTAAAATAGGCTGGTGAGAATGGTGAATTAGAATGGAGAATTAGAATGGTGAGAGAAAGCCAAAATGGACACTGTTGAATACAGACAAATTATCTTAAGAAACTTGATCTTACTAATGTAATTCATCATCTTGAACTATTCTGAGTGTTTTCTGGGCGGAAATGTAAGTCTATCAGTCCATGGTAACAAATTTCACCTCCTGTGTCTAAAATACGCTTAGAATGGTGAGAGAAAGCCAAAATGGACACTGTTGAATACAGACAAATTATCTTAAGAAACTTGATCTTACTAATGTAATTCATCATCTTGAACTATTCTGAGTGTTTTCTGGGCGGAAATGTAAGTCTATCAGTCCATGGTAACACATTTCACCTCCTGTGTCTAAAATAAGCTTAGAATGGTGAGAGAAAGCCAAAATGGACACTGTTGAATACAGACAAATTATCTTAAGAAACTTCATCCAACTACTGTAATTCATCATCTTGAACTATTCTGAGTGTTTCCTGTACAGAAGTTCAGCTTTGCCAGCCCCTGGAAAGACAATTCACCTCCTGTGTCTAAAATAGGCTGGTGAGAATGGTGAATTAGAATGGAGAATTAGAATGGTGAGAGAAAGCCAAAATGGACACTGTTGAATACAGACAAATTATCTTAAGAAACTTCATCCAACTACTGTAATTCATCATCTTGAACTATTCTGAGTGTTTCCTGTACAGAAGTTCAGCTTTGCCAGCCCCTGGAAAGACAATTCACCTCCTGTGTCTAAAATAGGCTGGTGAGAATGGTGAATTAGAATGGAGAATTAGAATGGTGAGAGAAAGCCAAAATGGACACTGTTGAATACAGACAAATTATCTTAAGAAACTTGATCTTACTAATGTAATTCATCATCTTGAACTATTCTGAGTGTTTTCTGGGCGGAAATGTAAGTCTATCAGTCCATGGTAACAAATTTCACCTCCTGTGTCTAAAATGCGCTTAGAATGGTGAGAGAAAGCCAAAATGGACACTGTTGAATACAGACAAATTATCTTAAGAAACTTGATCTTACTAATGTAATTCATCATCTTTAAGTATTCTGAGTGTTTTCTGGGCGGAAATGTAAGTCTATCAGTCCATGGTAACACATTTCACCTCCTGTGTCTAAAATGCGCTTAGAATGGTGAGAGAAAGCCAAAATGGACACTGTTGAATACAGACAAATTATCTTAAGAAACTTGATCTTACTAATGTAATTCATCATCTTTAACTATTCTGAGTGTTTTCTGGGCGGAAATGTAAGTCTATCAGTCCATGGTAACACATTTCACCTCCTGTGTCTAAAATAAGCTTAGAATGGTGAGAGAAAGCCAAAATGGACACTGTTGAATACAGACAAATTATCTTAAGAAACTTCATCCAACTACTGTAATTCATCATCTTGAACTATTCTGAGTGTTTCCTGTACAGAAGTTCATGTTTGCCAGCCCCTGGAAAGACAACAATCCTGTGTCTAAAATAGGCTGGTGAGAATGGTGAATTAGAATGGAGAATTAGAATGGTGAGAGAAAGCCAAAATGGACACTGTTGAATACAGACAAATTATCTTAAGAAACTTGATCTTACTAATGTAATTCATCATCTTGAACTATTCTGAGTGTTTTCTGGGCGGAAATGTAAGTCTATCAGTCCATGGTAACAAATTTCACCTCCTGTGTCTAAAATACGCTTAGAATGGTGAGAGAAAGCCAAAATGGACACTGTTGAATACAGACAAATTATCTTAAGAAACTTGATCTTACTAATGTAATTCATCATCTTTAACTATTCTGAGTGTTTTCTGGGCGGAAATGTAAGTCTATCAGTCCATGGTAACACATTTCACCTCCTGTGTCTAAAATGCGCTTAGAATGGTGAGAGAAAGCCAAAATGGACACTGTTGAATACAGACAAATTATCTTAAGAAACTTGATCTTACTAATGTAATTCATCATCTTTAAGTATTCTGAGTGTTTTCTGGGCGGAAATGTAAGTCTATCAGTCCATGGTAACACATTTCACCTCCTGTGTCTAAAATGCGCTTAGAATGGTGAGAGAAAGCCAAAATGGACACTGTTGAATACAGACAAATTATCTTAAGAAACTTCATCCAACTACTGTAATTCATCATCTTGAACTATTCTGAGTGTTTCCTGTACAGAAGTTCAGGTTTGCCAGCCCCTAGAAAGACAATTCACCTCCTGTGTCTAAAATACGCTTAGAATGGTGAGAGAAAGCCAAAATGGACACTGTTGAATACAGACAAATTATCTTAAGAAACTTCATCCAACTACTGTAATTCATCATCTTGAACTATTCTGAGTGTTTCCTGTACAGAAGTTCAGCTTTGCCAGCCCCTGGAAAGACAACGATCCTGTGTCTAAAATAGGCTGGTGAGAATGGTGAATTAGAATGGAGAATTAGAATGGTGAGAGAAAGCCAAAATGGACACTGTTGAATACAGACAAATTATCTTAAGAAACTTCATCCAACTACTTTAATTCATCATCTTGAACTATTCTGAGTGTTTCCTGTACAGAAGTTCAGCTTTGCCAGCCCCTGGAAAGACAATTCACCTCCTGTGTCTAAAATAGGCTGGTGAGAATGGTGAATTAGAATGGAGAATTAGAATGGTGAGAGAAAGCCAAAATGGACACTGTTGAATACAGACAAATTATCTTAAGAAACTTCATCCAACTACTGTAATTCATCATCTTGAACTATTCTGAGTGTTTTCTGGGCGGAAATGTAAGTCTATCAGTCCATGGTAACACATTTCACCTCCTGTGTCTAAAATAAGCTTAGAATGGTGAGAGAAAGCCAAAATGGACACTGTTGAATACAGACAAATTATCTTAAGAAACTTCATCCAACTACTGTAATTCATCATCTTGAACTATTCTGAGTGTTTCCTGTACAGAAGTTCATGTTTGCCAGCCCCTGGAAAGACAACGATCCTGTGTCTAAAATAGGCTGGTGAGAATGGTGAATTAGAATGGAGAATTAGAATGGTGAGAGAAAGCCAAAATGGACACTGTTGAATACAGACAAATTATCTTAAGAAACTTCATCCAACTACTGTAATTCATCATCTTGAACTATTCTGAGTGTTTTCTGGGCGGAAATGTAAGTCTATCAGTCCATGGTAACAAATTTCACCTCCTGTGTCTAAAATACGCTTAGAATGGTGAGAGAAAGCCAAAATGGACACTGTTGAATACAGACAAATTATCTTAAGAAACTTGATCTTACTAATGTAATTCATCATCTTGAACTATTCTGAGTGTTTTCTGGGCGGAAATGTAAGTCTATCAGTCCATGGTAACACATTTCACCTCCTGTGTCTAAAATACGCTTAGAATGGTGAGAGAAAGCCAAAATGGACACTGTTGAATACAGACAAATTATCTTAAGAAACTTGATCTTACTAATGTAATTCATCATCTTGAACTATTCTGAGTGTTTTCTGGGCGGAAATGTAAGTCTATCAGTCCATGGTAACACATTTCACCTCCTGTGTCTAAAATAAGCTTAGAATGGTGAGAGAAAGCCAAAATGGACACTGTTGAATACAGACAAATTATCTTAAGAAACTTCATCCAACTACTGTAATTCATCATCTTGAACTATTCTGAGTGTTTTCTGGGCGGAAATGTAAGTCTATCAGTCCATGGTAACAAATTTCACCTCCTGTGTCTAAAATACGCTTAGAATGGTGAGAGAAAGCCAAAATGGACACTGTTGAATACAGACAAATTATCTTAAGAAACTTGATCTTACTAATGTAATTCATCATCTTTAACTATTCTGAGTGTTTTCTGGGCGGAAATGTAAGTCTATCAGTCCATGGTAACACATTTCACCTCCTGTGTCTAAAATAAGCTTAGAATGGTGAGAGAAAGCCAAAATGGACACTGTTGAATACAGACAAATTATCTTAAGAAACTTCATCCAACTACTGTAATTCATCATCTTGAACTATTCTGAGTGTTTCCTGTACAGAAGTTCAGCTTTGCCAGCCCCTGGAAAGACAATTCACCTCCTGTGTCTAAAATAGGCTGGTGAGAATGGTGAATTAGAATGGAGAATTAGAATGGTGAGAGAAAGCCAAAATGGACACTGTTGAATACAGACAAATTATCTTAAGAAACTTCATCCAACTACTGTAATTCATCATCTTGAACTATTCTGAGTGTTTCCTGTACAGAAGTTCAGGTTTGCCAGCCCCTAGAAAGACAATTCACCTCCTGTGTCTAAAATACGCTTAGAATGGTGAGAGAAAGCCAAAATGGACACTGTTGAATACAGACAAATTATCTTAAGAAACTTCATCCAACTACTGTAATTCATCATCTTGAACTATTCTGAGTGTTTCCTGTACAGAAGTTCAGGTTTGCCAGCCCCTAGAAAGACAATTCACCTCCTGTGTCTAAAATACGCTTAGAATGGTGAGAGAAAGCCAAAATGGACACTGTTGAATACAGACAAATTATCTTAAGAAACTTGATCTTACTAATGTAATTCATCATCTTTAACTATTCTGAGTGTTTTCTGGGTGGAAATGTAAGTCTATCAGTCCATGGTAACACATTTCACCTCCTGTGTCCAAAATAAGCTTAGAATGGTGAGAGAAAGCCAAAATGGACACTGTTGAATACAGACAAATTATCTTAAGAAACTTCATCCAACTACTGTAATTCATCATCTTGAACTATTCTGAGTGTTTCCTGTACAGAAGTTCAGGTTTGCCAGCCCCTGGAAAGACAATTCACCTCCTGTGTCTAAAATAGGCTGGTGAGAATGGTGAATTAGAATGGAGAATTAGAATGGTGAGAGAAAGCCAAAATGGACACTTTTGAATACAGACAAATTATCTTAAGAAACTTCATCCAACTACTGTAATTCATCATCTTGAACTATTCTGAGTGTTTCCTGTACAGAAGTTCAGCTTTGCCAGCCCCTGGAAAGACAATTCACCTCCTGTGTCTAAAATAGGCTGGTGAGAATGGTGAATTAGAATGGAGAATTAGAATGGTGAGAGAAAGCCAAAATGGACACTGTTGAATACAGACAAATTATCTTAAGAAACTTGATCTTACTAATGTAATTCATCATCTTGAACTATTCTGAGTGTTTTCTGGGCGGAAATGTAAGTCTATCAGTCCATGGTAACACATTTCACCTCCTGTGTCTAAAATACGCTTAGAATGGTGAGAGAAAGCCAAAATGGACACTGTTGAATACAGACAAATTATCTTAAGAAACTTGATCTTACTAATGTAATTCATCATCTTGAACTATTCTGAGTGTTTTCTGGGCGGAAATGTAAGTCTATCAGTCCATGGTAACAAATTTCACCTCCTGTGTCTAAAATACGCTTAGAATGGTGAGAGAAAGCCAAAATGGACACTGTTGAATACAGACAAATTATCTTAAGAAACTTGATCTTACTAATGTAATTCATCATCTTTAACTATTCTGAGTGTTTTCTGGGCGGAAATGTAAGTCTATCAGTCCATGGTAACACATTTCACCTCCTGTGTCTAAAATACGCTTAGAATGGTGAGAGAAAGCCAAAATGGACACTGTTGAATACAGACAAATTATCTTAAGAAACTTCATCCAACTACTGTAATTCATCATCTTGAACTATTCTGAGTGTTTTCTGGGCGGAAATGTAAGTCTATCAGTCCATGGTAACACATTTCACCTCCTGTGTCTAAAATAAGCTTAGAATGGTGAGAGAAAGCCAAAATGGACACTGTTGAATACAGACAAATTATCTTAAGAAACTTCATCCAACTACTGTAATTCATCATCTTGAACTATTCTGAGTGTTTCCTGTACAGAAGTTCAGGTTTGCCAGCCCCTGGAAAGACAATTCAACCTCCTGTGTCCAAAAAAGGCTGGTGAGAATGGTGAATTAGAATGGAGAATTAGAATGGTGAGAGAAAGCCAAAATGGACACTGTTGAATACAGACAAATTATCTTAAGAAACTTCATCCAACTACTGTAATTCATCATCTTGAACTATTCTGAGTGTTTCCTGTACAGAAGTTCAGGTTTGCCAGCCCCTGGAAAGACAATTCACCTCCTGTGTCCAAAACAGGCTTAGAATGGTGAGAGAAAGCCAAAATGGACACTGTTGAATACAGACAAATTATCTTAAGAAACTTCATCCAACTAATGTAATTCATCATGATCACTCAGAATAGTTAAAGATGATGAATTTCATCAGTTGGAATAAGTTTCTTAAGATAATTTGTCTGTATTCAACAGTGTCCATTTTGGCTTTCTCTCACCATACTAAGCCTATTTTAGACACAGGAGGTGAATTGTCTTTCCAGGGGCTGGCAAACCTGAACTTCTGTACAGGAAACACTCAGAATAGTTAAAGATGATGAATTACATTAATTGGATGAAGTTTCTCCAGCTAATTTGTCTGTGTTAATCATACGCTCATTTTCATGTTTTCTACCCAAACTAAGGTTATTGGACACAGGAGGTGAATTGTGTTTCTGGGTCTGACAGGTCTGAAATCCTGTGCAGGAAACACTGGCACACCTGAAATCCTGTGCAGGAAACACTGGCACACCTGAACTTCTGTACAGGAAACATTCAGAATAGTTAAGAAACTTGATCTAACTAATGTAATTCATCATGTTTAAGATAATTTGTCTGTGTTCATCATACGTTCATGTTCAAGTTTCTTAAGACAATTTGTCTGTAAGACAATGTTTTCTCCCCAAATTAAGCTCATTGGACACAGGAGGTGAATTGTGTTTCTGGGTCTGACAGGTCTGAAATCCTGTGCAGGAAACACTGGCACACCTGAAATCCTGTACAGGAAACACCCAGAATAGTTAAAGATGATGAATTACATTAATAAGATCAAGTTTCTTAAGATAATTTGTCAGTGTTCATCATGTGTTCATTTTGGCGTTCTCTCACCATTGTAGCTTATTTTGGACACAGAAGGTGAATTGTGTTTCCAGGGACAGATAGAATTACATTTTTGCCTAGAAAACACTCACAACAGTTAGAGATGATGAATTACATTAGTTGGATCAAGTTTTTTTTCAGATAATTGGTCTGTATTCAACACGTGTTCATTTGGGCGTTCTCTCGCTATTCTAAGCTTATTTTGGACACAGGAGGTGAATTGTGTTTGCATGTTTTATGTTTTTTTTGGGTTGGTAGGTTTCCCCAGAGTGGAGCTGCAAACCCAAACCTTGTGATAGTCACAGGTTGTCCTCAACTTGTGGATGAAGCCATCGAACACCTCCTTACCTCGAAGCTATGTGATAACATTTACTTGCATGACAACTGT
The DNA here is from genome assembly GCF_042242105.1 of Pempheris klunzingeri. NCBI lineage: Eukaryota > Metazoa > Chordata > Actinopteri > Acropomatiformes > Pempheridae > Pempheris > Pempheris klunzingeri. The sequence continues at coordinate 339,327 of NC_092032.1, forward strand.
TAATTTCACAGTATACATGGCTTTATTTTTACTGTTATTCAGTACTGACAAATGTTGGCATTTTGCCTTCCTTTCTGCCTGTTGTTTTTCTTCAAGCTGGCAACCAAGACATCTCCCTAAGCCATGCTGCGAGAGACGGGCCTGAAATTTCATCAACCCCCTCTTGACCTGGACTCAATGTTGACCCTATAAGTCTTCACTTCTGAGAATGGGATTATTTCACTGAAAGTAGCTCAAAATTAATATTTTCAGAGACTTGTTATCCAGAGAAACTTGATTATGCTCATGTAATTCATCATCTTAAGCTATTCTGATTCTTTACAATATAGAAATTTACATCTGCCAGCCTCTGGAAAGGCAATTCTCCAGTGTCAAAACTGCTCAATATGAAAATTTCAAAACTTTATATGAATTTTTGCTAACAGGAGACTTTTAACTCACAGAAATTTGATTCACCTCATATAATCTATCATGTTTAACTATGCTTGCAGTGAAGAAATTTACATCAAGGATCCCAGCGTCCCTCTGGCAAACATCCGCTTCCTGGATATGAAGACGGATTGCATCCGCTTGTGGGGCTACACTTTATTCTGTGTCCTTGTGTTTACAGAGTCGTGGATAAATGGTAATACATCTGACTCCAGTGTCAAACTAAGGGAACAAACACTGCACAGAGCAGACAGGGAGGCTGCCTCATCTGGTATGCTCTGCGGTAATGTATACAAACAACTCATGATGCTGCAATATGAAGAGGATTTCTCAGTTCTTTTGTGGAGTTTAAATTTTTTTTTTTTTTTTTACCTACCACGACAGTTTTTCTCTTTAAAAAAGAAGATAACAAAACTAAATAGACAAGCTCATTGGAGTAATTCCCAGACTTGAGCATAATTTGTGAAAACTTGCAAGGATACTGCGTGCCACCAAATTAGAAGAACCACCCTTAATCTGGACAGCTTTAAAACCTATAGAAAGGCCCTCTATAATGCAATGTCTATTACTCCTCATTAATAGAAGGACATAAAAACATGTCAGCATGTCAGCCAGGCTGGCAAAGAGCCAGAACTCTATTGAGCCTTGTATTCTATTCCTTTAGAACTAAGAGAGAATTATATCATTAAAGAACCTCATGAAGTCTTAAATTCTATTAGAGACAAAATTCATGACCCCCTGCCCTTAACAGGCTCTAATTTAACCTCAAATTTAGGGACCATTGGGATCTGTTGAACTTCATGTGTATTTGGATCTTCCTGAAGCTTCAATGATTTCCTCACCCAAACTTGTCTCCAGTTGGAATGCAGCTGGGCTACTTAAGCAGACATGATCTTCACTTCCTGGTAGGTCAGATGAGCGACAGAAACTTGAACAGGATCACAGCAGAGAGGATCACTGATGTCTGTCTTCCATCTTTGGTGGACATGTACAACCAATGCATTAGCAGAGGAGGCTGCATCACGAATGATCCCCATTATCCCTCTCCTGCCATTGGGGAAAAGCAAACTATCGACACAAAGGCATTTGTTACAGCTAGCATACAGAGCAAAAGGCTAGTAATGACCAGATCCAAACAGCATCTGCAGATTTTTTTATAGTTTAGTCGTTAGCGGAATTTAGCAGAATACTTTTTTGCTTGTAAATATAATATCGTTTTCAGATGACAATGTTAACTGAATTGAAATTCCTTCAAAATCTGTGGTCAATCTGCAGAGATGTTGTTGGAATTCTGCAGGCACAGATTCAAGTGGGCCTGATAATGAGCACGTTGTAAAACAGTACTAGCAAGCAAATAAGCACAAGCTATAACCAATAGAATTATAGCAACTGAAATATATAGGAACGCTAGCTAGCCGAATGCAGTAAGACAACCCTCACTCCTTACTACAAGCTAACATTACTTGTTAGCTCTAAATCATGACATGTTAAAAGAAAAAAACAACAATCACTGTGAAAAAATAAATCCACTGCTAATATCTACACTAATAGTGTGAAACATAAACCTGAGAATGTCAAACTCACATTTTTACAAGTGCACAAACTAAAAGAAATGTGCAGGTAATGGTTACCTTGTCGGAGGTTATCTGCAGGCTGCACTCACTGCTGCAGAGTGGCACATGGAGGTCACTTATACAGCGCATGCTCACCATCTGGCAGCTGGCTCTCGGTTTGATCTTGCCTCTTTCATGTCTCTTCTGAAGTGACCGTCGCCGACCCCCGCCACCCCCCCTCCCCGCCCTTGCCTTTGATCTTTCTCCGTCCATGTTAACTCCGTGTGACCACAGCGCAGCACAGGGATCAGCCCGTCTTAAGATCTTGCCTGACTTGAACCAGGATGACCATCAGATGTGATGATGTGATGATAAAAATGTGAGTCAAATATTCCCATTTATATTACACGGTGTTCATGTATTTTTTTTCATTGTTATTCAGTTGTTGAGACTCTGAATAATTGTTTTCTGTCGTTAACATGATGTGATTCAGAGCTAGTTACTAGCTTATCGTGAGCACTGCATTCTGCTAGCTAACGCTACAGTTTCTGTGCGTTTCGTCGCCATTTTCTGTTGTTTGATGTACGGAATTCTTGCTAATCGCTATTGCTAGCTTATTACACACTCAGTACAAGTTAGCTCTGTATGCTAAATTATCTGTTTATCTAGACTATTATCTGTGTAGATGCCTACCTCTAGCTTTGCTGTCTGTGCTAGATTTTCCAACAGTAATCACAAGGCATGTGCATTTCAAGCAAAAAAAGTCATCATTGTCTACTGGCATCCAGCCAAGACCAAGCGCTGAAGGGCAGTGTGATCACCCCAAAAGGAGAGAAAGACATCAGATACTAGTGATGTGTGGGTCGTGAACGATCCGGTTCTTAGAGCCGGCTCTTTGAAGTGAAAGACGGGAGCCTGCTCCTGATCGGGAGCCGATCCGATCAGGGGCAATATGTTGGTTTTTCGGGAGGGGGGGGGGGTATAGACAAAGCACAGTGAGCACATGAACTGGAGTGAGGGAGAGACAAGAGAGCAAGAGAGAGCACTGCTACAAGTCAGGCTGCAGGCAGGACAGGTGAGAAACATGAGGACAGAAAATGTAGAAAAATTTGGACACATTTTAATATATATATTTTTTTAATATTGATAGTTCAAAGGCAGAGTGCAGACTTTGCTAAATTAAAATTTCATATCAGGCAGGCTCCACAAATAACCTGCACAAGCATGCGTGTACTGTTTACCCATCAATTCAGTTAGAGGAGGAAAGACAAGCAAGGGAACCTGCTGTTAATGAAGGTGCCAGTGTGTCTACTGCTCCTACAATGTCTACAGCATTATCCAGGACAACACCACAGCCACCAAGACCGACAGCCCAGAGCTCTATGACCACAGTAAAATTAAATAATTTCAAATCAATAAGGCAATATAAACAATAAATATTCTATATAATGTGTATTTTACATTAATAATTCATTTTACACATAATTTGGTAATAATTTTATTGAAGCAACAAAAAAAATCTGAGGAGCCACTTGGGAGCCGAAAGAGCTGGCTCTTTTTAGGGAGCCGACCCAAAAGAGCCGGCTCTCTAAAAAGAGCCGAAATTCCCATCACTAGCAGATACCAGTTAAGCTAACCCAGCTTGTACTGAGGGCTCCTTCCAGCTAATGGTCACAGTTGTCTAGTAGATGAAATGGGATTCCCTGCTCCCTAAACTCCCTCCCTAAGCATAAAGAAATCAGAGACTGTTTGTACCCACATCTTTACAGAGACCTGACATCGCCTTTACAGCCAGGATCTATTTATTACTCTGGCAAAAACTAATTTTATAATTTTATGACTAATAATATTCGAAAAGTATGACCCATCCCTACTAATCATCCTATTGTGTTCTATTGTTCAATAAGTACGCACTGTGATGAACCTTTGCATTTTTATACCTTTATTTTCTCATTAGGCTCATTTCACACACCTTTACCTGTACTTGCTTTTGATATAGATTAGCATCCTAAACTCTAGACGTAGACTCTGCATCTTCTTTTCACACCAAAATAGTCTTGTAAACATTTTCTTACACAATTTTGCTGGTCTTTCAGCTGGACCTAAAGCAACTATTTTGTAAGGACCCGCATTCTTTTAATGGACAGCCCGAGATTATTCACATCATCACCCGGAGGGTTCAGTCGGTCTCAGAAGCGCCTTTAAAGGGTAGAGTATCACAATATCACACGTAACCATTGTTTGATTGGATGCTAAGGTCCGCACTAATGATGGGAATTTCGGCTCCCAAGTGGCTCCTCAGATTTTTTTTGTTGCTTCAATAAATTTATTACCAAATTATGTGTAAAATGAATTACTAATGTAAAAAAAACACATATAGAATATTTATTGTTTATCTAGCTGTATTCATTTGAAATTATGAATTTTATTATTATTAAATTATTTACTGGGGTCATAGAGCTCTGGGCTGTAGGTCTTGGTGGCTGTAGTGTTGTCCTGGATGATGCTGTAGACATTGTAAGAGCAGCAACTATTGCGGTAGACACACTGGTACCTTCATTAATAGCAGGTTCCCTTGCTTGTCTTTCTCCTCTAACTGAATTGATGGGTGAACAGTACACACATGATGCCTGATGCCTGCCTGATATGAAATTTTAATTTTGCAAAGTCTGCACTCTGTCCTTGAACTATCAATTATATTAAAATGTGTCCAAATTTTACTACATTATCTGTTGCTCACGTTTCTTACCTGTTCTGCCTGCAGTCTCTGACTCTGATGTGTCTTTCAGGATAGTGTCTGTTTTCTGGAGACAACGGGAGGTGAAGATGAGGCCTTTTTGTCTGCTGTAGAGCTGCACCAACCACACCAGACCAGGATACCGTAGGTCAGTACACTTAGGACAGAGGATTGGTAGAAGGACAGCAGCAGATGTTGTGACAGGTTGCACTTCCTGATGAGGGAGACCCAGAAGGAGATGTGGATCACCCACACAGATGCAGTTACCCCAGTACTTCTCTGGACTATGAGGTAAGGTAGCCTATTAGGCACCGCAGTCCTGCCACACAATTTACTTCCGCTGATGTTCTCAGATGTATTTGTGGTATTAAGGGGAACATGACCACCTATGCAACGTTTTACAGTCATGACCTCTAGCTCCCCTGTAGCTTATCGTGTCATGTCATGCATGTAATGGTACACACAATAAGATCAAGATGTCCTCAACACCTGTTTCTACTTGTAAGCAGACACAGACACAAGTTTCTACATTATACACATTGAATATTGATGGCCATGAAGGATGAAGTGATTTTTGAATCAAGTTTCTTGTGATTGTTTGTATGCACATAGAAGGGATGGTTTGTGATTTTTGAATACACATGTGACACAGCAAAAATAGAGAGTGAAAATGAGCTGTGATAGATAGATAGATAGATTCCTTTTACTGTCATTGTAAATAAATACAACGAAATTCAAAGCACAAAAAAGTGAAACAAAACCATAAAAGTACAAAGATACAAAAACAACAAATGCCAAAGAATAAATTATATTCCACTCAAATTATTACACAGGCCCTATGTTTTAAGTGCATTATTTAGTTTGGTGATGGCTTGAGGATAAAAACTATGTAACAGTCTGGTGGTGCATGTTTTAACTGTCCGGTAGCGTCTCCCTGAGGGGAGAAGGTCAAACAGGTGGTGGGTAGGGTGAGATGTGTCTTTCAGGATAGTGTCTGTTTTCTGGAGACAACGGGAGGTGAAGATGAGGCCTTTTGTCTGCTGTAGAGCTGCACCAGCCACACCAGACCAGGATGCCGTAGGTCAGTACACTTAGGACAGAGGATTGGTAGAAAGACAGCAGCAGATGTTGTGACAGGTTGCACTTCCTGATGAGGGAGACCCAGAAGAAGATGTGGATCACCTACACAGATGCAGTTACCCCAGTACTTCTCTGGACTATGAGGTAAGGTAGCCTATTAGGCACCGCAGTCCTGCCACACAATTTACTTCCGCTGATGTTCTCAGATGTATTTGTGGTATTAAGGGGAAAATGACCATCTATGCAACGTTTTACAGTCATGACCTCTAGCTCCCCTGTAGCTTATCGTGCCATGTCATGCATGTAATGGTACACACAATAAGATCAAGATGTCCTCAACACCTGTTTCTACTTGTAAGCAGACACAGACACACGTTTCTACATTATACACATTGAGTATTGATGGCCATGAAGGATGAAGTGATTTTTGAATCAAGTTTCTTGTGATTGTTTGTATGCACATAGTAGGGATGGGTTGGGATTTTTGAATACACATGTGACACAGCAAAAATAGAGAGTGAAAATGAGCTGTGATAGATAGATAGATAGATAGATAGATAGATAGATAGATAGATAGATAGATAGATAGATAGATAGATAGATAGATAGATTCCTTTTACTGTCATTGTAAATAAATACAATGAAATTCAAAGCACAAAAAAGTGAAACAAAACCATAAAAGTACAAAGATACAAAAACAACAAATGCCAAAGAATAAATTATATTCCACTCAAATTATTACACAGGCCCTATGTTTTAAGTGCATTATTTAGTTTGGTGATGGCTTGAGGATAAAAACTATGCAACAGTCTGGTGGTGCATGTTTTAACTGTCCGGTAGCGTCTCCCTGAGGGGAGAAGGTCAAACAGGTGGTGGGTAGGGTGAGATGTGTCTTTCAGGATAGTGTCTGTTTTCTGGAGACAACGGGAGGTGAAGATGAGGCCTTTTGTCTGCTGTAGAGCTGCACCAGCCACACCAGACCAGGATGCCGTAGGTCAGTACACTTAGGACAGAGGATTGGTAGAAGGACAGCAGCAGATGTTGTGACAGGTTGCACTTCCTGATGAGGGAGACCCAGAAGAAGATGTGGATCACCTACACAGATGCAGTTACCCCAGTACTTCTCTGGACTATGAGGTAAGGTAGCCTATTAGGCACCGCAGTCCTGCCACACAATTTACTTCCGCTGATGTTCTCAGATGTATTTGTGGTATTAAGGGGAACATGACCATCTATGCAACGTTTTACAGTCATGACCTCTAGCTCCCCTGTAGCTTATCGTGTCATGTCATGCATGTAATGGTACACACAAAAAGATCAAGATGTCCTCAACACCTGTTTCTACTTGTAAGCAGACACAGACACACGTTTCTACATTATACACATTGAATATTGATGGCCATGAAGGATGAAGTGATTTTTGAATCAAGTTTCTTGTGATTGTTTGTATGCACATAGAAGGGATGGTTTGTGATTTTTGAATACACATGTGACACAGCAAAAATAGAGAGTGAAAATGAGCTGTGATAGATAGATAGATAGATTCCTTTTACTGTCATTGTAAATAAATACAACGAAATTCAAAGCACAAAAAAGTGAAACAAAACCATAAAAGTACAAAGATACAAAAACAACAAATGCCAAAGAATAAATTATATTCCACTCAAATTATTACACAGGCCCTATGTTTTAAGTGCATTATTTAGTTTGGTGATGGCTTGAGGATAAAAACTATGTAACAGTCTGGTGGTGCATGTTTTAACTGTCCGGTAGCGTCTCCCTGAGGGGAGAAGGTCAAACAGGTGGTGGGTAGGGTGAGATGTGTCTTTCAGGATAGTGTCTGTTTTCTGGAGACAACGGGAGGTGAAGATGAGGCCTTTTGTCTGCTGTAGAGCTGCACCAGCCACACCAGACCAGGATGCCGTAGGTCAGTACACTTAGGACAGAGGATTGGTAGAAAGACAGCAGCAGATGTTGTGACAGGTTGCACTTCCTGATGAGGGAGACCCAGAAGAAGATGTGGATCACCTACACAGATGCAGTTACCCCAGTACTTCTCTGGACTATGAGGTAAGGTAGCCTATTAGGCACCGCAGTCCTGCCACACAATTTACTTCCGCTGATGTTCTCAGATGTATTTGTGGTATTAAGGGGAACATGACCATCTATGCAACGTTTTACAGTCATGACCTCTAGCTCCCCTGTAGCTTATCGTGCCATGTCATGCATGTAATGGTACACACAATAAGATCAAGATGTCCTCAACACCTGTTTCTACTTGTAAGCAGACACAGACACACGTTTCTACATTATACACATTGAGTATTGATGGCCATGAAGGATGAAGTGATTTTTGAATCAAGTTTCTTGTGATTGTTTGTATGCACATAGTAGGGATGGGTTGTGATTTTTGAATACACATGTGACACAGCAAAAATAGAGAGTGAAAATGAGCTGTGATAGATAGATAGATAGATAGATAGATAGATAGATAGATAGATAGATAGATTCCTTTTACTGTCATTGTAAATAAATGCAATGAAATTCAAAGCACAAAAAAGTGAAACAAAACCATAAAAGTACAAAGATACAAAAACAACAAATGCCAAAGAATAAATTATATTCCACTCAAATTATTACACAGGCCCTATGTTTTAAGTGCATTATTTAGTTTGGTGATGGCTTGAGGATAAAAACTATGTAACAGTCTGGTGGTGCATGTTTTAACTGTCCGGTAGCGTCTCCCTGAGGGGAGAAGGTCAAACAGGTGGTGGGTAGGGTGAGATGTGTCTTTCAGGATAGTGTCTGTTTTCTGGAGACAACGGGAGGTGAAGATGAGGCCTTTTTGTCTGCTGTAGAGCTGCACCAACCACACCAGACCAGGATGCCGTAGGTCAGTACACTTAGGACAGAGGATTGGTAGGACAGCAGCAGATGTTGTGACAGTTTGCACTTCCTGAGAACCCTCAGAAACCAGAGAGTTTGTGTTTTTTCCCCAAGTGAGGTCTTCTGAAATTTGTGTGCCCAGAAACTTAAATGTTGGCACCCTCTCCACACCTTCCCAGTATATCTCCAGTGGCTGATGGTCATTCTTTTTCCTCCTGAAGTCAATGATCAAAGGAGACAAAGGAGACCTCCTGACTGACTATGGTCGGTTGTTTAAAAAGTCCTGTATCCATAGGCAGATGTTGTGGTGTAGGTGTGGTGTAGGTCGGACATCTTTTCAAACAGTCTGCTTGGGAGGATGGTAGAAAAGGCAGAACTTTAATCCACAACAGCAAACTTGCATATGTTTCATACCAGAAACATTATACATTTTCAATGTTTCAATCATAGATTATGATTCAGACATGGAATATTTTTTCAAATCAACATTTCTTGTATTGGTTTGAAATGAAAAGCCCCATAGAGTTTCTGTGGACAGAATCCCTTTCATTTGTTAGGAAGATTTTTATTTGATGTCTATTATCAAATTTATTTCAAAGCAGACAGATAAGCAGGTTGGCTGAAAACACTACAGCAGCACCATAGTGTAGCAATTCAGCGAGGTAGCCATCACACACAGGTAGAGGTAGGCAAGTCTGGCCCCAACATTAGAATAAGATGCAGGATTTGAAATACACATGGTGTCTAAGCATATAATCTGCAACTGTAACGCTCGAGGTGAATTGTGTTTCCAGGGACTGATAGACTTACATTTTTGCCCAGAAAACACTCAGAATAGTTAAAGATGATGAATTTCATTAGTTGGATGGAGTTTCTTAAGATAATTTGTCTGTATTCAACAGTGTCCATTTTGGCTTTCTCTCACCATTCTAATTCTCCATTCTAATTCACCATTCTCACCAGCCTTTTTTGGACACAGGAGGTTGAATTGTCTTTCCAGGGGCTGGCAAACCTGAACTTCTGTACAGGAAACACTCAGAATAGTTCAAGATGATGAATTACAGTAGTTGGATGAAGTTTCTTAAGATAATTTGTCTGTATTCAACAGTGTCCATTTTGGCTTTCTCTCACCATTCTAAGCCTATTTTGGACACAGGAGGTGAATTGTCTTTCCAGAAGCTGGCAAAGCTGAACTTCTGCACAGGAAACACTTAGAATAGTTCAAGATGATGAATTATAGTAGTTGGATGAAGTTTCTTAAGATAATTTGTCTGTATTCAACAGTGTCCATTTTGGCTTTCTCTCACCATTCTAAGCCTATTTTGGACACAGGAGGTGAATTGTCTTTCCAGAAGCTGGCAAAGCTGAACTTCTGCACAGGAAACACTTAGAATAGTTAAAGATGATGAATTATAGTAGTTGGATCAAGTTTCTTAAGATAATTTGTCTGTATTCAACAGTGTCCATTTTGGCTTTCTCTCACCATTCTAAGCCTATTTTGGACACAGGAGGTGAAATGTGTTATCATGGACTGATAGACTTACATTTCTGCCCAGAAAACACTTAGAGTAGTTAAAGATGATGAATTACATTAGTTGGATGAAGTTTCTTAAGATAATTTGTCTGTATTCAACAGTGTCCATTTTGGCTTTCTCTCACCATTCTAAGCCTATTTTGGACACAGGAGGTGAAATGTGTTATCATGGACTGATAGACTTACATTTCTGCCCAGAAAACACTTAGAGTAGTTAAAGATGATGAATTACATTAGTTGGATGAAGTTTCTTAAGATAATTTGTCTGTATTCAACAGTGTCCATTTTGGCTTTCTCTCACCATTCTAAGCCTATTTTGGACACAGGAGGTGAATTGTCTTTCCAGAAGCTGGCAAAGCTGAACTTCTGCACAGGAAACACTTAGAATAGTTCAAGATGATGAATTATAGTAGTTGGATGAAGTTTCTTAAGATAATTTGTCTGTATTCAACAGTGTCCATTTTGGCTTTCTCTCACCATTCTAAGCCTATTTTGGACACAGGAGGTGAAATGTGTTATCATGGACTGATAGACTTACATTTCTGCCCAGAAAACACTTAGAGTAGTTAAAGATGATGAATTACATTAGTTGGATGAAGTTTCTTAAGATAATTTGTCTGTATTCAACAGTGTCCATTTTGGCTTTCTCTCACCATTCTAAGCCTATTTTGGACACAGGAGGTGAAATGTGTTATCATGGACTGATAAGCTTACATTTCTGCCCAGAAAACACTTAGAGTAGTTAAAGATGATGAATTACATTAGTTGGATGAAGTTTCTTAAGATAATTTGTCTGTATTCAACAGTGTCCATTTTGGCTTTCTCTCACCATTCTAAGCCTATTTTGGACACAGGAGGTGAATTGTCTTTCCAGAAGCTGGCAAAGCTGAACTTCTGCACAGGAAACACTTAGAATAGTTCAAGATGATGAATTATAGTAGTTGGATGAAGTTTCTTAAGATAATTTGTCTGTATTCAACAGTGTCCATTTTGGCTTTCTCTCACCATTCTAAGCCTATTTTGGACACAGGAGGTGAATTGTCTTTCCAGAAGCTGGCAAAGCTGAACTTCTGCACAGGAAACACTTAGAATAGTTAAAGATGATGAATTATAGTAGTTGGATGAAGTTTCTTAAGATAATTTGTCTGTATTCAACAGTGTCCATTTTGGCTTTCTCTCACCATTCTAAGCCTATTTTGGACACAGGAGGTGAATTGTCTTTCCAGAAGCTGGCAAAGCTGAACTTCTGCACAGGAAACACTTAGAATAGTTCAAGATGATGAATTATAGTAGTTGGATGAAGTTTCTTAAGATAATTTGTCTGTATTCAACAGTGTCCATTTTGGCTTTCTCTCACCATTCTAAGCCTATTTTGGACACAGGAGGTGAAATGTGTTATCATGGACTGATAGACTTACATTTCTGGCCAGAAAACACTTAGAGTAGTTAAAGATGATGAATTACATTAGTTGGATGAAGTTTCTTAAGATAATTTGTCTGTATTCAACAGTGTCCATTTTGGCTTTCTCTCACCATTCTAAGCCTATTTTGGACACAGGAGGTGAAATGTGTTATCATGGACTGATAGACTTACATTTCTGCCCAGAAAACACTTAGAGTAGTTAAAGATGATGAATTACATTAGTTGGATGAAGTTTCTTAAGATAATTTGTCTGTATTCAACAGTGTCCATTTTGGCTTTCTCTCACCATTCTAAGCCTATTTTGGACACAGGAGGTGAATTGTCTTTCCAGAAGCTGGCAAAGCTGAACTTCTGCACAGGAAACACTTAGAGTAGTTAAAGATGATGAATTATAGTAGTTGGATGAAGTTTCTTAAGATAATTTGTCTGTATTCAACAGTGTCCATTTTGGCTTTCTCTCACCATTCTAAGCCTATTTTGGACACAGGAGGTGAAATGTGTTATCATGGACTGATAGACTTACATTTCTGCCCAGAAAACACTTAGAGTAGTTAAAGATGATGAATTACATTAGTTGGATGAAGTTTCTTAAGATAATTTGTCTGTATTCAACAGTGTCCATTTTGGCTTTCTCTCACCATTCTAAGCCTATTTTGGACACAGGAGGTGAATTGTCTTTCCAGAAGCTGGCAAAGCTGAACTTCTGCACAGGAAACACTTAGAGTAGTTAAAGATGATGAATTATAGTAGTTGGATGAAGTTTCTTAAGATAATTTGTCTGTATTCAACAGTGTCCATTTTGGCTTTCTCTCACCATTCTAAGCCTATTTTGGACACAGGAGGTGAAATGTGTTATCATGGACTGATAGACTTACATTTCTGCCCAGAAAACACTTAGAGTAGTTAAAGATGATGAATTACATTAGTTGGATGAAGTTTCTTAAGATAATTTGTCTGTATTCAACAGTGTCCATTTTGGCTTTCTCTCACCATTCTAAGCCTATTTTGGACACAGGAGGTGAATTGTCTTTCCAGAAGCTGGCAAAGCTGAACTTCTGCACAGGAAACACTTAGAATAGTTCAAGATGATGAATTATAGTAGTTGGATGAAGTTTCTTAAGATAATTTGTCTGTATTCAACAGTGTCCATTTTGGCTTTCTCTCACCATTCTAAGCCTATTTTGGACACAGGAGGTGAAATGTGTTATCATGGACTGATAGACTTACATTTCTGCCCAGAAAACACTTAGAGTAGTTAAAGATGATGAATTACATTAGTTGGATGAAGTTTCTTAAGATAATTTGTCTGTATTCAACAGTGTCCATTTTGGCTTTCTCTCACCATTCTAAGCCTATTTTGGACACAGGAGGTGAATTGTCTTTCCAGAAGCTGGCAAAGCTGAACTTCTGCACAGGAAACACTTAGAATAGTTCAAGATGATGAATTATAGTAGTTGGATGAAGTTTCTTAAGATAATTTGTCTGTATTCAACAGTGTCCATTTTGGCTTTCTCTCACCATTCTAAGCCTATTTTGGACACAGGAGGTGAATTGTCTTTCCAGAAGCTGGCAAAGCTGAACTTCTGCACAGGAAACACTTAGAATAGTTAAAGATGATGAATTATAGTAGTTGGATCAAGTTTCTTAAGATAATTTGTCTGTATTCAACAGTGTCCATTTTGGCTTTCTCTCACCATTCTAAGCCTATTTTGGACACAGGAGGTGAATTGTCTTTCCAGAAGCTGGCAAAGCTGAACTTCTGCACAGGAAACACTTAGAATAGTTCAAGATGATGAATTATAGTAGTTGGATGAAGTTTCTTAAGATAATTTGTCTGTATTCAACAGTGTCCATTTTGGCTTTCTCTCACCATTCTAAGCCTATTTTGGACACAGGAGGTGAAATGTGTTATCATGGACTGATAGACTTACATTTCTGGCCAGAAAACACTTAGAGTAGTTAAAGATGATGAATTACATTAGTTGGATGAAGTTTCTTAAGATAATTTGTCTGTATTCAACAGTGTCCATTTTGGCTTTCTCTCACCATTCTAAGCCTATTTTGGACACAGGAGGTGAATTGTCTTTCCAGAAGCTGGCAAAGCTGAACTTCTGCACAGGAAACACTTAGAGTAGTTAAAGATGATGAATTATAGTAGTTGGATGAAGTTTCTTAAGATAATTTGTCTGTATTCAACAGTGTCCATTTTGGCTTTCTCTCACCATTCTAAGCCTATTTTGGACACAGGAGGTGAAATGTGTTATCATGGACTGATAGACTTACATTTCTGCCCAGAAAACACTTAGAGTAGTTAAAGATGATGAATTACATTAGTTGGATGAAGTTTCTTAAGATAATTTGTCTGTATTCAACAGTGTCCATTTTGGCTTTCTCTCACCATTCTAAGCCTATTTTGGACACAGGAGGTGAATTGTCTTTCCAGAAGCTGGCAAAGCTGAACTTCTGCACAGGAAACACTTAGAATAGTTCAAGATGATGAATTATAGTAGTTGGATGAAGTTTCTTAAGATAATTTGTCTGTATTCAACAGTGTCCATTTTGGCTTTCTCTCACCATTCTAAGCCTATTTTGGACACAGGAGGTGAAATGTGTTATCATGGACTGATAGACTTACATTTCTGGCCAGAAAACACTTAGAGTAGTTAAAGATGATGAATTACATTAGTTGGATGAAGTTTCTTAAGATAATTTGTCTGTATTCAACAGTGTCCATTTTGGCTTTCTCTCACCATTCTAAGCCTATTTTGGACACAGGAGGTGAATTGTCTTTCCAGAAGCTGGCAAAGCTGAACTTCTGCACAGGAAACACTCAGAATAGTTCAAGATGATGAATTATAGTAGTTGGATGAAGTTTCTTAAGATAATTTGTCTGTATTCAACAGTGTCCATTTTGGCTTTCTCTCACCATTCTAAGCCTATTTTGGACACAGGAGGTGAATTGTCTTTCCAGAAGCTGGCAAAGCTGAACTTCTGCACAGGAAACACTTAGAATAGTTAAAGATGATGAATTATAGTAGTTGGATGAAGTTTCTTAAGATAATTTGTCTGTATTCAACAGTGTCCATTTTGGCTTTCTCTCACCATTCTAAGCCTATTTTGGACACAGGAGGTGAAATGTGTTATCATGGACTGATAGACTTACATTTCTGCCCAGAAAACACTTAGAGTAGTTAAAGATGATGAATTACATTAGTTGGATGAAGTTTCTTAAGATAATTTGTCTGTATTCAACAGTGTCCATTTTGGCTTTCTCTCACCATTCTAAGCCTATTTTGGACACAGGAGGTGAAATGTGTTATCATGGACTGATAGACTTACATTTCTGCCCAGAAAACACTTAGAGTAGTTAAAGATGATGAATTACATTAGTTGGATGAAGTTTCTTAAGATAATTTGTCTGTATTCAACAGTGTCCATTTTGGCTTTCTCTCACCATTCTAAGCCTATTTTGGACACAGGAGGTGAATTGTCTTTCCAGAAGCTGGCAAAGCTGAACTTCTGCACAGGAAACACTTAGAATAGTTCAAGATGATGAATTATAGTAGTTGGATGAAGTTTCTTAAGATAATTTGTCTGTATTCAACAGTGTCCATTTTGGCTTTCTCTCACCATTCTAAGCCTATTTTGGACACAGGAGGTGAATTGTCTTTCCAGAAGCTGGCAAAGCTGAACTTCTGCACAGGAAACACTTAGAATAGTTAAAGATGATGAATTATAGTAGTTGGATGAAGTTTCTTAAGATAATTTGTCTGTATTCAACAGTGTCCATTTTGGCTTTCTCTCACCATTCTAAGCCTATTTTGGACACAGGAGGTGAATTGTCTTTCCAGAAGCTGGCAAAGCTGAACTTCTGCACAGGAAACACTTAGAATAGTTCAAGATGATGAATTATAGTAGTTGGATGAAGTTTCTTAAGATAATTTGTCTGTATTCAACAGTGTCCATTTTGGCTTTCTCTCACCATTCTAAGCCTATTTTGGACACAGGAGGTGAAATGTGTTATCATGGACTGATAGACTTACATTTCTGGCCAGAAAACACTTAGAGTAGTTAAAGATGATGAATTACATTAGTTGGATGAAGTTTCTTAAGATAATTTGTCTGTATTCAACAGTGTCCATTTTGGCTTTCTCTCACCATTCTAAGCCTATTTTGGACACAGGAGGTGAAATGTGTTATCATGGACTGATAGACTTACATTTCTGCCCAGAAAACACTTAGAGTAGTTAAAGATGATGAATTACATTAGTTGGATGAAGTTTCTTAAGATAATTTGTCTGTATTCAACAGTGTCCATTTTGGCTTTCTCTCACCATTCTAAGCCTATTTTGGACACAGGAGGTGAATTGTCTTTCCAGAAGCTGGCAAAGCTGAACTTCTGCACAGGAAACACTTAGAGTAGTTAAAGATGATGAATTATAGTAGTTGGATGAAGTTTCTTAAGATAATTTGTCTGTATTCAACAGTGTCCATTTTGGCTTTCTCTCACCATTCTAAGCCTATTTTGGACACAGGAGGTGAAATGTGTTATCATGGACTGATAGACTTACATTTCTGCCCAGAAAACACTTAGAGTAGTTAAAGATGATGAATTACATTAGTTGGATGAAGTTTCTTAAGATAATTTGTCTGTATTCAACAGTGTCCATTTTGGCTTTCTCTCACCATTCTAAGCCTATTTTGGACACAGGAGGTGAATTGTCTTTCCAGAAGCTGGCAAAGCTGAACTTCTGCACAGGAAACACTTAGAGTAGTTAAAGATGATGAATTATAGTAGTTGGATGAAGTTTCTTAAGATAATTTGTCTGTATTCAACAGTGTCCATTTTGGCTTTCTCTCACCATTCTAAGCCTATTTTGGACACAGGAGGTGAAATGTGTTATCATGGACTGATAGACTTACATTTCTGCCCAGAAAACACTTAGAGTAGTTAAAGATGATGAATTACATTAGTTGGATGAAGTTTCTTAAGATAATTTGTCTGTATTCAACAGTGTCCATTTTGGCTTTCTCTCACCATTCTAAGCCTATTTTGGACACAGGAGGTGAATTGTCTTTCCAGAAGCTGGCAAAGCTGAACTTCTGCACAGGAAACACTTAGAATAGTTCAAGATGATGAATTATAGTAGTTGGATGAAGTTTCTTAAGATAATTTGTCTGTATTCAACAGTGTCCATTTTGGCTTTCTCTCACCATTCTAAGCCTATTTTGGACACAGGAGGTGAAATGTGTTATCATGGACTGATAGACTTACATTTCTGCCCAGAAAACACTTAGAGTAGTTAAAGATGATGAATTACATTAGTTGGATGAAGTTTCTTAAGATAATTTGTCTGTATTCAACAGTGTCCATTTTGGCTTTCTCTCACCATTCTAAGCCTATTTTGGACACAGGAGGTGAATTGTCTTTCCAGAAGCTGGCAAAGCTGAACTTCTGCACAGGAAACACTTAGAATAGTTCAAGATGATGAATTATAGTAGTTGGATGAAGTTTCTTAAGATAATTTGTCTGTATTCAACAGTGTCCATTTTGGCTTTCTCTCACCATTCTAAGCCTATTTTGGACACAGGAGGTGAATTGTCTTTCCAGAAGCTGGCAAAGCTGAACTTCTGCACAGGAAACACTTAGAATAGTTAAAGATGATGAATTATAGTAGTTGGATGAAGTTTCTTAAGATAATTTGTCTGTATTCAACAGTGTCCATTTTGGCTTTCTCTCACCATTCTAAGCCTATTTTGGACACAGGAGGTGAATTGTCTTTCCAGAAGCTGGCAAAGCTGAACTTCTGCACAGGAAACACTTAGAATAGTTCAAGATGATGAATTATAGTAGTTGGATGAAGTTTCTTAAGATAATTTGTCTGTATTCAACAGTGTCCATTTTGGCTTTCTCTCACCATTCTAAGCCTATTTTGGACACAGGAGGTGAAATGTGTTATCATGGACTGATAGACTTACATTTCTGGCCAGAAAACACTTAGAGTAGTTAAAGATGATGAATTACATTAGTTGGATGAAGTTTCTTAAGATAATTTGTCTGTATTCAACAGTGTCCATTTTGGCTTTCTCTCACCATTCTAAGCCTATTTTGGACACAGGAGGTGAATTGTCTTTCCAGAAGCTGGCAAAGCTGAACTTCTGCACAGGAAACACTTAGAGTAGTTAAAGATGATGAATTATAGTAGTTGGATGAAGTTTCTTAAGATAATTTGTCTGTATTCAACAGTGTCCATTTTGGCTTTCTCTCACCATTCTAAGCCTATTTTGGACACAGGAGGTGAAATGTGTTATCATGGACTGATAGACTTACATTTCTGCCCAGAAAACACTTAGAGTAGTTAAAGATGATGAATTACATTAGTTGGATGAAGTTTCTTAAGATAATTTGTCTGTATTCAACAGTGTCCATTTTGGCTTTCTCTCACCATTCTAAGCCTATTTTGGACACAGGAGGTGAATTGTCTTTCCAGAAGCTGGCAAAGCTGAACTTCTGCACAGGAAACACTTAGAATAGTTCAAGATGATGAATTATAGTAGTTGGATGAAGTTTCTTAAGATAATTTGTCTGTATTCAACAGTGTCCATTTTGGCTTTCTCTCACCATTCTAAGCCTATTTTGGACACAGGAGGTGAAATGTGTTATCATGGACTGATAGACTTACATTTCTGGCCAGAAAACACTTAGAGTAGTTAAAGATGATGAATTACATTAGTTGGATGAAGTTTCTTAAGATAATTTGTCTGTATTCAACAGTGTCCATTTTGGCTTTCTCTCACCATTCTAAGCCTATTTTGGACACAGGAGGTGAATTGTCTTTCCAGAAGCTGGCAAAGCTGAACTTCTGCACAGGAAACACTCAGAATAGTTCAAGATGATGAATTATAGTAGTTGGATGAAGTTTCTTAAGATAATTTGTCTGTATTCAACAGTGTCCATTTTGGCTTTCTCTCACCATTCTAAGCCTATTTTGGACACAGGAGGTGAATTGTCTTTCCAGAAGCTGGCAAAGCTGAACTTCTGCACAGGAAACACTTAGAATAGTTAAAGATGATGAATTATAGTAGTTGGATGAAGTTTCTTAAGATAATTTGTCTGTATTCAACAGTGTCCATTTTGGCTTTCTCTCACCATTCTAAGCCTATTTTGGACACAGGAGGTGAATTGTCTTTCCAGAAGCTGGCAAAGCTGAACTTCTGCACAGGAAACACTTAGAATAGTTCAAGATGATGAATTATAGTAGTTGGATGAAGTTTCTTAAGATAATTTGTCTGTATTCAACAGTGTCCATTTTGGCTTTCTCTCACCATTCTAAGCCTATTTTGGACACAGGAGGTGAAATGTGTTATCATGGACTGATAGACTTACATTTCTGGCCAGAAAACACTTAGAGTAGTTAAAGATGATGAATTACATTAGTTGGATGAAGTTTCTTAAGATAATTTGTCTGTATTCAACAGTGTCCATTTTGGCTTTCTCTCACCATTCTAAGCCTATTTTGGACACAGGAGGTGAAATGTGTTATCATGGACTGATAGACTTACATTTCTGCCCAGAAAACACTTAGAGTAGTTAAAGATGATGAATTACATTAGTTGGATGAAGTTTCTTAAGATAATTTGTCTGTATTCAACAGTGTCCATTTTGGCTTTCTCTCACCATTCTAAGCCTATTTTGGACACAGGAGGTGAATTGTCTTTCCAGAAGCTGGCAAAGCTGAACTTCTGCACAGGAAACACTTAGAGTAGTTAAAGATGATGAATTATAGTAGTTGGATGAAGTTTCTTAAGATAATTTGTCTGTATTCAACAGTGTCCATTTTGGCTTTCTCTCACCATTCTAAGCCTATTTTGGACACAGGAGGTGAAATGTGTTATCATGGACTGATAGACTTACATTTCTGCCCAGAAAACACTTAGAGTAGTTAAAGATGATGAATTACATTAGTTGGATGAAGTTTCTTAAGATAATTTGTCTGTATTCAACAGTGTCCATTTTGGCTTTCTCTCACCATTCTAAGCCTATTTTGGACACAGGAGGTGAATTGTCTTTCCAGAAGCTGGCAAAGCTGAACTTCTGCACAGGAAACACTTAGAGTAGTTAAAGATGATGAATTATAGTAGTTGGATGAAGTTTCTTAAGATAATTTGTCTGTATTCAACAGTGTCCATTTTGGCTTTCTCTCACCATTCTAAGCCTATTTTGGACACAGGAGGTGAAATGTGTTATCATGGACTGATAGACTTACATTTCTGCCCAGAAAACACTTAGAGTAGTTAAAGATGATGAATTACATTAGTTGGATGAAGTTTCTTAAGATAATTTGTCTGTATTCAACAGTGTCCATTTTGGCTTTCTCTCACCATTCTAAGCCTATTTTGGACACAGGAGGTGAATTGTCTTTCCAGAAGCTGGCAAAGCTGAACTTCTGCACAGGAAACACTTAGAATAGTTCAAGATGATGAATTATAGTAGTTGGATGAAGTTTCTTAAGATAATTTGTCTGTATTCAACAGTGTCCATTTTGGCTTTCTCTCACCATTCTAAGCCTATTTTGGACACAGGAGGTGAAATGTGTTATCATGGACTGATAGACTTACATTTCTGCCCAGAAAACACTTAGAGTAGTTAAAGATGATGAATTACATTAGTTGGATGAAGTTTCTTAAGATAATTTGTCTGTATTCAACAGTGTCCATTTTGGCTTTCTCTCACCATTCTAAGCCTATTTTGGACACAGGAGGTGAATTGTCTTTCCAGAAGCTGGCAAAGCTGAACTTCTGCACAGGAAACACTTAGAATAGTTAAAGATGATGAATTATAGTAGTTGGATGAAGTTTCTTAAGATAATTTGTCTGTATTCAACAGTGTCCATTTTGGCTTTCTCTCACCATTCTAAGCCTATTTTGGACACAGGAGGTGAATTGTCTTTCCAGAAGCTGGCAAAGCTGAACTTCTGCACAGGAAACACTTAGAATAGTTAAAGATGATGAATTATAGTAGTTGGATGAAGTTTCTTAAGATAATTTGTCTGTATTCAACAGTGTCCATTTTGGCTTTCTCTCACCATTCTAAGCCTATTTTGGACACAGGAGGTGAATTGTCTTTCCAGAAGCTGGCAAAGCTGAACTTCTGCACAGGAAACACTTAGAATAGTTCAAGATGATGAATTATAGTAGTTGGATGAAGTTTCTTAAGATAATTTGTCTGTATTCAACAGTGTCCATTTTGGCTTTCTCTCACCATTCTAAGCCTATTTTGGACACAGGAGGTGAATTGTCTTTCCAGAAGCTGGCAAAGCTGAACTTCTGCACAGGAAACACTTAGAATAGTTAAAGATGATGAATTATAGTAGTTGGATGAAGTTTCTTAAGATAATTTGTCTGTATTCAACAGTGTCCATTTTGGCTTTCTCTCACCATTCTAAGCCTATTTTGGACACAGGAGGTGAAATGTGTTATCATGGACTGATAGGACTTACATTTCTGGCCAGAAAACACTTAGAGTAGTTCAAGATGATGAATTACATTAGTTGGATGAAGTTTCTTAAGATAATTTGTCTGTATTCAACAGTGTCCATTTTGGCTTTCTCTCACCATTCTAAGCCTATTTTGGACACAGGAGGTGAATTGTCTTTCCAGAAGCTGGCAAAGCTGAACTTCTGCACAGGAAACACTTAGAGTAGTTAAAGATGATGAATTATAGTAGTTGGATGAAGTTTCTTAAGATAATTTGTCTGTATTCAACAGTGTCCATTTTGGCTTTCTCTCACCATTCTAAGCCTATTTTGGACACAGGAGGTGAATTGTCTTTCCAGAAGCTGGCAAAGCTGAACTTCTGCACAGGAAACACTTAGAATAGTTAAAGATGATGAATTATAGTAGTTGGATGAAGTTTCTTAAGATAATTTGTCTGTATTCAACAGTGTCCATTTTGGCTTTCTCTCACCATTCTAAGCCTATTTTGGACACAGGAGGTGAAATGTGTTATCATGGACTGATAGGACTTACATTTCTGGCCAGAAAACACTTAGAGTAGTTCAAGATGATGAATTACATTAGTTGGATGAAGTTTCTTAAGATAATTTGTCTGTATTCAACAGTGTCCATTTTGGCTTTCTCTCACCATTCTAAGCCTATTTTGGACACAGGAGGTGAATTGTCTTTCCAGAAGCTGGCAAAGCTGAACTTCTGCACAGGAAACACTTAGAATAGTTAAAGATGATGAATTATAGTAGTTGGATGAAGTTTCTTAAGATAATTTGTCTGTATTCAACAGTGTCCATTTTGGCTTTCTCTCACCATTCTAAGCCTATTTTGGACACAGGAGGTGAATTGTCTTTCCAGAAGCTGGCAAAGCTGAACTTCTGCACAGGAAACACTTAGAATAGTTAAAGATGATGAATTATAGTAGTTGGATGAAGTTTCTTAAGATAATTTGTCTGTATTCAACAGTGTCCATTTTGGCTTTCTCTCACCATTCTAAGCCTATTTTGGACACAGGAGGTGAATTGTCTTTCCAGAAGCTGGCAAAGCTGAACTTCTGCACAGGAAACACTTAGAATAGTTCAAGATGATGAATTATAGTAGTTGGATGAAGTTTCTTAAGATAATTTGTCTGTATTCAACAGTGTCCATTTTGGCTTTCTCTCACCATTCTAAGCCTATTTTGGACACAGGAGGTGAAATGTGTTATCATGGACTGATAGGACTTACATTTCTGGCCAGAAAACACTTAGAGTAGTTCAAGATGATGAATTACATTAGTTGGATGAAGTTTCTTAAGATAATTTGTCTGTATTCAACAGTGTCCATTTTGGCTTTCTCTCACCATTCTAAGCCTATTTTGGACACAGGAGGTGAATTGTCTTTCCAGAAGCTGGCAAAGCTGAACTTCTGCACAGGAAACACTTAGAATAGTTCAAGATGATGAATTATAGTAGTTGGATGAAGTTTCTTAAGATAATTTGTCTGTATTCAACAGTGTCCATTTTGGCTTTCTCTCACCATTCTAAGCCTATTTTGGACACAGGAGGTGAAATGTGTTATCATGGACTGATAGGACTTACATTTCTGGCCAGAAAACACTTAGAGTAGTTCAAGATGATGAATTACATTAGTTGGATGAAGTTTCTTAAGATAATTTGTCTGTATTCAACAGTGTCCATTTTGGCTTTCTCTCACCATTCTAAGCCTATTTTGGACACAGGAGGTGAATTGTCTTTCCAGAAGCTGGCAAAGCTGAACTTCTGCACAGGAAACACTTAGAATAGTTAAAGATGATGAATTATAGTAGTTGGATGAAGTTTCTTAAGATAATTTGTCTGTATTCAACAGTGTCCATTTTGGCTTTCTCTCACCATTCTAAGCCTATTTTGGACACAGGAGGTGAAATGTGTTATCATGGACTGATAGACTTACATTTCTGGCCAGAAAACACTTAGAGTAGTTAAAGATGATGAATTACATTAGTTGGATGAAGTTTCTTAAGATAATTTGTCTGTATTCAACAGTGTCCATTTTGGCTTTCTCTCACCATTCTAAGCCTATTTTGGACACAGGAGGTGAAATGTGTTATCATGGACTGATAGACTTACATTTCTGGCCAGAAAACACTTAGAGTAGTTAAAGATGATGAATTACATTAGTTGGATGAAGTTTCTTAAGATAATTTGTCTGTATTCAACAGTGTCCATTTTGGCTTTCTCTCACCATTCTAAGCCTATTTTGGACACAGGAGGTGAATTGTCTTTCCAGAAGCTGGCAAAGCTGAACTTCTGCACAGGAAACACTTAGAATAGTTAAAGATGATGAATTATAGTAGTTGGATGAAGTTTCTTAAGATAATTTGTCTGTATTCAACAGTGTCCATTTTGGCTTTCTCTCACCATTCTAAGCCTATTTTGGACACAGGAGGTGAATTGTCTTTCCAGAAGCTGGCAAAGCTGAACTTCTGCACAGGAAACACTTAGAATAGTTAAAGATGATGAATTATAGTAGTTGGATGAAGTTTCTTAAGATAATTTGTCTGTATTCAACAGTGTCCATTTTGGCTTTCTCTCACCATTCTAAGCCTATTTTGGACACAGGAGGTGAAATGTGTTATCATGGACTGATAGGACTTACATTTCTGGCCAGAAAACACTTAGAGTAGTTCAAGATGATGAATTACATTAGTTGGATGAAGTTTCTTAAGATAATTTGTCTGTATTCAACAGTGTCCATTTTGGCTTTCTCTCACCATTCTAAGCCTATTTTGGACACAGGAGGTGAAATGTGTTATCATGGACTGATAGACTTACATTTCTGCCCAGAAAACACTTAGAGTAGTTAAAGATGATGAATTACATTAGTTGGATGAAGTTTCTTAAGATAATTTGTCTGTATTCAACAGTGTCCATTTTGGCTTTCTCTCACCATTCTAAGCCTATTTTGGACACAGGAGGTGAAATGTGTTATCATGGACTGATAGACTTACATTTCTGCCCAGAAAACACTTAGAGTAGTTAAAGATGATGAATTACATTAGTTGGATGAAGTTTCTTAAGATAATTTGTCTGTATTCAACAGTGTCCATTTTGGCTTTCTCTCACCATTCTAAGCCTATTTTGGACACAGGAGGTGAAATGTGTTATCATGGACTGATAGACTTACATTTCTGCCCAGAAAACACTTAGAGTAGTTAAAGATGATGAATTACATTAGTTGGATGAAGTTTCTTAAGATAATTTGTCTGTATTCAACAGTGTCCATTTTGGCTTTCTCTCACCATTCTAAGCCTATTTTGGACACAGGAGGTGAATTGTCTTTCCAGAAGCTGGCAAAGCTGAACTTCTGCACAGGAAACACTTAGAATAGTTAAAGATGATGAATTATAGTAGTTGGATGAAGTTTCTTAAGATAATTTGTCTGTATTCAACAGTGTCCATTTTGGCTTTCTCTCACCATTCTAAGCCTATTTTGGACACAGGAGGTGAAATGTGTTATCATGGACTGATAGACTTACATTTCTGCCCAGAAAACACTTAGAGTAGTTAAAGATGATGAATTACATTAGTTGGATGAAGTTTCTTAAGATAATTTGTCTGTATTCAACAGTGTCCATTTTGGCTTTCTCTCACCATTCTAAGCCTATTTTGGACACAGGAGGTGAAATGTGTTATCATGGACTGATAGACTTACATTTCTGCCCAGAAAACACTTAGAGTAGTTAAAGATGATGAATTACATTAGTTGGATGAAGTTTCTTAAGATAATTTGTCTGTATTCAACAGTGTCCATTTTGGCTTTCTCTCACCATTCTAAGCCTATTTTGGACACAGGAGGTGAATTGTCTTTCCAGAAGCTGGCAAAGCTGAACTTCTGCACAGGAAACACTTAGAATAGTTAAAGATGATGAATTATAGTAGTTGGATGAAGTTTCTTAAGATAATTTGTCTGTATTCAACAGTGTCCATTTTGGCTTTCTCTCACCATTCTAAGCCTATTTTGGACACAGGAGGTGAAATGTGTTATCATGGACTGATAGACTTACATTTCTGCCCAGAAAACACTTAGAGTAGTTAAAGATGATGAATTACATTAGTTGGATGAAGTTTCTTAAGATAATTTGTCTGTATTCAACAGTGTCCATTTTGGCTTTCTCTCACCATTCTAAGCCTATTTTGGACACAGGAGGTGAAATGTGTTATCATGGACTGATAGACTTACATTTCTGCCCAGAAAACACTTAGAGTAGTTAAAGATGATGAATTACATTAGTTGGATGAAGTTTCTTAAGATAATTTGTCTGTATTCAACAGTGTCCATTTTGGCTTTCTCTCACCATTCTAAGCCTATTTTGGACACAGGAGGTGAATTGTCTTTCCAGAAGCTGGCAAAGCTGAACTTCTGCACAGGAAACACTTAGAATAGTTAAAGATGATGAATTATAGTAGTTGGATGAAGTTTCTTAAGATAATTTGTCTGTATTCAACAGTGTCCATTTTGGCTTTCTCTCACCATTCTAAGCCTATTTTGGACACAGGAGGTGAAATGTGTTATCATGGACTGATAGACTTACATTTCTGCCCAGAAAACACTTAGAGTAGTTAAAGATGATGAATTACATTAGTTGGATGAAGTTTCTTAAGATAATTTGTCTGTATTCAACAGTGTCCATTTTGGCTTTCTCTCACCATTCTAAGCCTATTTTGGACACAGGAGGTGAATTGTCTTTCCAGAAGCTGGCAAAGCTGAACTTCTGCACAGGAAACACTTAGAGTAGTTAAAGATGATGAATTATAGTAGTTGGATGAAGTTTCTTAAGATAATTTGTCTGTATTCAACAGTGTCCATTTTGGCTTTCTCTCACCATTCTAAGCTTATTTTGGACACAGGAGGTGAAATGTGTTATCATGGACTGATAGACTTACATTTCTGCCCAGAAAACACTTAGAGTAGTTAAAGATGATGAATTACATTAGTTGGATGAAGTTTCTTAAGATAATTTGTCTGTATTCAACAGTGTCCATTTTGGCTTTCTCTCACCATTCTAAGCCTATTTTGGACACAGGAGGTGAATTGTCTTTCCAGAAGCTGGCAAAGCTGAACTTCTGCACAGGAAACACTTAGAGTAGTTAAAGATGATGAATTATAGTAGTTGGATGAAGTTTCTTAAGATAATTTGTCTGTATTCAACAGTGTCCATTTTGGCTTTCTCTCACCATTCTAAGCCTATTTTGGACACAGGAGGTGAAATGTGTTATCATGGACTGATAGGACTTACATTTCTGGCCAGAAAACACTTAGAGTAGTTCAAGATGATGAATTACATTAGTTGGATGAAGTTTCTTAAGATAATTTGTCTGTATTCAACAGTGTCCATTTTGGCTTTCTCTCACCATTCTAAGCCTATTTTGGACACAGGAGGTGAATTGTCTTTCCAGAAGCTGGCAAAGCTGAACTTCTGCACAGGAAACACTTAGAATAGTTCAAGATGATGAATTATAGTAGTTGGATGAAGTTTCTTAAGATAATTTGTCTGTATTCAACAGTGTCCATTTTGGCTTTCTCTCACCATTCTAAGCCTATTTTGGACACAGGAGGTGAAATGTGTTATCATGGACTGATAGACTTACATTTCTGCCCAGAAAACACTTAGAGTAGTTAAAGATGATGAATTACATTAGTTGGATGAAGTTTCTTAAGATAATTTGTCTGTATTCAACAGTGTCCATTTTGGCTTTCTCTCACCATTCTAAGCCTATTTTGGACACAGGAGGTGAAATGTGTTATCATGGACTGATAGACTTACATTTCTGCCCAGAAAACACTTAGAGTAGTTAAAGATGATGAATTACATTAGTTGGATGAAGTTTCTTAAGATAATTTGTCTGTATTCAACAGTGTCCATTTTGGCTTTCTCTCACCATTCTAAGCCTATTTTGGACACAGGAGGTGAATTGTCTTTCCAGAAGCTGGCAAAGCTGAACTTCTGCACAGGAAACACTTAGAGTAGTTAAAGATGATGAATTATAGTAGTTGGATGAAGTTTCTTAAGATAATTTGTCTGTATTCAACAGTGTCCATTTTGGCTTTCTCTCACCATTCTAAGCCTATTTTGGACACAGGAGGTGAAATGTGTTATCATGGACTGATAGGACTTACATTTCTGGCCAGAAAACACTTAGAGTAGTTCAAGATGATGAATTACATTAGTTGGATGAAGTTTCTTAAGATAATTTGTCTGTATTCAACAGTGTCCATTTTGGCTTTCTCTCACCATTCTAAGCCTATTTTGGACACAGGAGGTGAATTGTCTTTCCAGAAGCTGGCAAAGCTGAACTTCTGCACAGGAAACACTTAGAATAGTTAAAGATGATGAATTATAGTAGTTGGATGAAGTTTCTTAAGATAATTTGTCTGTATTCAACAGTGTCCATTTTGGCTTTCTCTCACCATTCTAAGCCTATTTTGGACACAGGAGGTGAAATGTGTTATCATGGACTGATAGACTTACATTTCTGGCCAGAAAACACTTAGAGTAGTTAAAGATGATGAATTACATTAGTTGGATGAAGTTTCTTAAGATAATTTGTCTGTATTCAACAGTGTCCATTTTGGCTTTCTCTCACCATTCTAAGCCTATTTTGGACACAGGAGGTGAAATGTGTTATCATGGACTGATAGACTTACATTTCTGCCCAGAAAACACTTAGAGTAGTTAAAGATGATGAATTACATTAGTTGGATGAAGTTTCTTAAGATAATTTGTCTGTATTCAACAGTGTCCATTTTGGCTTTCTCTCACCATTCTAAGCCTATTTTGGACACAGGAGGTGAATTGTCTTTCCAGAAGCTGGCAAAGCTGAACTTCTGCACAGGAAACACTTAGAGTAGTTAAAGATGATGAATTATAGTAGTTGGATGAAGTTTCTTAAGATAATTTGTCTGTATTCAACAGTGTCCATTTTGGCTTTCTCTCACCATTCTAAGCCTATTTTGGACACAGGAGGTGAAATGTGTTATCATGGACTGATAGGACTTACATTTCTGGCCAGAAAACACTTAGAGTAGTTCAAGATGATGAATTACATTAGTTGGATGAAGTTTCTTAAGATAATTTGTCTGTATTCAACAGTGTCCATTTTGGCTTTCTCTCACCATTCTAAGCCTATTTTGGACACAGGAGGTGAATTGTCTTTCCAGAAGCTGGCAAAGCTGAACTTCTGCACAGGAAACACTTAGAATAGTTCAAGATGATGAATTATAGTAGTTGGATGAAGTTTCTTAAGATAATTTGTCTGTATTCAACAGTGTCCATTTTGGCTTTCTCTCACCATTCTAAGCCTATTTTGGACACAGGAGGTGAAATGTGTTATCATGGACTGATAGACTTACATTTCTGGCCAGAAAACACTTAGAGTAGTTAAAGATGATGAATTACATTAGTTGGATGAAGTTTCTTAAGATAATTTGTCTGTATTCAACAGTGTCCATTTTGGCTTTCTCTCACCATTCTAAGCCTATTTTGGACACAGGAGGTGAATTGTCTTTCCAGAAGCTGGCAAAGCTGAACTTCTGCACAGGAAACACTTAGAATAGTTAAAGATGATGAATTATAGTAGTTGGATGAAGTTTCTTAAGATAATTTGTCTGTATTCAACAGTGTCCATTTTGGCTTTCTCTCACCATTCTAAGCCTATTTTGGACACAGGAGGTGAAATGTGTTATCATGGACTGATAGGACTTACATTTCTGGCCAGAAAACACTTAGAGTAGTTCAAGATGATGAATTACATTAGTTGGATGAAGTTTCTTAAGATAATTTGTCTGTATTCAACAGTGTCCATTTTGGCTTTCTCTCACCATTCTAAGCCTATTTTGGACACAGGAGGTGAATTGTCTTTCCAGAAGCTGGCAAAGCTGAACTTCTGCACAGGAAACACTTAGAGTAGTTAAAGATGATGAATTATAGTAGTTGGATGAAGTTTCTTAAGATAATTTGTCTGTATTCAACAGTGTCCATTTTGGCTTTCTCTCACCATTCTAAGCCTATTTTGGACACAGGAGGTGAATTGTCTTTCCAGAAGCTGGCAAAGCTGAACTTCTGCACAGGAAACACTTAGAATAGTTAAAGATGATGAATTATAGTAGTTGGATGAAGTTTCTTAAGATAATTTGTCTGTATTCAACAGTGTCCATTTTGGCTTTCTCTCACCATTCTAAGCCTATTTTGGACACAGGAGGTGAAATGTGTTATCATGGACTGATAGGACTTACATTTCTGGCCAGAAAACACTTAGAGTAGTTCAAGATGATGAATTACATTAGTTGGATGAAGTTTCTTAAGATAATTTGTCTGTATTCAACAGTGTCCATTTTGGCTTTCTCTCACCATTCTAAGCCTATTTTGGACACAGGAGGTGAATTGTCTTTCCAGAAGCTGGCAAAGCTGAACTTCTGCACAGGAAACACTTAGAATAGTTAAAGATGATGAATTATAGTAGTTGGATGAAGTTTCTTAAGATAATTTGTCTGTATTCAACAGTGTCCATTTTGGCTTTCTCTCACCATTCTAAGCCTATTTTGGACACAGGAGGTGAATTGTCTTTCCAGAAGCTGGCAAAGCTGAACTTCTGCACAGGAAACACTTAGAATAGTTAAAGATGATGAATTATAGTAGTTGGATGAAGTTTCTTAAGATAATTTGTCTGTATTCAACAGTGTCCATTTTGGCTTTCTCTCACCATTCTAAGCCTATTTTGGACACAGGAGGTGAATTGTCTTTCCAGAAGCTGGCAAAGCTGAACTTCTGCACAGGAAACACTTAGAATAGTTCAAGATGATGAATTATAGTAGTTGGATGAAGTTTCTTAAGATAATTTGTCTGTATTCAACAGTGTCCATTTTGGCTTTCTCTCACCATTCTAAGCCTATTTTGGACACAGGAGGTGAAATGTGTTATCATGGACTGATAGGACTTACATTTCTGGCCAGAAAACACTTAGAGTAGTTCAAGATGATGAATTACATTAGTTGGATGAAGTTTCTTAAGATAATTTGTCTGTATTCAACAGTGTCCATTTTGGCTTTCTCTCACCATTCTAAGCCTATTTTGGACACAGGAGGTGAATTGTCTTTCCAGAAGCTGGCAAAGCTGAACTTCTGCACAGGAAACACTTAGAATAGTTCAAGATGATGAATTATAGTAGTTGGATGAAGTTTCTTAAGATAATTTGTCTGTATTCAACAGTGTCCATTTTGGCTTTCTCTCACCATTCTAAGCCTATTTTGGACACAGGAGGTGAAATGTGTTATCATGGACTGATAGGACTTACATTTCTGGCCAGAAAACACTTAGAGTAGTTCAAGATGATGAATTACATTAGTTGGATGAAGTTTCTTAAGATAATTTGTCTGTATTCAACAGTGTCCATTTTGGCTTTCTCTCACCATTCTAAGCCTATTTTGGACACAGGAGGTGAATTGTCTTTCCAGAAGCTGGCAAAGCTGAACTTCTGCACAGGAAACACTTAGAATAGTTAAAGATGATGAATTATAGTAGTTGGATGAAGTTTCTTAAGATAATTTGTCTGTATTCAACAGTGTCCATTTTGGCTTTCTCTCACCATTCTAAGCCTATTTTGGACACAGGAGGTGAAATGTGTTATCATGGACTGATAGACTTACATTTCTGGCCAGAAAACACTTAGAGTAGTTAAAGATGATGAATTACATTAGTTGGATGAAGTTTCTTAAGATAATTTGTCTGTATTCAACAGTGTCCATTTTGGCTTTCTCTCACCATTCTAAGCCTATTTTGGACACAGGAGGTGAAATGTGTTATCATGGACTGATAGACTTACATTTCTGCCCAGAAAACACTTAGAGTAGTTAAAGATGATGAATTACATTAGTTGGATGAAGTTTCTTAAGATAATTTGTCTGTATTCAACAGTGTCCATTTTGGCTTTCTCTCACCATTCTAAGCCTATTTTGGACACAGGAGGTGAATTGTCTTTCCAGAAGCTGGCAAAGCTGAACTTCTGCACAGGAAACACTTAGAATAGTTAAAGATGATGAATTATAGTAGTTGGATGAAGTTTCTTAAGATAATTTGTCTGTATTCAACAGTGTCCATTTTGGCTTTCTCTCACCATTCTAAGCCTATTTTGGACACAGGAGGTGAATTGTCTTTCCAGAAGCTGGCAAAGCTGAACTTCTGCACAGGAAACACTTAGAATAGTTCAAGATGATGAATTATAGTAGTTGGATGAAGTTTCTTAAGATAATTTGTCTGTATTCAACAGTGTCCATTTTGGCTTTCTCTCACCATTCTAAGCCTATTTTGGACACAGGAGGTGAATTGTCTTTCCAGAAGCTGGCAAAGCTGAACTTCTGCACAGGAAACACTTAGAATAGTTAAAGATGATGAATTATAGTAGTTGGATGAAGTTTCTTAAGATAATTTGTCTGTATTCAACAGTGTCCATTTTGGCTTTCTCTCACCATTCTAAGCCTATTTTGGACACAGGAGGTGAAATGTGTTATCATGGACTGATAGGACTTACATTTCTGGCCAGAAAACACTTAGAGTAGTTCAAGATGATGAATTACATTAGTTGGATGAAGTTTCTTAAGATAATTTGTCTGTATTCAACAGTGTCCATTTTGGCTTTCTCTCACCATTCTAAGCCTATTTTGGACACAGGAGGTGAATTGTCTTTCCAGAAGCTGGCAAAGCTGAACTTCTGCACAGGAAACACTTAGAATAGTTAAAGATGATGAATTATAGTAGTTGGATGAAGTTTCTTAAGATAATTTGTCTGTATTCAACAGTGTCCATTTTGGCTTTCTCTCACCATTCTAAGCCTATTTTGGACACAGGAGGTGAATTGTCTTTCCAGAAGCTGGCAAAGCTGAACTTCTGCACAGGAAACACTTAGAATAGTTAAAGATGATGAATTATAGTAGTTGGATGAAGTTTCTTAAGATAATTTGTCTGTATTCAACAGTGTCCATTTTGGCTTTCTCTCACCATTCTAAGCCTATTTTGGACACAGGAGGTGAATTGTCTTTCCAGAAGCTGGCAAAGCTGAACTTCTGCACAGGAAACACTTAGAATAGTTAAAGATGATGAATTATAGTAGTTGGATGAAGTTTCTTAAGATAATTTGTCTGTATTCAACAGTATCCATTTTTTCTTTCTCTCACCATTCTAAGCCTATTTTGGACACAGGAGGTGAATTGTCTTTCCAGAAGCTGGCAAAGCTGAACTTCTGCACAGGAAACACTTAGAATAGTTAAAGATGATGAATTATAGTAGTTGGATGAAGTTTCTTAAGATAATTTGTCTGTATTCAACAGTGTCCATTTTGGCTTTCTCTCACCATTCTAAGCCTATTTTGGACACAGGAGGTGAAATGTGTTATCATGGACTGATAGACTTACATTTCTGCCCAGAAAACACTTAGAGTAGTTAAAGATGATGAATTACATTAGTTGGATGAAGTTTCTTAAGATAATTTGTCTGTATTCAACAGTGTCCATTTTGGCTTTCTCTCACCATTCTAAGCCTATTTTGGACACAGGAGGTGAAATGTGTTATCATGGACTGATAGACTTACATTTCTGCCCAGAAAACACTTAGAGTAGTTAAAGATGATGAATTACATTAGTTGGATGAAGTTTCTTAAGATAATTTGTCTGTATTCAACAGTGTCCATTTTGGCTTTCTCTCACCATTCTAAGCCTATTTTGGACACAGGAGGTGAATTGTCTTTCCAGAAGCTGGCAAAGCTGAACTTCTGCACAGGAAACACTTAGAATAGTTAAAGATGATGAATTATAGTAGTTGGATGAAGTTTCTTAAGATAATTTGTCTGTATTCAACAGTGTCCATTTTGGCTTTCTCTCACCATTCTAAGCCTATTTTGGACACAGGAGGTGAAATGTGTTATCATGGACTGATAGACTTACATTTCTGCCCAGAAAACACTTAGAGTAGTTAAAGATGATGAATTACATTAGTTGGATGAAGTTTCTTAAGATAATTTGTCTGTATTCAACAGTGTCCATTTTGGCTTTCTCTCACCATTCTAAGCCTATTTTGGACACAGGAGGTGAATTGTCTTTCCAGAAGCTGGCAAAGCTGAACTTCTGCACAGGAAACACTTAGAGTAGTTAAAGATGATGAATTATAGTAGTTGGATGAAGTTTCTTAAGATAATTTGTCTGTATTCAACAGTGTCCATTTTGGCTTTCTCTCACCATTCTAAGCTTATTTTGGACACAGGAGGTGAAATGTGTTATCATGGACTGATAGACTTACATTTCTGCCCAGAAAACACTTAGAGTAGTTAAAGATGATGAATTACATTAGTTGGATGAAGTTTCTTAAGATAATTTGTCTGTATTCAACAGTGTCCATTTTGGCTTTCTCTCACCATTCTAAGCCTATTTTGGACACAGGAGGTGAATTGTCTTTCCAGAAGCTGGCAAAGCTGAACTTCTGCACAGGAAACACTTAGAGTAGTTAAAGATGATGAATTATAGTAGTTGGATGAAGTTTCTTAAGATAATTTGTCTGTATTCAACAGTGTCCATTTTGGCTTTCTCTCACCATTCTAAGCCTATTTTGGACACAGGAGGTGAAATGTGTTATCATGGACTGATAGGACTTACATTTCTGGCCAGAAAACACTTAGAGTAGTTCAAGATGATGAATTACATTAGTTGGATGAAGTTTCTTAAGATAATTTGTCTGTATTCAACAGTGTCCATTTTGGCTTTCTCTCACCATTCTAAGCCTATTTTGGACACAGGAGGTGAATTGTCTTTCCAGAAGCTGGCAAAGCTGAACTTCTGCACAGGAAACACTTAGAATAGTTCAAGATGATGAATTATAGTAGTTGGATGAAGTTTCTTAAGATAATTTGTCTGTATTCAACAGTGTCCATTTTGGCTTTCTCTCACCATTCTAAGCCTATTTTGGACACAGGAGGTGAAATGTGTTATCATGGACTGATAGACTTACATTTCTGGCCAGAAAACACTTAGAGTAGTTAAAGATGATGAATTACATTAGTTGGATGAAGTTTCTTAAGATAATTTGTCTGTATTCAACAGTGTCCATTTTGGCTTTCTCTCACCATTCTAAGCCTATTTTGGACACAGGAGGTGAAATGTGTTATCATGGACTGATAGACTTACATTTCTGCCCAGAAAACACTTAGAGTAGTTAAAGATGATGAATTACATTAGTTGGATGAAGTTTCTTAAGATAATTTGTCTGTATTCAACAGTGTCCATTTTGGCTTTCTCTCACCATTCTAAGCCTATTTTGGACACAGGAGGTGAATTGTCTTTCCAGAAGCTGGCAAAGCTGAACTTCTGCACAGGAAACACTTAGAGTAGTTAAAGATGATGAATTATAGTAGTTGGATGAAGTTTCTTAAGATAATTTGTCTGTATTCAACAGTGTCCATTTTGGCTTTCTCTCACCATTCTAAGCCTATTTTGGACACAGGAGGTGAAATGTGTTATCATGGACTGATAGGACTTACATTTCTGGCCAGAAAACACTTAGAGTAGTTCAAGATGATGAATTACATTAGTTGGATGAAGTTTCTTAAGATAATTTGTCTGTATTCAACAGTGTCCATTTTGGCTTTCTCTCACCATTCTAAGCCTATTTTGGACACAGGAGGTGAATTGTCTTTCCAGAAGCTGGCAAAGCTGAACTTCTGCACAGGAAACACTTAGAATAGTTAAAGATGATGAATTATAGTAGTTGGATGAAGTTTCTTAAGATAATTTGTCTGTATTCAACAGTGTCCATTTTGGCTTTCTCTCACCATTCTAAGCCTATTTTGGACACAGGAGGTGAAATGTGTTATCATGGACTGATAGACTTACATTTCTGGCCAGAAAACACTTAGAGTAGTTAAAGATGATGAATTACATTAGTTGGATGAAGTTTCTTAAGATAATTTGTCTGTATTCAACAGTGTCCATTTTGGCTTTCTCTCACCATTCTAAGCCTATTTTGGACACAGGAGGTGAAATGTGTTATCATGGACTGATAGACTTACATTTCTGCCCAGAAAACACTTAGAGTAGTTAAAGATGATGAATTACATTAGTTGGATGAAGTTTCTTAAGATAATTTGTCTGTATTCAACAGTGTCCATTTTGGCTTTCTCTCACCATTCTAAGCCTATTTTGGACACAGGAGGTGAATTGTCTTTCCAGAAGCTGGCAAAGCTGAACTTCTGCACAGGAAACACTTAGAGTAGTTAAAGATGATGAATTATAGTAGTTGGATGAAGTTTCTTAAGATAATTTGTCTGTATTCAACAGTGTCCATTTTGGCTTTCTCTCACCATTCTAAGCCTATTTTGGACACAGGAGGTGAAATGTGTTATCATGGACTGATAGGACTTACATTTCTGGCCAGAAAACACTTAGAGTAGTTCAAGATGATGAATTACATTAGTTGGATGAAGTTTCTTAAGATAATTTGTCTGTATTCAACAGTGTCCATTTTGGCTTTCTCTCACCATTCTAAGCCTATTTTGGACACAGGAGGTGAATTGTCTTTCCAGAAGCTGGCAAAGCTGAACTTCTGCACAGGAAACACTTAGAATAGTTCAAGATGATGAATTATAGTAGTTGGATGAAGTTTCTTAAGATAATTTGTCTGTATTCAACAGTGTCCATTTTGGCTTTCTCTCACCATTCTAAGCCTATTTTGGACACAGGAGGTGAAATGTGTTATCATGGACTGATAGACTTACATTTCTGGCCAGAAAACACTTAGAGTAGTTAAAGATGATGAATTACATTAGTTGGATGAAGTTTCTTAAGATAATTTGTCTGTATTCAACAGTGTCCATTTTGGCTTTCTCTCACCATTCTAAGCCTATTTTGGACACAGGAGGTGAATTGTCTTTCCAGAAGCTGGCAAAGCTGAACTTCTGCACAGGAAACACTTAGAATAGTTAAAGATGATGAATTATAGTAGTTGGATGAAGTTTCTTAAGATAATTTGTCTGTATTCAACAGTGTCCATTTTGGCTTTCTCTCACCATTCTAAGCCTATTTTGGACACAGGAGGTGAATTGTCTTTCCAGAAGCTGGCAAAGCTGAACTTCTGCACAGGAAACACTTAGAATAGTTAAAGATGATGAATTA
The DNA here is from genome assembly GCF_042242105.1 of Pempheris klunzingeri. Lineage (NCBI taxonomy): Eukaryota > Metazoa > Chordata > Actinopteri > Acropomatiformes > Pempheridae > Pempheris > Pempheris klunzingeri. The sequence continues at coordinate 375,665 of NC_092032.1, forward strand.
TAGTAGTTGGATGAAGTTTCTTAAGATAATTTGTCTGTATTCAACAGTGTCCATTTTGGCTTTCTCTCACCATTCTAAGCCTATTTTGGACACAGGAGGTGAAATGTGTTATCATGGACTGATAGACTTACATTTCTGCCCAGAAAACACTTAGAGTAGTTAAAGATGATGAATTACATTAGTTGGATGAAGTTTCTTAAGATAATTTGTCTGTATTCAACAGTGTCCATTTTGGCTTTCTCTCACCATTCTAAGCCTATTTTGGACACAGGAGGTGAAATGTGTTATCATGGACTGATAGACTTACATTTCTGCCCAGAAAACACTTAGAGTAGTTAAAGATGATGAATTACATTAGTTGGATGAAGTTTCTTAAGATAATTTGTCTGTATTCAACAGTGTCCATTTTGGCTTTCTCTCACCATTCTAAGCCTATTTTGGACACAGGAGGTGAAATGTGTTATCATGGACTGATAGACTTACATTTCTGCCCAGAAAACACTTAGAGTAGTTAAAGATGATGAATTACATTAGTTGGATGAAGTTTCTTAAGATAATTTGTCTGTATTCAACAGTGTCCATTTTGGCTTTCTCTCACCATTCTAAGCCTATTTTGGACACAGGAGGTGAATTGTCTTTCCAGAAGCTGGCAAAGCTGAACTTCTGCACAGGAAACACTTAGAATAGTTAAAGATGATGAATTATAGTAGTTGGATGAAGTTTCTTAAGATAATTTGTCTGTATTCAACAGTGTCCATTTTGGCTTTCTCTCACCATTCTAAGCCTATTTTGGACACAGGAGGTGAAATGTGTTATCATGGACTGATAGACTTACATTTCTGCCCAGAAAACACTTAGAGTAGTTAAAGATGATGAATTACATTAGTTGGATGAAGTTTCTTAAGATAATTTGTCTGTATTCAACAGTGTCCATTTTGGCTTTCTCTCACCATTCTAAGCCTATTTTGGACACAGGAGGTGAAATGTGTTATCATGGACTGATAGACTTACATTTCTGCCCAGAAAACACTTAGAGTAGTTAAAGATGATGAATTACATTAGTTGGATGAAGTTTCTTAAGATAATTTGTCTGTATTCAACAGTGTCCATTTTGGCTTTCTCTCACCATTCTAAGCCTATTTTGGACACAGGAGGTGAATTGTCTTTCCAGAAGCTGGCAAAGCTGAACTTCTGCACAGGAAACACTTAGAATAGTTAAAGATGATGAATTATAGTAGTTGGATGAAGTTTCTTAAGATAATTTGTCTGTATTCAACAGTGTCCATTTTGGCTTTCTCTCACCATTCTAAGCCTATTTTGGACACAGGAGGTGAAATGTGTTATCATGGACTGATAGACTTACATTTCTGCCCAGAAAACACTTAGAGTAGTTAAAGATGATGAATTACATTAGTTGGATGAAGTTTCTTAAGATAATTTGTCTGTATTCAACAGTGTCCATTTTGGCTTTCTCTCACCATTCTAAGCCTATTTTGGACACAGGAGGTGAAATGTGTTATCATGGACTGATAGACTTACATTTCTGCCCAGAAAACACTTAGAGTAGTTAAAGATGATGAATTACATTAGTTGGATGAAGTTTCTTAAGATAATTTGTCTGTATTCAACAGTGTCCATTTTGGCTTTCTCTCACCATTCTAAGCCTATTTTGGACACAGGAGGTGAATTGTCTTTCCAGAAGCTGGCAAAGCTGAACTTCTGCACAGGAAACACTTAGAATAGTTAAAGATGATGAATTATAGTAGTTGGATGAAGTTTCTTAAGATAATTTGTCTGTATTCAACAGTGTCCATTTTGGCTTTCTCTCACCATTCTAAGCCTATTTTGGACACAGGAGGTGAAATGTGTTATCATGGACTGATAGACTTACATTTCTGCCCAGAAAACACTTAGAGTAGTTAAAGATGATGAATTACATTAGTTGGATGAAGTTTCTTAAGATAATTTGTCTGTATTCAACAGTGTCCATTTTGGCTTTCTCTCACCATTCTAAGCCTATTTTGGACACAGGAGGTGAAATGTGTTATCATGGACTGATAGGACTTACATTTCTGGCCAGAAAACACTTAGAGTAGTTCAAGATGATGAATTACATTAGTTGGATGAAGTTTCTTAAGATAATTTGTCTGTATTCAACAGTGTCCATTTTGGCTTTCTCTCACCATTCTAAGCCTATTTTGGACACAGGAGGTGAATTGTCTTTCCAGAAGCTGGCAAAGCTGAACTTCTGCACAGGAAACACTTAGAATAGTTCAAGATGATGAATTATAGTAGTTGGATGAAGTTTCTTAAGATAATTTGTCTGTATTCAACAGTGTCCATTTTGGCTTTCTCTCACCATTCTAAGCCTATTTTGGACACAGGAGGTGAAATGTGTTATCATGGACTGATAGACTTACATTTCTGGCCAGAAAACACTTAGAGTAGTTAAAGATGATGAATTACATTAGTTGGATGAAGTTTCTTAAGATAATTTGTCTGTATTCAACAGTGTCCATTTTGGCTTTCTCTCACCATTCTAAGCCTATTTTGGACACAGGAGGTGAATTGTCTTTCCAGAAGCTGGCAAAGCTGAACTTCTGCACAGGAAACACTTAGAATAGTTAAAGATGATGAATTATAGTAGTTGGATGAAGTTTCTTAAGATAATTTGTCTGTATTCAACAGTGTCCATTTTGGCTTTCTCTCACCATTCTAAGCCTATTTTGGACACAGGAGGTGAATTGTCTTTCCAGAAGCTGGCAAAGCTGAACTTCTGCACAGGAAACACTTAGAATAGTTAAAGATGATGAATTATAGTAGTTGGATGAAGTTTCTTAAGATAATTTGTCTGTATTCAACAGTGTCCATTTTGGCTTTCTCTCACCATTCTAAGCCTATTTTGGACACAGGAGGTGAAATGTGTTATCATGGACTGATAGACTTACATTTCTGGCCAGAAAACACTTAGAGTAGTTAAAGATGATGAATTACATTAGTTGGATGAAGTTTCTTAAGATAATTTGTCTGTATTCAACAGTGTCCATTTTGGCTTTCTCTCACCATTCTAAGCCTATTTTGGACACAGGAGGTGAAATGTGTTATCATGGACTGATAGACTTACATTTCTGCCCAGAAAACACTTAGAGTAGTTAAAGATGATGAATTACATTAGTTGGATGAAGTTTCTTAAGATAATTTGTCTGTATTCAACAGTGTCCATTTTGGCTTTCTCTCACCATTCTAAGCCTATTTTGGACACAGGAGGTGAATTGTCTTTCCAGAAGCTGGCAAAGCTGAACTTCTGCACAGGAAACACTTAGAGTAGTTAAAGATGATGAATTATAGTAGTTGGATGAAGTTTCTTAAGATAATTTGTCTGTATTCAACAGTGTCCATTTTGGCTTTCTCTCACCATTCTAAGCCTATTTTGGACACAGGAGGTGAAATGTGTTATCATGGACTGATAGGACTTACATTTCTGGCCAGAAAACACTTAGAGTAGTTCAAGATGATGAATTACATTAGTTGGATGAAGTTTCTTAAGATAATTTGTCTGTATTCAACAGTGTCCATTTTGGCTTTCTCTCACCATTCTAAGCCTATTTTGGACACAGGAGGTGAATTGTCTTTCCAGAAGCTGGCAAAGCTGAACTTCTGCACAGGAAACACTTAGAATAGTTCAAGATGATGAATTATAGTAGTTGGATGAAGTTTCTTAAGATAATTTGTCTGTATTCAACAGTGTCCATTTTGGCTTTCTCTCACCATTCTAAGCCTATTTTGGACACAGGAGGTGAAATGTGTTATCATGGACTGATAGACTTACATTTCTGGCCAGAAAACACTTAGAGTAGTTAAAGATGATGAATTACATTAGTTGGATGAAGTTTCTTAAGATAATTTGTCTGTATTCAACAGTGTCCATTTTGGCTTTCTCTCACCATTCTAAGCCTATTTTGGACACAGGAGGTGAATTGTCTTTCCAGAAGCTGGCAAAGCTGAACTTCTGCACAGGAAACACTTAGAATAGTTAAAGATGATGAATTATAGTAGTTGGATGAAGTTTCTTAAGATAATTTGTCTGTATTCAACAGTGTCCATTTTGGCTTTCTCTCACCATTCTAAGCCTATTTTGGACACAGGAGGTGAATTGTCTTTCCAGAAGCTGGCAAAGCTGAACTTCTGCACAGGAAACACTTAGAATAGTTAAAGATGATGAATTATAGTAGTTGGATGAAGTTTCTTAAGATAATTTGTCTGTATTCAACAGTGTCCATTTTGGCTTTCTCTCACCATTCTAAGCCTATTTTGGACACAGGAGGTGAAATGTGTTATCATGGACTGATAGGACTTACATTTCTGGCCAGAAAACACTTAGAGTAGTTCAAGATGATGAATTACATTAGTTGGATGAAGTTTCTTAAGATAATTTGTCTGTATTCAACAGTGTCCATTTTGGCTTTCTCTCACCATTCTAAGCCTATTTTGGACACAGGAGGTGAAATGTGTTATCATGGACTGATAGACTTACATTTCTGCCCAGAAAACACTTAGAGTAGTTAAAGATGATGAATTACATTAGTTGGATGAAGTTTCTTAAGATAATTTGTCTGTATTCAACAGTGTCCATTTTGGCTTTCTCTCACCATTCTAAGCCTATTTTGGACACAGGAGGTGAAATGTGTTATCATGGACTGATAGACTTACATTTCTGCCCAGAAAACACTTAGAGTAGTTAAAGATGATGAATTACATTAGTTGGATGAAGTTTCTTAAGATAATTTGTCTGTATTCAACAGTGTCCATTTTGGCTTTCTCTCACCATTCTAAGCCTATTTTGGACACAGGAGGTGAAATGTGTTATCATGGACTGATAGACTTACATTTCTGCCCAGAAAACACTTAGAGTAGTTAAAGATGATGAATTACATTAGTTGGATGAAGTTTCTTAAGATAATTTGTCTGTATTCAACAGTGTCCATTTTGGCTTTCTCTCACCATTCTAAGCCTATTTTGGACACAGGAGGTGAATTGTCTTTCCAGAAGCTGGCAAAGCTGAACTTCTGCACAGGAAACACTTAGAATAGTTAAAGATGATGAATTATAGTAGTTGGATGAAGTTTCTTAAGATAATTTGTCTGTATTCAACAGTGTCCATTTTGGCTTTCTCTCACCATTCTAAGCCTATTTTGGACACAGGAGGTGAAATGTGTTATCATGGACTGATAGACTTACATTTCTGCCCAGAAAACACTTAGAGTAGTTAAAGATGATGAATTACATTAGTTGGATGAAGTTTCTTAAGATAATTTGTCTGTATTCAACAGTGTCCATTTTGGCTTTCTCTCACCATTCTAAGCCTATTTTGGACACAGGAGGTGAATTGTCTTTCCAGAAGCTGGCAAAGCTGAACTTCTGCACAGGAAACACTTAGAATAGTTAAAGATGATGAATTATAGTAGTTGGATGAAGTTTCTTAAGATAATTTGTCTGTATTCAACAGTGTCCATTTTGGCTTTCTCTCACCATTCTAAGCCTATTTTGGACACAGGAGGTGAAATGTGTTATCATGGACTGATAGACTTACATTTCTGCCCAGAAAACACTTAGAGTAGTTAAAGATGATGAATTACATTAGTTGGATGAAGTTTCTTAAGATAATTTGTCTGTATTCAACAGTGTCCATTTTGGCTTTCTCTCACCATTCTAAGCCTATTTTGGACACAGGAGGTGAAATGTGTTATCATGGACTGATAGACTTACATTTCTGCCCAGAAAACACTTAGAGTAGTTAAAGATGATGAATTACATTAGTTGGATGAAGTTTCTTAAGATAATTTGTCTGTATTCAACAGTGTCCATTTTGGCTTTCTCTCACCATTCTAAGCCTATTTTGGACACAGGAGGTGAATTGTCTTTCCAGAAGCTGGCAAAGCTGAACTTCTGCACAGGAAACACTTAGAATAGTTAAAGATGATGAATTATAGTAGTTGGATGAAGTTTCTTAAGATAATTTGTCTGTATTCAACAGTGTCCATTTTGGCTTTCTCTCACCATTCTAAGCCTATTTTGGACACAGGAGGTGAAATGTGTTATCATGGACTGATAGACTTACATTTCTGCCCAGAAAACACTTAGAGTAGTTAAAGATGATGAATTACATTAGTTGGATGAAGTTTCTTAAGATAATTTGTCTGTATTCAACAGTGTCCATTTTGGCTTTCTCTCACCATTCTAAGCCTATTTTGGACACAGGAGGTGAAATGTGTTATCATGGACTGATAGACTTACATTTCTGCCCAGAAAACACTTAGAGTAGTTAAAGATGATGAATTACATTAGTTGGATGAAGTTTCTTAAGATAATTTGTCTGTATTCAACAGTGTCCATTTTGGCTTTCTCTCACCATTCTAAGCCTATTTTGGACACAGGAGGTGAATTGTCTTTCCAGAAGCTGGCAAAGCTGAACTTCTGCACAGGAAACACTTAGAATAGTTAAAGATGATGAATTATAGTAGTTGGATGAAGTTTCTTAAGATAATTTGTCTGTATTCAACAGTGTCCATTTTGGCTTTCTCTCACCATTCTAAGCCTATTTTGGACACAGGAGGTGAAATGTGTTATCATGGACTGATAGACTTACATTTCTGCCCAGAAAACACTTAGAGTAGTTAAAGATGATGAATTACATTAGTTGGATGAAGTTTCTTAAGATAATTTGTCTGTATTCAACAGTGTCCATTTTGGCTTTCTCTCACCATTCTAAGCCTATTTTGGACACAGGAGGTGAAATGTGTTATCATGGACTGATAGACTTACATTTCTGCCCAGAAAACACTTAGAGTAGTTAAAGATGATGAATTACATTAGTTGGATGAAGTTTCTTAAGATAATTTGTCTGTATTCAACAGTGTCCATTTTGGCTTTCTCTCACCATTCTAAGCCTATTTTGGACACAGGAGGTGAATTGTCTTTCCAGAAGCTGGCAAAGCTGAACTTCTGCACAGGAAACACTTAGAATAGTTAAAGATGATGAATTATAGTAGTTGGATGAAGTTTCTTAAGATAATTTGTCTGTATTCAACAGTGTCCATTTTGGCTTTCTCTCACCATTCTAAGCCTATTTTGGACACAGGAGGTGAAATGTGTTATCATGGACTGATAGACTTACATTTCTGCCCAGAAAACACTTAGAGTAGTTAAAGATGATGAATTACATTAGTTGGATGAAGTTTCTTAAGATAATTTGTCTGTATTCAACAGTGTCCATTTTGGCTTTCTCTCACCATTCTAAGCCTATTTTGGACACAGGAGGTGAAATGTGTTATCATGGACTGATAGACTTACATTTCTGCCCAGAAAACACTTAGAGTAGTTAAAGATGATGAATTACATTAGTTGGATGAAGTTTCTTAAGATAATTTGTCTGTATTCAACAGTGTCCATTTTGGCTTTCTCTCACCATTCTAAGCCTATTTTGGACACAGGAGGTGAAATGTGTTATCATGGACTGATAGACTTACATTTCTGCCCAGAAAACACTTAGAGTAGTTAAAGATGATGAATTACATTAGTTGGATGAAGTTTCTTAAGATAATTTGTCTGTATTCAACAGTGTCCATTTTGGCTTTCTCTCACCATTCTAAGCCTATTTTGGACACAGGAGGTGAAATGTGTTATCATGGACTGATAGACTTACATTTCTGCCCAGAAAACACTTAGAGTAGTTAAAGATGATGAATTACATTAGTTGGATGAAGTTTCTTAAGATAATTTGTCTGTATTCAACAGTGTCCATTTTGGCTTTCTCTCACCATTCTAAGCCTATTTTGGACACAGGAGGTGAAATGTGTTATCATGGACTGATAGACTTACATTTCTGCCCAGAAAACACTTAGAGTAGTTAAAGATGATGAATTACATTAGTTGGATGAAGTTTCTTAAGATAATTTGTCTGTATTCAACAGTGTCCATTTTGGCTTTCTCTCACCATTCTAAGCCTATTTTGGACACAGGAGGTGAAATGTGTTATCATGGACTGATAGACTTACATTTCTGCCCAGAAAACACTTAGAGTAGTTAAAGATGATGAATTACATTAGTTGGATGAAGTTTCTTAAGATAATTTGTCTGTATTCAACAGTGTCCATTTTGGCTTTCTCTCACCATTCTAAGCCTATTTTGGACACAGGAGGTGAAATGTGTTATCATGGACTGATAGACTTACATTTCTGCCCAGAAAACACTTAGAGTAGTTAAAGATGATGAATTACATTAGTTGGATGATGTTTCTTAAGATAATTTGTCTGTATTCAACAGTGTCCATTTTGGCTTTCTCTCACCATTCTAAGCCTATTTTGGACACAGGAGGTGAAATGTGTTATCATGGACTGATAGACTTACATTTCTGCCCAGAAAACACTTAGAGTAGTTAAAGATGATGAATTACATTAGTTGGATGAAGTTTCTTAAGATAATTTGTCTGTATTCAACAGTGTCCATTTTGGCTTTCTCTCACCATTCTAAGCCTATTTTGGACACAGGAGGTGAAATGTGTTATCATGGACTGATAGACTTACATTTCTGCCCAGAAAACACTTAGAGTAGTTAAAGATGATGAATTACATTAGTTGGATGAAGTTTCTTAAGATAATTTGTCTGTATTCAACAGTGTCCATTTTGGCTTTCTCTCACCATTCTAAGCCTATTTTGGACACAGGAGGTGAAATGTGTTATCATGGACTGATAGACTTACATTTCTGCCCAGAAAACACTTAGAGTAGTTAAAGATGATGAATTACATTAGTTGGATGAAGTTTCTTAAGATAATTTGTCTGTATTCAACAGTGTCCATTTTGGCTTTCTCTCACCATTCTAAGCCTATTTTGGACACAGGAGGTGAATTGTCTTTCCAGAAGCTGGCAAAGCTGAACTTCTGCACAGGAAACACTTAGAATAGTTCAAGATGATGAATTATAGTAGTTGGATGAAGTTTCTTAAGATAATTTGTCTGTATTCAACAGTGTCCATTTTGGCTTTCTCTCACCATTCTAAGCCTATTTTGGACACAGGAGGTGAATTGTCTTTCCAGAAGCTGGCAAAGCTGAACTTCTGCACAGGAAACACTTAGAATAGTTAAAGATGATGAATTATAGTAGTTGGATGAAGTTTCTTAAGATAATTTGTCTGTATTCAACAGTGTCCATTTTGGCTTTCTCTCACCATTCTAAGCCTATTTTGGACACAGGAGGTGAAATGTGTTATCATGGACTGATAGACTTACATTTCTGCCCAGAAAACACTTAGAGTAGTTAAAGATGATGAATTACATTAGTTGGATGATGTTTCTTAAGATAATTTGTCTGTATTCAACAGTGTCCATTTTGGCTTTCTCTCACCATTCTAAGCCTATTTTGGACACAGGAGGTGAATTGTCTTTCCAGAAGCTGGCAAAGCTGAACTTCTGCACAGGAAACACTTAGAATAGTTAAAGATGATGAATTATAGTAGTTGGATGAAGTTTCTTAAGATAATTTGTCTGTATTCAACAGTGTCCATTTTGGCTTTCTCTCACCATTCTAAGCCTATTTTGGACACAGGAGGTGAAATGTGTTATCATGGACTGATAGACTTACATTTCTGCCCAGAAAACACTTAGAGTAGTTAAAGATGATGAATTACATTAGTTGGATGATGTTTCTTAAGATAATTTGTCTGTATTCAACAGTGTCCATTTTGGCTTTCTCTCACCATTCTAAGCCTATTTTGGACACAGGAGGTGAATTGTCTTTCCAGAAGCTGGCAAAGCTGAACTTCTGCACAGGAAATACTTAGAATAGTTAAAGATGATGAATTATAGTAGTTGGATGAAGTTTCTTAAGATAATTTGTCTGTATTCAACAGTGTCCATTTTGGCTTTCTCTCACCATTCTAAGCCTATTTTGGACACAGGAGGTGAAATGTGTTATCATGGACTGATAGACTTACATTTCTGCCCAGAAAACACTTAGAGTAGTTAAAGATGATGAATTACATTAGTTGGATGAAGTTTCTTAAGATAATTTGTCTGTATTCAACAGTGTCCATTTTGGCTTTCTCTCACCATTCTAAGCCTATTTTGGACACAGGAGGTGAAATGTGTTATCATGGACTGATAGACTTACATTTCTGCCCAGAAAACACTTAGAGTAGTTAAAGATGATGAATTACATTAGTTGGATGAAGTTTCTTAAGATAATTTGTCTGTATTCAACAGTGTCCATTTTGGCTTTCTCTCACCATTCTAAGCCTATTTTGGACACAGGAGGTGAAATGTGTTATCATGGACTGATAGACTTACATTTCTGCCCAGAAAACACTTAGAGTAGTTAAAGATGATGAATTACATTAGTTGGATGAAGTTTCTTAAGATAATTTGTCTGTATTCAACAGTGTCCATTTTGGCTTTCTCTCACCATTCTAAGCCTATTTTGGACACAGGAGGTGAATTGTCTTTCCAGAAGCTGGCAAAGCTGAACTTCTGCACAGGAAACACTTAGAATAGTTCAAGATGATGAATTATAGTAGTTGGATGAAGTTTCTTAAGATAATTTGTCTGTATTCAACAGTGTCCATTTTGGCTTTCTCTCACCATTCTAAGCCTATTTTGGACACAGGAGGTGAATTGTCTTTCCAGAAGCTGGCAAAGCTGAACTTCTGCACAGGAAACACTTAGAATAGTTAAAGATGATGAATTATAGTAGTTGGATGAAGTTTCTTAAGATAATTTGTCTGTATTCAACAGTGTCCATTTTGGCTTTCTCTCACCATTCTAAGCCTATTTTGGACACAGGAGGTGAAATGTGTTATCATGGACTGATAGACTTACATTTCTGCCCAGAAAACACTTAGAGTAGTTAAAGATGATGAATTACATTAGTTGGATGATGTTTCTTAAGATAATTTGTCTGTATTCAACAGTGTCCATTTTGGCTTTCTCTCACCATTCTAAGCCTATTTTGGACACAGGAGGTGAAATGTGTTATCATGGACTGATAGACTTACATTTCTGCCCAGAAAACACTTAGAGTAGTTAAAGATGATGAATTACATTAGTTGGATGAAGTTTCTTAAGATAATTTGTCTGTATTCAACAGTGTCCATTTTGGCTTTCTCTCACCATTCTAAGCCTATTTTGGACACAGGAGGTGAATTGTCTTTCCAGAAGCTGGCAAAGCTGAACTTCTGCACAGGAAACACTTAGAATAGTTAAAGATGATGAATTATAGTAGTTGGATGAAGTTTCTTAAGATAATTTGTCTGTATTCAACAGTGTCCATTTTGGCTTTCTCTCACCATTCTAAGCCTATTTTGGACACAGGAGGTGAAATGTGTTATCATGGACTGATAGACTTACATTTCTGCCCAGAAAACACTTAGAGTAGTTAAAGATGATGAATTACATTAGTTGGATGAAGTTTCTTAAGATAATTTGTCTGTATTCAACAGTGTCCATTTTGGCTTTCTCTCACCATTCTAAGCCTATTTTGGACACAGGAGGTGAAATGTGTTATCATGGACTGATAGACTTACATTTCTGCCCAGAAAACACTTAGAGTAGTTAAAGATGATGAATTACATTAGTTGGATGAAGTTTCTTAAGATAATTTGTCTGTATTCAACAGTGTCCATTTTGGCTTTCTCTCACCATTCTAAGCCTATTTTGGACACAGGAGGTGAAATGTGTTATCATGGACTGATAGACTTACATTTCTGCCCAGAAAACACTTAGAGTAGTTAAAGATGATGAATTACATTAGTTGGATGATGTTTCTTAAGATAATTTGTCTGTATTCAACAGTGTCCATTTTGGCTTTCTCTCACCATTCTAAGCCTATTTTGGACACAGGAGGTGAAATGTGTTATCATGGACTGATAGACTTACATTTCTGCCCAGAAAACACTTAGAGTAGTTAAAGATGATGAATTACATTAGTTGGATGAAGTTTCTTAAGATAATTTGTCTGTATTCAACAGTGTCCATTTTGGCTTTCTCTCACCATTCTAAGCCTATTTTGGACACAGGAGGTGAAATGTGTTATCATGGACTGATAGACTTACATTTCTGCCCAGAAAACACTTAGAGTAGTTAAAGATGATGAATTACATTAGTTGGATGAAGTTTCTTAAGATAATTTGTCTGTATTCAACAGTGTCCATTTTGGCTTTCTCTCACCATTCTAAGCCTATTTTGGACACAGGAGGTGAAATGTGTTATCATGGACTGATAGACTTACATTTCTGCCCAGAAAACACTTAGAGTAGTTAAAGATGATGAATTACATTAGTTGGATGAAGTTTCTTAAGATAATTTGTCTGTATTCAACAGTGTCCATTTTGGCTTTCTCTCACCATTCTAAGCCTATTTTGGACACAGGAGGTGAAATGTGTTATCATGGACTGATAGACTTACATTTCTGCCCAGAAAACACTTAGAGTAGTTAAAGATGATGAATTACATTAGTTGGATGATGTTTCTTAAGATAATTTGTCTGTATTCAACAGTGTCCATTTTGGCTTTCTCTCACCATTCTAAGCCTATTTTGGACACAGGAGGTGAAATGTGTTATCATGGACTGATAGACTTACATTTCTGCCCAGAAAACACTTAGAGTAGTTAAAGATGATGAATTACATTAGTTGGATGAAGTTTCTTAAGATAATTTGTCTGTATTCAACAGTGTCCATTTTGGCTTTCTCTCACCATTCTAAGCCTATTTTGGACACAGGAGGTGAAATGTGTTATCATGGACTGATAGACTTACATTTCTGCCCAGAAAACACTTAGAGTAGTTAAAGATGATGAATTACATTAGTTGGATGAAGTTTCTTAAGATAATTTGTCTGTATTCAACAGTGTCCATTTTGGCTTTCTCTCACCATTCTAAGCCTATTTTGGACACAGGAGGTGAAATGTGTTATCATGGACTGATAGACTTACATTTCTGCCCAGAAAACACTTAGAGTAGTTAAAGATGATGAATTACATTAGTTGGATGAAGTTTCTTAAGATAATTTGTCTGTATTCAACAGTGTCCATTTTGGCTTTCTCTCACCATTCTAAGCCTATTTTGGACACAGGAGGTGAATTGTCTTTCCAGAAGCTGGCAAAGCTGAACTTCTGCACAGGAAACACTTAGAATAGTTCAAGATGATGAATTATAGTAGTTGGATGAAGTTTCTTAAGATAATTTGTCTGTATTCAACAGTGTCCATTTTGGCTTTCTCTCACCATTCTAAGCCTATTTTGGACACAGGAGGTGAATTGTCTTTCCAGAAGCTGGCAAAGCTGAACTTCTGCACAGGAAACACTTAGAATAGTTAAAGATGATGAATTATAGTAGTTGGATGAAGTTTCTTAAGATAATTTGTCTGTATTCAACAGTGTCCATTTTGGCTTTCTCTCACCATTCTAAGCCTATTTTGGACACAGGAGGTGAAATGTGTTATCATGGACTGATAGACTTACATTTCTGCCCAGAAAACACTTAGAGTAGTTAAAGATGATGAATTACATTAGTTGGATGATGTTTCTTAAGATAATTTGTCTGTATTCAACAGTGTCCATTTTGGCTTTCTCTCACCATTCTAAGCCTATTTTGGACACAGGAGGTGAATTGTCTTTCCAGAAGCTGGCAAAGCTGAACTTCTGCACAGGAAACACTTAGAATAGTTAAAGATGATGAATTATAGTAGTTGGATGAAGTTTCTTAAGATAATTTGTCTGTATTCAACAGTGTCCATTTTGGCTTTCTCTCACCATTCTAAGCCTATTTTGGACACAGGAGGTGAAATGTGTTATCATGGACTGATAGACTTACATTTCTGCCCAGAAAACACTTAGAGTAGTTAAAGATGATGAATTACATTAGTTGGATGATGTTTCTTAAGATAATTTGTCTGTATTCAACAGTGTCCATTTTGGCTTTCTCTCACCATTCTAAGCCTATTTTGGACACAGGAGGTGAATTGTCTTTCCAGAAGCTGGCAAAGCTGAACTTCTGCACAGGAAATACTTAGAATAGTTAAAGATGATGAATTATAGTAGTTGGATGAAGTTTCTTAAGATAATTTGTCTGTATTCAACAGTGTCCATTTTGGCTTTCTCTCACCATTCTAAGCCTATTTTGGACACAGGAGGTGAAATGTGTTATCATGGACTGATAGACTTACATTTCTGCCCAGAAAACACTTAGAGTAGTTAAAGATGATGAATTACATTAGTTGGATGAAGTTTCTTAAGATAATTTGTCTGTATTCAACAGTGTCCATTTTGGCTTTCTCTCACCATTCTAAGCCTATTTTGGACACAGGAGGTGAAATGTGTTATCATGGACTGATAGACTTACATTTCTGCCCAGAAAACACTTAGAGTAGTTAAAGATGATGAATTACATTAGTTGGATGAAGTTTCTTAAGATAATTTGTCTGTATTCAACAGTGTCCATTTTGGCTTTCTCTCACCATTCTAAGCCTATTTTGGACACAGGAGGTGAAATGTGTTATCATGGACTGATAGACTTACATTTCTGCCCAGAAAACACTTAGAGTAGTTAAAGATGATGAATTACATTAGTTGGATGAAGTTTCTTAAGATAATTTGTCTGTATTCAACAGTGTCCATTTTGGCTTTCTCTCACCATTCTAAGCCTATTTTGGACACAGGAGGTGAATTGTCTTTCCAGAAGCTGGCAAAGCTGAACTTCTGCACAGGAAACACTTAGAATAGTTAAAGATGATGAATTATAGTAGTTGGATGAAGTTTCTTAAGATAATTTGTCTGTATTCAACAGTGTCCATTTTGGCTTTTTCTCACCATTCTAAGCCTATTTTGGACACAGGAGGTGAATTGTCTTTCCAGAAGCTGGCAAAGCTGAACTTCTGCACAGGAAACACTTAGAATAGTTAAAGATGATGAATTATAGTAGTTGGATGAAGTTTCTTAAGATAATTTGTCTGTATTCAACAGTGTCCATTTTGCTTTCTCTCACCATTCACCTCATGTGTCCAAAACAGGCTTAGAATGGTGAGAGAAAGGCAAAATGGACATTGTTGAATACAGACAAATTATCTTAACCCTCCTGTTGTCCTCATATTCTGTATACACCCCGTGTTCTCCGGGTCAAAATGACCCATCTTCGTTAAACCCCCAATATAAGTAACTTAATTGAATTTGAAACACCAAATCTTATTTTGCTTGAAGAAACAACTTGTCATTCACCACAAATTGTGTGAATACCTGAGTTTTCCCTCTTCACCTGGCAGAAAGACTGCATTTATTCAAGACACCACTCCGTGCTATGACGCTGTCAATTGTATCATTGTTTCTTGTTGTCTTGACTCCCGGTTATCAAATCGTAGCAGTAGGTGTGAAAGAGTTTGAGTGGCTCAGAAAGTTGGCCTTCCACTCTCTGCATCCCATAGACTAGCTGCAGTCACATGACTGTATACACCTGCTAAGATTCTGGGTATTATAGGGTATTCCTCCCCATCTTCTTCTTCTGATACATCCTCCACTTCCTCTTCTGAATCACAGTTGTCTTGCTGGACATCTGAAAAAATCAGCTCTAGAGCCTGTTCGACGTTATGACGAGCACTCATGGCTTCAGCACAGAGATAATTCGGGGTACTGTCATCTGCAGCACCTTTATAGCCTCTGGGAATCCACAGACAAAGGGGCAATATTGTTACATTTGGGTCAGATCAAAGGCAGTGCAGTCTGCAAGAAGACCACCTGTCTTGTCTTGTTTATGTCTGCTACTGATTGATCTGAGACAGAACTAAAACCTTCTCACATTCTGTGGTGTGTAACTAACTCTGTGACTGTGATTTCAACTCAATTTGACTGTCGGGTCATTTTGACCCGAAGACGATCTTTGTACCTTTTTTTGTACAGCTTACATGGAAATGTGAATAAAGGCAACAATTCACTTTTTCTAATGTTGGGGTCAATCTAGGAAAAGTCATCAAATTTCAAGTTGAAAAAATATCGTTTAGGGGAATTTTTTTTGGTTTTTAACACAGTGGCGGGTCATTTTGACCCGAGGACAACAGGAGGGTTAAGAAACTTCATCCAACTAATGTAATTCATCATCTTTAACTATTCCGAGTGTTTCCTGTACAGAAATTCAGGTTTGCCAGCCCCTGGAAAGACAATTCACCTCCTGTGTGCAAAATAGGCTTAGAATGGTGAGAGAAAGCCAAAATGGACACTGTTGAATACAGACAAATTATCTTAAGAAACTTCATCCAACTACTATAATTCATCATCTTTAACTATTCTAAGTGTTTCCTGTGCAGAAGTTCAGCTTTGCCAGCTTCTGGAAAGACAATTCACCTCCTGCGTCCAAAATAGGCTTAGAATGGTGAGAGAAAGCCAAAATGGACACTGTTGAATACAGACAAATTATCTTAAGAAACTTCATCCAACTACTATAATTCATCATCTCTAACTATTCTGAGTGTTTCCTGTACAGAAGTTCAGCTTTGCCAGCCCCTGGAAAGACAATTCACCTCCTGTGTCTAAAATAGGCTGGTGAGAATGGTGAATTAGAATGGAGAATTAGAATGGTGAGAGAAAGCCAAAATGGACACTGTTGAATACAGACAAATTATCTTAAGAAACTTGATCTTACTAATGTAATTCATCATCTTTAACTATTCTGTGTTTTTTCTGGGGGAAAATGTAAGTCTATCAGTCCCTGGAAACACAATTCACCTCGGGCGTTACAGTTGTAGATTATATGCTGTGTATTTCAAATTCTGCATCTTATTCCAATGTTGGGGCCAGACTGCCCACCTCTACCTGTGTGTGATGGCTACCTCGCTGAATTGCTACTCTATGGTGCTGTTGTAGTGTTTTCAGCCAGCCTGCTTATCTCTCTGCTTTGAGTTAAATTTGATAATAGACATCAAATTAAAATCTTCCTAACAAATAAAAGGGATTCTGTCCACAGAAACTCTATGGGGCTTTTCATTTCAAACCAATACAAGAAATGTTGATTTGAAAAAATATTCCATGTCTGAATCATAATCTATGATTGAGACATTGAAAATGTATAATGTTTCTGGTATGATGATTATGATGGTATGATGAAACATATGCAAGGTTGCTGTAGTGGATTAAAGTTCTGCCTTTTCTACCATCCTCCCAAGCAGACTGTTTGACATATGTCCGACCTAGGTCTCCACCACAACATCTGCCTATGGATACAGAACTTTTTAAACAACCGACCATAGTCAGTCAGGAAGGGCCCCCACCACTCCTCCTCCCTGTCTCCGAGTACAAGAGCCTCACAGGGCTGCGTCCTCAGCCCCTTCCTGTACTCACTGTACACCCATGACTGCACGCCCACCCACAATACCAATGTCATCATTAAATTTGCAGATGACACAACAGTGATGGGCCTGATCAGTGCCACCACTGAGAAACGAGATGGCGTACAGGGAGGAGGTCCACAGGCTGGCAGAGTGGTGTACAGTAAACAACCTGTCCCTGAAAACCAGGAAGACAAAGTCTCCTTTGTCCTTTGATCATTGACTTCAGGAGGAAAAAGAATCAGCCAGTGTTTCCTGCACAAGCCACTGGAGATATACAGGGAAGGTGTGGAGAGGGTGCCAACATTTAAGTTTCTGGGCACACACATTTCAGAGGACCTCACTTGGGGAAAAAACACAAACTCTCTGGTTAAAAAGGCACAGCAGCGACTGTACTTCCTGAGGGTTCTCAGGAAGTGCAACCTGTCACAACATCTGCTGCTGTCCTTCTACCAATCCTCTGTCCTAAGTGTACTGACCTACGGCATCCTGGTCTGGTGTGGTTGGTGCAGCTCTACAGCAGACAAAAAGGCCTCATCTTCACCTCCCGTTGTCTCCAGAAAACAGACACTATCCTGAAAGACACATCTCACCCTACCCACCACCTGTTTGACCTTCTCCCCTCAGGGAGACGCTACCGGACAGTTAAAACATGCACCACCAGACTGTTACGTAGTTTTTATCCTCAAGCCATCACCAAACTAAATAATGCACTTAAAACATAGGGCCTGTGTAATATCTATCTATCTATCTATCTATCTATCTATCTATCTATCTATCTATCTATCTATCTATCTATCAATCACAGCTCATTTTCACTCTATTTTTGCTGTGTCACATGTGTATTCAAAAATCCCAACCCATACTATCTGCATACAAACAATCACAAGAAACTTGATTCAAAAATCACTTCATCCTTCATGGCCATCAAAGAGTGAACGATGGGAGCCAGCTCCTGATTGGGAGCCGATCCGATCGGGAGCCGATATGTTTGTTTTTCTCGTCTTTTTTCTGTTAAAGCCCCACGTGATTGGTCAAGATGTGCGGTGGTGTCTGTTTGTCCACACTGAGGGGGAGGGGGGAAGGGAGGGTTACAGACACAGCGCAGTGAGCACAGGAACTGGAGTGAGGGAGAGCACTGCTACATAGTCAGAGACTGCAGGCAGAACAGGTGAGAAACGTGAGCAACAGATAACGTAGTAAAATTTGGACACATTTTAATATAATTGATAGTTCAAGGACAGAGTGCAGACTTTGCAAAATTAAAATTTCGTATCAGGCAGGCATCAGGCATCATGTGTGTACTGTTCACCCATCAATTCAGTTAGAGGAGAAAAGACAAGCAAGGGAACCTGCTATTAATGAAGGTACCAGTGTGTCTACTGCAACAGTTGCTGCTCCTACAATGTCTACAGCATCATCCAGGACAACACCACAGCCACCAAGACCTACAGCCCAGAGCTCTATGACCCCAGTAAATAATTTAATAATAATAAAAAAATTCATAATTTCAAATTAATACGGCTAGATAAACAATAAATATTCTATATGTGTTTTTTTTACATTAGTAATTCATCTTACACATAATTTGGTAATAAATTTATTGAAGCAACAAAAAAAATCTGAGGAGCCACTTGGGAGCTGAAATTCCCATCATTAGTACGGACCTTAGCATCCAATCAAACAATGGTTATGTGTGATATTGTGATACTCTACCCTTTAAAATCTGTTGGAAAACCCAATTCTTAGCTCCTCTGGCCAGAACCTCCCCCCAAGGTCTGTCATGAGCCCGGCGCTGCCTGAACCCCAGCATTGTATTGCATTGTATTTCACCTGTGAATCTGAATTAAAGGCGCTTCTGAGACCGACTGAACCCTCCAGGTGATGATGTGAATAATCTCGGGCTGTCCATTAAAAATGCTGGTCCTTACAAAATAGTTGCTTTAGGTCCAGCTGAAAGACCAGCAAAATTGTGTAGGAAAATGTATGCAAGACTATTTTGGTGTGAAAAGAAGATGCAGAGTCTACGTCTAGAGTTTAGGATGCTAATCTATATCAAAAACAAGTACAGGTAAAGGTGTGTGAAGTGAGCCTAATGAGAAAATAAAGGTATAAAAATGCAAAGGTTCATCACAGTGCGTGATTATTGAACAATAGAACACAATAGGTAGATTAGTAGGGATGGGTCATACTTTTCGAATATTATTAGTCATAAAATTATAAAATTTGTTTTTGCCAGAGTAATAAATAGATCCTGGCTGTAAAGGCGATGTCAGGTCTCTGTAAAGATGTGGGTACAAACAGTCTCTGATTTCTTTATGCTTAGGGAGGGAGGTTAGGGAGTAGGGAATCCCATTTCATCTACTAGACAACTGTGACCATTAGCTGGAAGGAGCCCTCAGTACAAGCTGGGTTAGCTTAACTGGTATCTGCTAGTGATGGGAATTTCGTCTCTTTTTAGAGAGCCGGCTCTTTTGGGTCGGCTCCCTAAAAAGAGCCAGCTCTTTCGGCCCCCAAGTGGCTCCTCAGATTTTTTTTGGTGCTTCAATAAATGTATTACCAAATTATGTGTAAAATGAATTATTAATGTAAAATACACATTATATAGAATATTTATTGTTTATATTGCCTTATTGATTTGAAATTATTTAATTTTACTGGGGTCATAGAGCTCTGGGCTGTAGGTCTTGGTGGCTGTGGTGTTGTCCTGGATAATGCTGTAGACATTGTAGGAGCAGTAGACACACTGGCACCTTCATTAACAGCAGGTTCCCTTGCTTGTCTTTCCTCCTTTAACTGAATTGATGGGTGAACAGTACACGCATGCCTGTGCAGGTTATTTGTGGAGCCTGCCTGATATGAAATTTTAATTTAGCAAAGTCTGCACTCTGCCTTTGAACTATCAATATTAAAAAATAAATAAATAAATAAATATCATATTAAAATGTGTCCAAATTTTTCTACATTTTCTGTCGCTCTTGTTTGTCACCTGTCCTGCCTGCAGTCTGACTTGTAGCAGTGCTCTCTCTTGCTCTCTTGTCTCTCCCTCACTCCAGTTCTTGTGCTCACTGCGCTGTGTCTATACCCCCCCCCCAAAAAACCAACATATCGCCCCCGATCAGGAGCCGGCTCCCGTCGTTCACTTCAAAGAGCCGGCTCATCCAGCCGAATGCAGTAAGACAACCCTCACTCGTTACTACAAGCTAACATTACTGGACACATCACTAGTATCTGCTGTCTTTCTCTCCTTTTGGGGTGATCGCACTGCCCTTCAGCGCTTGCCAGTAGACAATGATTGACCTTTTTTTGCTTGAAATGCACATGCCTTGTGATTACTGTTGGAAAATCTAGCACAGACAGCAAAGCTAGAGGTAGGCATCTACACAGATAATAGTCTAGATAAACAGATAATTTAGCATACAGAGCTAACTTGTACTGAGTGTGTAATAAGCTAGCAATAGCGATTAGCAAGAATTCCGTACGTAAAACAACAGAAAATGGCGACGAAACGCACAGAAACTGTAGCGTTAGCTAGCAGAATGCAGTGCTCACGATAAGCTAGTAATTAGCTCTGAATCACATCATGTTAACGACAGAAAACAATTATTCAGAGTCTCAACAACAATGAAAAAAAATACATGAACACCGTGTAATATAAATGGGAATATTTGACTCACATTTTTATCATCACATCATCACATCTGATGGTCATCCTGGTTCAAGTCAGGCAAGATCTTCAGACGCGCTGATCCCTGTGCTGCGCTGTGGCCACACGGAGTTAACATGGACGGAGAAAGATCAAAGGCAAGGGCGGGGGTCGGCGATGGTCACTTCAGAAGAGACATAAAAGAGGCAAGATCAAGCTCAGAGCCAGCTGCCAGATGATGATCATGAACAAGTAATGTTAGCTTGTAGTAAGGAGTGAGGGTTGTCTTACTGCATTCGGCTAGCTAGCGTTCCTATATATTTCAGTAGCTATAATTCTATTGGTTATAGCTTGTGCTTATTTGCTTGCTAGTACTGTTTTACGACGTGCTCATTATCAGGCCCACTTGAATCTGTGCCTGCAGAATTCAAACAACATCTCTGCAGATTGACCACAGATTTTGAAGGAATTTCAATTCCGTTAACATTGTCATCTGAAAACGATATTATATTTACAAGCAAAAAAGTATTCTGCTAAATTCCGCTAACTACTAAACTATAAAAAAATCTGCGGATGCTGTTTGGATCTGGTCATTACTAGCCTTTTGCCCTGTATGCTAGCTGTAACAAATGCCTTTGTGTCGTTAGTTTGCTTTTCCCCAATGGCAGGAGAGGGATAGTAGGGATCATTTGTGATGCTGCCTCCTCTGCTAATGCATTGGTTGTACATGTCCACCATAGATGGAAGACAGACATCAGTGATCCTCTCTGTTGTGATCCTGTTCAAGTTTCTGTCGCTCATCTGACCTGCTGTGGACCAGGAAGTGAAGATCATGTCTGCTTAAGTAGCCCAGCTGCATTCCAACTGGAGACAAGTTTGGGTGAGGAAATTATTGAAGCTTCAGGAAGATCCAAATACACATGAAGTTCAACAGATCCCAATGGTCCCTAAATTTGAGGTTAAATTAGAGCCTGTTAAGGGCAGGGGGTCATGAATTTTGTCTCTAATAGAATTAAAGACTTCATAAGGTTCTTTAATGATGAAATTCTCTCTTAGTTCTATAGGAATAGAATACAAGGCTCAATAGAGTTCTGGCTCTTTGCCAGCCTGGCTGACATGCTGACATGTTTTTATGTCCTTCTATTAATGAGGAGTAATAGACATTGCATTATAGAGGGCCTTTCTATAGGTTTTAAAGCTGTCCAGATTAAGGGTGGTTCTTCTAATTTGGTGGCACGCAGTATCCTTGCAAGTTTTCACAAATTATGCTCAAGTCTGGGAATTACTCCAATGAGCTTGTCTATTTAGTTTTGTTATCTTCTTTTTTAAAGAGAAAAACTGTCGTGGTAGGTAAAAAAATCCCCCCAAAAATTTAAACTCCACAAAAGAACTGAGAAATCCTCTTCATTTTGCAGCATCATGAGTTGTTTGTATACATTACCGCAGAGCATACCAGATGAGGCAGCCTCCCTGTCTGCTCTGTGCAGTGTTTGTTCCCTTAGTTTGACACCGGAGTCAGATGTATTACCATTTATCCACGACTCTGTAAACACAAGGACACAGAATAAAGTGTAGCTCCACAATCGGATGCAATCCGTCTTCATATCCAGGAAGCGGATGTTTGCCAGAGGGACGCTGGGATCCTTGATGTAAATTTCTTCACTGCAAGCATAGTTAAACATGATAGATTATATGAGGTGAATCAAATTTCTGTGAGTTAAAAGTCTCCTGTTAGCAAACGTTCATATTAAGTTTTGAAATGTTCATATTGAGCAGTTTTGACACTGGAGAATTGGCAGATGTAAATTTCTATATTGTAAAGAATCAGAATAGCTTAAGATGATGAATTACATGAGTGTAATCAAGTTTCTCTGGATAACAAGTCTCTGAAAATATTAATTTTGAGCTACTTTCAGTGAAATAATCCCATTCTCAGAAGTGAAGACTTATAGGGTCAACACTGAGGCCAGGTCAAGAGGGGGTTGATGAAATTTCAGGCCCATCTCTCGCAGCATGGCTTAGGGAGATGTCTTGGTTGCCAGCTTGTAGAAAAACAACAGGCAGAAAGGAAGGCAAAATGCCAACATTTGTCAGTACTGAGTAACAGTAAAAATAAAGCCATGTATACTGTAAAATTAACAGTTGTCATGCAAGTAAATGTTATCACATAGCTTCGAGGTAAGGAGGTGTGGATGGCTTCATCCACAAGTTGAGGACAACCTGTGACTATCACAAGGTTTGGGTTTGTAGCTCCACTCTGGGGAAACCTACCAACCCAAAAAAAACATAAAACATGCAAACACAATTCACCTCCTGTGTCCAAAATAAGCTTAGAATGGCGAGAGAACGCCAAAATGAACACGTGTTGAATACAGACCAATTATCTGAAAAAAAACTTGATCCAACTAATGTAATTCATCATCTCTAACTGTTGTGAGTGTTTTCTAGGCAAAAATGTAATTCTATCTGTCCCTGGAAACACAATTCACCTTCTGTGTCCAAAATAAGCTACAATGGTGAGAGAACGCCAAAATGAACACATGATGAACACTGACAAATTATGTTAAGAAACTTGATCTTATTAATGTAATTCATCATCTTTAATTATTCTGGGTGTTTCCTGTACAGGATTTCAGGTGTGCCAGTGTTTCCTGCACAGGATTTCAGGTGTGCCAGTGTTTCCTGCAAAGGATTTCAGACCTGTCAGACCCAGAAACACAATTCACCTCCTGTGTCCAATGAGCTTAGTTTGGGGAGAAAACATGAACATGAACATATGATATACACAGACAAATTATCTTAAGAAACTTGGTTTTACGAATGAAATTCATCATCTTAAACTATTCTGAGTGTTTCCTCTACAGGATTTCAGATGTCCCAGTGTTTCCTGCAAAGGATTTCAGACCTGTCAGACCCAGAAACGCAATTCACCTCCTGTGTCCAATGAGCTTAGTTTGGGGAGAAAACATGAACATGAACATATGATGTACACAGACAAATTATCTTAAGAAACTTGATTTTACTAATGCAATTCATCATCTTAAACTATTCTGAGTGTTTCCTGTACAGGATTTCAGAAGTGCCAGTGTTTCCTGCAAAGGATTTCAGGTGTGCCAGTGTTTCCTGCGCAGGATTTCAGACCTGTCAGACCCAGAAACACAATTCACCTCCTTTGTCCAATGAGCTTAGTTTGGGGAGAAAACATGAACATGAACGTATGATGAACACAGACAAATTATCTTAAACATGATGCATTACATTAGTTAGATCAAGTTTCTTAACTATTCTGAGTGTTTCCTGTACAGGATTTCAGGTGTGCCAGTGTTTCCTGCAAAGGATTTCAGACCTGTCAGACCCAGAAACACAATTCACCTCCTTTGTCCAATGAGCTTAGTTTGGGAAGAAAACATGAACGTATGATGAACACAGACAAATTATCTTAAGAAACTTGATTTTACTCATGCAATTCATCATCTTAAACTATTTTAAGTGTTTCCTGTGCAGAAGTTCAGCTTTGCCAGCTTCTGGAAAGACAATTCACCTCCTGTGTCCAAAATAGGCTTAGAATGGTGAGAGAAAGCCAAAGTGGACACTGTTGAATACAGACAAATTATCTTAAGAAACTTCATCCAACTAATGTAATTCATCATCTTTAACTACTCTAAGTGTTTTCTGGGCAGAAGTTCAGCTTTGCCAGCTTCTGGAGAGACAATTCACCTCCTGTGTCCAAAATAGGCTTAGAATGGTGAGAGAAAGCCAAAATGGAAACTGTTGAATACAGACAAATTATCTTAAGAAACTTCATCCAACTAATGTAATTCATCATCATTAACTACTCTAAGTGTTTTCTGGGCAGAAAAGTAAGTCTATCAGTCCATGATAACACAATTCACCTCCTGTGTCCAAAATAGGCTTAGAATGGTGAGAGAAAGCCAAAATGGACACTGTTGAATACAGACAAATTATCTTAAGAAACTTCATCCAACTACTATAATTCATCATCTTTAACTATTCTAAGTGTTTCCTGTGCAGAAGTTCAGCTTTGCCAGCTTCTGGAGAGACAATTCACCTCCTGTGTCCAAAATAGGCTTAGAATGGTGAGAGAAAGCCAAAATGGACACTGTTGAATACAGACAAATTATCTTAAGAAACTTCATCCAACTACTATAATTCATCATCTTTAACTATTCTAAGTGTTTCCTGTGCAGAAGTTCAGCTTTGCCAGCTTCTGGAAAGACAATTCACCTCCTGTGTCCAAAATAGGCTTAGAATGGTGAGAGAAAGCCAAAATGGACACTGTTGAATACAGACAAATTATCTTAAGAAACTTCATCCAACTAATGTAATTCATCATCTTTAACTACTCTAAGTGTTTTCTGGGCAGAAATGTAAGTCTATCAGTCCATGATAACACATTTCACCTCCTGTGTCCAAAATAGGCTTAGAATGGTGAGAGAAAGCCAAAATGGACACTGTTGAATACAGACAAATTATCTTAAGAAACTTCATCCAACTAATGTAATTCATCATCTTTAACTACTCTAAGTGTTTTCTGGGCAGAAATGTAAGTCTATCAGTCCATGATAACACATTTCACCTCCTGTGTCCAAAATGGGCTTAGAATGGTGAGAGAAAGCCAAAATGGACACTGTTGAATACAGACAAATTATCTTAAGAAACTTCATCCAACTACTATAATTCATCATCTTGAACTATTCTAAGTGTTTCCTGTGCAGAAGTTCAGCTTTGCCAGCTTCTGGAAAGACAATTCACCTCCTGTGTCCAAAATAGGCTTAGAATGGTGAGAGAAAGCCAAAATGGACACTGTTGAATACAGACAAATTATCTTAAGAAACTTCATCCAACTAATGTAATTCATCATCTTTAACTACTCTAAGTGTTTTCTGGGCAGAAATGTAAGTCTATCAGTCCATGATAACACATTTCACCTCCTGTGTCCAAAATAGGCTTAGAATGGTGAGAGAAAGCCAAAATGGACACTGTTGAATACAGACAAATTATCTTAAGAAACTTCATCCAACTACTATAATTCATCATCTTGAACTATTCTAAGTGTTTCCTGTGCAGTAGTTCAGCTTTATCAGCTTCTGGAAAGAAAATTCACCTCCTGTGTCCAAAATAGGCTTAGAATGGTGAGAGAAAGCCAAAATGGACACTGTTGAATACAGACAAATTATCTTAAGAAACTTCATCCAACTAATGTAATTCATCATCTTTAACTACTCTAAGTGTTTTCTGGGCAGAAATGTAAGTCTATCAGTCCATGATAACACATTTCACCTCCTGTGTCCAAAATAGGCTTAGAATGGTGAGAGAAAGCCAAAATGGACACTGTTGAATACAGACAAATTATCTTAAGAAACTTCATCCAACTAATGTAATTCATCATCTTGAACTACTCTAAGTGTTTTCTGGGCAGAAATGTAAGTCTATCAGTCCATGATAACACATTTCACCTCCTGTGTCCAAAATAGGCTTAGAATGGTGAGAGAAAGCCAAAATGGACACTGTTGAATACAGACAAATTATCTTAAGAAACTTCATCCAACTACTATAATTCATCATCTTTAACTATTCTAAGTGTTTCCTGTGCAGAAGTTCAGCTTTGCCAGCTTCTGGAAAGACAATTCACCTCCTGTGTCCAAAATAGGCTTAGAATGGTGAGAGAAAGCCAAAATGGACACTGTTGAATACAGACAAATTATCTTAAGAAACTTCATCCAACTACTATAATTCATCATCTTTAACTATTCTAAGTGTTTCCTGTGCAGAAGTTCAGCTTTGCCAGCTTCTGGAAAGACAATTCACCTCCTGTGTCCAAAATAGGCTTAGAATGGTGAGAGAAAGCCAAAATGGACACTGTTGAATACAGACAAATTATCTTAAGAAACTTCATCCAACTAATGTAATTCATCATCTTTAACTACTCTAAGTGTTTTCTGGGCAGAAATGTAAGTCTATCAGTCCATGATAACACATTTCACCTCCTGTGTCCAAAATAGGCTTAGAATGGTGAGAGAAAGCCAAAATGGACACTGTTGAATACAGACAAATTATCTTAAGAAACTTCATCCAACTACGATAATTCATCATCTTTAACTATTCTAAGTGTTTCCTGTGCAGAAGTTCAGCTTTGCCAGCTTCTGGAAAGACAATTCACCTCCTGTGTCCAAAATAGGCTTAGAATGGTGAGAGAAAGCCAAAATGGACACTGTTGAATACAGACAAATTATCTTAAGAAACTTCATCCAACTAATGTAATTCATCATCTTTAACTACTCTAAGTGTTTTCTGGGCAGAAATGTAAGTCTATCAGTCCATGATAACACATTTCACCTCCTGTGTCCAAAATAGGCTTAGAATGGTGAGAGAAAGCCAAAATGGACACTGTTGAATACAGACAAATTATCTTAAGAAACTTCATCCAACTAATGTAATTCATCATCTTTAACTACTCTAAGTGTTTTCTGGGCAGAAATGTAAGTCTATCAGTCCATGATAACACATTTCACCTCCTGTGTCCAAAATAGGCTTAGAATGGTGAGAGAAAGCCAAAATGGACACTGTTGAATACAGACAAATTATCTTAAGAAACTTCATCCAACTACTATAATTCATCATCTTTAACTATTCTAAGTGTTTCCTGTGCAGAAGTTCAGCTTTGCCAGCTTCTGGAAAGACAATTCACCTCCTGTGTCCAAAATAGGCTTAGAATGGTGAGAGAAAGCCAAAATGGACACTGTTGAATACAGACAAATTATCTTAAGAAACTTCATCCAACTAATGTAATTCATCATCTTTAACTACTCTAAGTGTTTTCTGGGCAGAAATGTAAGTCTATCAGTCCATGATAACACATTTCACCTCCTGTGTCCAAAATAGGCTTAGAATGGTGAGAGAAAGCCAAAATGGACACTGTTGAATACAGACAAATTATCTTAAGAAACTTCATCCAACTACTATAATTCATCATCTTTAACTATTCTAAGTGTTTCCTGTGCAGAAGTTCAGCTTTGCCAGCTTCTAGAAAGACAATTCACCTCCTGTGTCCAAAATAGGCTTAGAATGGTGAGAGAAAGCCAAAATGGACACTGTTGAATACAGACAAATTATCTTAAGAAACTTCATCCAACTAATGTAATTCATCATCTTTAACTACTCTAAGTGTTTTCTGGGCAGAAATGTAAGTCTATCAGTCCATGATAACACATTTCACCTCCTGTGTCCAAAATAGGCTTAGAATGGTGAGAGAAAGCCAAAATGGACACTGTTGAATACAGACAAATTATCTTAAGAAACTTCATCCAACTACGATAATTCATCATCTTTAACTATTCTAAGTGTTTCCTGTGCAGAAGTTCAGCTTTGCCAGCTTCTGGAAAGACAATTCACCTCCTGTGTCCAAAATAGGCTTAGAATGGTGAGAGAAAGCCAAAATGGACACTGTTGAATACAGACAAATTATCTTAAGAAACTTCATCCAACTAATGTAATTCATCATCTTTAACTACTCTAAGTGTTTTCTGGGCAGAAATGTAAGTCTATCAGTCCATGATAACACATTTCACCTCCTGTGTCCAAAATAGGCTTAGAATGGTGAGAGAAAGCCAAAATGGACACTGTTGAATACAGACAAATTATCTTAAGAAACTTCATCCAACTACTATAATTCATCATCTTTAACTATTCTAAGTGTTTCCTGTGCAGTAGTTCAGCTTTACCAGCTTCTGGAAAGACAATTCACCTCCTGTGTCCAAAATAGGCTTAGAATGGTGAGAGAAAGCCAAAATGGACACTGTTGAATACAGACAAATTATCTTAAGAAACTTCATCCAACTAATGTAATTCATCATCTTTAACTACTCTAAGTCTTTTCTGTGCAGAAATATAAGTCTATCAGTCCATGATAACACATTTCACCTCCTGTGTCCAAAATAGGCTTAGAATGGTGAGAGAAAGCCAAAATGGACACTGTTGAATACAGACAAATTATCTTAAGAAACTTCATCCAACTACTATAATTCATCATCTTGAACTATTCTAAGAGTTTCCTGTGCAGTAGTTCAGCTTTATCAGCTTCTGGAAAGAAAATTCACCTCCTGTGTCCAAAATAGGCTTAGAATGGTGAGAGAAAGCCAAAATGGACACTGTTGAATACAGACAAATTATCTTAAGAAACTTCATCCAACTAATGTAATTCATCATCTTTAACTACTCTAAGTGTTTTCTGGGCAGAAATGTAAGTCTATCAGTCCATGATAACACATTTCACCTCCTGTGTCCAAAATAGGCTTAGAATGGTGAGAGAAAGCCAAAATGGACACTGTTGAATACAGACAAATTATCTTAAGAAACTTCATCCAACTACTATAATTCATCATCTTTAACTATTCTAAGTGTTTCCTGTGCAGTAGTTCAGCTTTGCCAGCTTCTGGAAAGACAATTCACCTCCTGTGTCCAAAATAGGCTTAGAATGGTGAGAGAAAGCCAAAATGGACACTGTTGAATACAGACAAATTATCTTAAGAAACTTCATCCAACTAATGTAATTCATCATCTTTAACTACTCTAAGTGTTTTCTGGGCAGAAATGTAAGTCTATCAGTCCATGATAACACATTTCACCTCCTGTGTCCAAAATAGGCTTAGAATGGTGAGAGAAAGCCAAAATGGACACTGTTGAATACAGACAAATTATCTTAAGAAACTTCATCCAACTACTATAATTCATCATCTTTAACTATTCTAAGTGTTTCCTGTGCAGAAGTTCAGCTTTGCCAGCTTCTAGAAAGACAATTCACCTCCTGTGTCCAAAATAGGCTTAGAATGGTGAGAGAAAGCCAAAATGGACACTGTTGAATACAGACAAATTATCTTAAGAAACTTCATCCAACTAATGTAATTCATCATCTTTAACTACTCTAAGTGTTTTCTGGGCAGAAATGTAAGTCTATCAGTCCATGATAACACATTTCACCTCCTGTGTCCAAAATAGGCTTAGAATGGTGAGAGAAAGCCAAAATGGACACTGTTGAATACAGACAAATTATCTTAAGAAACTTCATCCAACTACGATAATTCATCATCTTTAACTATTCTAAGTGTTTCCTGTGCAGAAGTTCAGCTTTGCCAGCTTCTGGAAAGACAATTCACCTCCTGTGTCCAAAATAGGCTTAGAATGGTGAGAGAAAGCCAAAATGGACACTGTTGAATACAGACAAATTATCTTAAGAAACTTCATCCAACTAATGTAATTCATCATCTTTAACTACTCTAAGTGTTTTCTGGGCAGAAATGTAAGTCTATCAGTCCATGATAACACATTTCACCTCCTGTGTCCAAAATAGGCTTAGAATGGTGAGAGAAAGCCAAAATGGACACTGTTGAATACAGACAAATTATCTTAAGAAACTTCATCCAACTACTATAATTCATCATCTTTAACTATTCTAAGTGTTTCCTGTGCAGTAGTTCAGCTTTACCAGCTTCTGGAAAGACAATTCACCTCCTGTGTCCAAAATAGGCTTAGAATGGTGAGAGAAAGCCAAAATGGACACTGTTGAATACAGACAAATTATCTTAAGAAACTTCATCCAACTAATGTAATTCATCATCTTTAACTACTCTAAGTCTTTTCTGTGCAGAAATATAAGTCTATCAGTCCATGATAACACATTTCACCTCCTGTGTCCAAAATAGGCTTAGAATGGTGAGAGAAAGCCAAAATGGACACTGTTGAATACAGACAAATTATCTTAAGAAACTTCATCCAACTACTATAATTCATCATCTTGAACTATTCTAAGAGTTTCCTGTGCAGTAGTTCAGCTTTATCAGCTTCTGGAAAGAAAATTCACCTCCTGTGTCCAAAATAGGCTTAGAATGGTGAGAGAAAGCCAAAATGGACACTGTTGAATACAGACAAATTATCTTAAGAAACTTCATCCAACTACTATAATTCATCATCTTTAACTATTCTAAGTGTTTCCTGTGCAGAAGTTCAGCTTTGCCAGCTTCTGGAAAGACAATTCACCTCCTGTGTCCAAAATAGGCTTAGAATGGTGAGAGAAAGCCAAAATGGACACTGTTGAATACAGACAAATTATCTTAAGAAACTTCATCCAACTACTATAATTCATCATCTTGAACTATTCTAAGTGTTTCCTGTGCAGTAGTTCAGCTTTATCAGCTTCTGGAAAGACAATTCACCTCCTGTGTCCAAAATAGGCTTAGAATGGTGAGAGAAAGCCAAAATGGACACTGTTGAATACAGACAAATTATCTTAAGAAACTTCATCCAACTACTATAATTCATCATCTTTAACTATTCTAAGTGTTTCCTGTGCAGAAGTTCAGCTTTGCCAGCTTCTGGAAAGACAATTCACCTCCTGTGTCCAAAATAGGCTTAGAATGGTGAGAGAAAGCCAAAATGGACACTGTTGAATACAGACAAATTATCTTAAGAAACTTCATCCAACTACTATAATTCATCATCTTTAACTATTCTAAGTGTTTCCTGTGCAGAAGTTCAGCTTTGCCAGCTTCTGGAAAGACAATTCACCTCCTGTGTCCAAAATAGGCTTAGAATGGTGAGAGAAAGCCAAAATGGACACTGTTGAATACAGACAAATTATCTTAAGAAACTTCATCCAACTAATGTAATTCATCATCTTTAACTACTCTAAGTGTTTTCTGTGCAGAAATATAAGTCTATCAGTCCATGATAACACATTTCACCTCCTGTGTCCAAAATAGGCTTAGAATGGTGAGAGAAAGCCAAAATGGACACTGTTGAATACAGACAAATTATCTTAAGAAACTTCATCCAACTACTATAATTCATCATCTTTAACTATTCTAAGTGTTTCCTGTGCAGAAGTTCAGCTTTGCCAGCTTCTGGAAAGACAATTCACCTCCTGTGTCCAAAATAGGCTTAGAATGGTGAGAGAAAGCCAAAATGGACACTGTTGAATACAGACAAATTATCTTAAGAAACTTCATCCAACTAATGTAATTCATCATCTTTAACTACTCTAAGTGTTTTCTGGGCAGAAATGTAAGTCTATCAGTCCATGATAACACATTTCACCTCCTGTGTCCAAAATAGGCTTAGAATGGTGAGAGAAAGCCAAAATGGACACTGTTGAATACAGACAAATTATCTTAAGAAACTTCATCCAACTACGATAATTCATCATCTTTAACTATTCTAAGTGTTTCCTGTGCAGAAGTTCAGCTTTGCCAGCTTCTGGAAAGACAATTCACCTCCTGTGTCCAAAATAGGCTTAGAATGGTGAGAGAAAGCCAAAATGGACACTGTTGAATACAGACAAATTATCTTAAGAAACTTCATCCAACTAATGTAATTCATCATCTTTAACTACTCTAAGTGTTTTCTGGGCAGAAATGTAAGTCTATCAGTCCATGATAACACATTTCACCTCCTGTGTCCAAAATAGGCTTAGAATGGTGAGAGAAAGCCAAAATGGACACTGTTGAATACAGACAAATTATCTTAAGAAACTTCATCCAACTACTATAATTCATCATCTTTAACTATTCTAAGTGTTTCCTGTGCAGTAGTT
Source organism: Pempheris klunzingeri (assembly GCF_042242105.1). Taxonomy (NCBI): domain Eukaryota; kingdom Metazoa; phylum Chordata; class Actinopteri; order Acropomatiformes; family Pempheridae; genus Pempheris; species Pempheris klunzingeri. Next base: position 408,274 of record NC_092032.1, read on the forward strand.
CAGCTTTACCAGCTTCTGGAAAGACAATTCACCTCCTGTGTCCAAAATAGGCTTAGAATGGTGAGAGAAAGCCAAAATGGACACTGTTGAATACAGACAAATTATCTTAAGAAACTTCATCCAACTAATGTAATTCATCATCTTTAACTACTCTAAGTCTTTTCTGTGCAGAAATATAAGTCTATCAGTCCATGATAACACATTTCACCTCCTGTGTCCAAAATAGGCTTAGAATGGTGAGAGAAAGCCAAAATGGACACTGTTGAATACAGACAAATTATCTTAAGAAACTTCATCCAACTACTATAATTCATCATCTTGAACTATTCTAAGAGTTTCCTGTGCAGTAGTTCAGCTTTATCAGCTTCTGGAAAGAAAATTCACCTCCTGTGTCCAAAATAGGCTTAGAATGGTGAGAGAAAGCCAAAATGGACACTGTTGAATACAGACAAATTATCTTAAGAAACTTCATCCAACTAATGTAATTCATCATCTTGAACTACTCTAAGTGTTTTCTGGGCAGAAATGTAAGTCTATCAGTCCATGATAACACATTTCACCTCCTGTGTCCAAAATAGGCTTAGAATGGTGAGAGAAAGCCAAAATGGACACTGTTGAATACAGACAAATTATCTTAAGAAACTTCATCCAACTACTATAATTTATCATCTTTAACTATTCTAAGTGTTTCCTGTGCAGAAGTTCAGCTTTGCCAGCTTCTGGAAAGACAATTCACCTCCTGTGTCCAAAATAGGCTTAGAATGGTGAGAGAAAGCCAAAATGGACACTGTTGAATACAGACAAATTATCTTAAGAAACTTCATCCAACTACTATAATTCATCATCTTTAACTATTCTAAGTGTTTCCTGTGCAGAAGTTCAGCTTTATCAGCTTCTGGAAAGACAATTCACCTCCTGTGTCCAAAATAGGCTTAGAATGGTGAGAGAAAGCCAAAATGGACACTGTTGAATACAGACAAATTATCTTAAGAAACTTCATCCAACTACTATAATTCATCATCTTTAACTATTCTAAGTGTTTCCTGTGCAGAAGTTCAGCTTTGCCAGCTTCTGGAAAGACAATTCACCTCCTGTGTCCAAAATAGGCTTAGAATGGTGAGAGAAAGCCAAAATGGACACTGTTGAATACAGACAAATTATCTTAAGAAACTTCATCCAACTACTATAATTCATCATCTTTAACTATTCTAAGTGTTTCCTGTGCAGAAGTTCAGCTTTGCCAGCTTCTGGAAAGACAATTCACCTCCTGTGTCCAAAATAGGCTTAGAATGGTGAGAGAAAGCCAAAATGGACACTGTTGAATACAGACAAATTATCTTAAGAAACTTCATCCAACTAATGTAATTCATCATCTTTAACTACTCTAAGTGTTTTCTGTGCAGAAATATAAGTCTATCAGTCCATGATAACACATTTCACCTCCTGTGTCCAAAATAGGCTTAGAATGGTGAGAGAAAGCCAAAATGGACACTGTTGAATACAGACAAATTATCTTAAGAAACTTCATCCAACTACTATAATTCATCATCTTTAACTATTCTAAGTGTTTCCTGTGCAGAAGTTCAGCTTTGCCAGCTTCTGGAAAGACAATTCACCTCCTGTGTCCAAAATAGGCTTAGAATGGTGAGAGAAAGCCAAAATGGACACTGTTGAATACAGACAAATTATCTTAAGAAACTTCATCCAACTAATGTAATTCATCATCTTTAACTACTCTAAGTGTTTTCTATGCAGAAATATAAGTCTATCAGTCCATGATAACACATTTCACCTCCTGTGTCCAAAATAGGCTTAGAATGGTGAGAGAAAGCCAAAATGGACACTGTTGAATACAGACAAATTATCTTAAGAAACTTCATCCAACTACTATAATTCATCATCTTGAACTATTCTAAGAGTTTCCTGTGCAGTAGTTCAGCTTTATCAGCTTCTGGAAAGAAAATTCACCTCCTGTGTCCAAAATAGGCTTAGAATGGTGAGAGAAAGCCAAAATGGACACTGTTGAATACAGACAAATTATCTTAAGAAACTTCATCCAACTACTATAATTCATCATCTTTAACTATTCTAAGTGTTTCCTGTGCAGAAGTTCAGCTTTGCCAGCTTCTGGAAAGACAATTCACCTCCTGTGTCCAAAATAGGCTTAGAATGGTGAGAGAAAGCCAAAATGGACACTGTTGAATACAGACAAATTATCTTAAGAAACTTCATCCAACTACTATAATTCATCATCTTGAACTATTCTAAGTGTTTCCTGTGCAGTAGTTCAGCTTTATCAGCTTCTGGAAAGACAATTCACCTCCTGTGTCCAAAATAGGCTTAGAATGGTGAGAGAAAGCCAAAATGGACACTGTTGAATACAGACAAATTATCTTAAGAAACTTCATCCAACTACTATAATTCATCATCTTTAACTATTCTAAGTGTTTCCTGTGCAGAAGTTCAGCTTTGCCAGCTTCTGGAAAGACAATTCACCTCCTGTGTCCAAAATAGGCTTAGAATGGTGAGAGAAAGCCAAAATGGACACTGTTGAATACAGACAAATTATCTTAAGAAACTTCATCCAACTAATGTAATTCATCATCTTTAACTACTCTAAGTGTTTTCTGTGCAGAAATATAAGTCTATCAGTCCATGATAACACATTTCACCTCCTGTGTCCAAAATAGGCTTAGAATGGTGAGAGAAAGCCAAAATGGACACTGTTGAATACAGACAAATTATCTTAAGAAACTTCATCCAACTACTATAATTTATCATCTTTAACTATTCTAAGTGTTTCCTGTGCAGAAGTTCAGCTTTGCCAGCTTCTGGAAAGACAATTCACCTCCTGTGTCCAAAATAGGCTTAGAATGGTGAGAGAAAGCCAAAATGGACACTGTTGAATACAGACAAATTATCTTAAGAAACTTCATCCAACTACTATAATTCATCATCTTTAACTATTCTAAGTGTTTCCTGTGCAGAAGTTAAGCTTTGCCAGCTTCTGGAAAGACAATTCACCTCCTGTGTCCAAAATAGGCTTAGAATGGTGAGAGAAAGCCAAAATGGACACTGTTGAATACAGACAAATTATCTTAAGAAACTTCATCCAACTACTATAATTCATCATCTTGAACTATTCTAAGTGTTTCCTGTGCAGAAGTTCAGCTTTGCCAGCTTCTGGAAAGACAATTCACCTCCTGTGTCCAAAATAGGCTTAGAATGGTGAGAGAAAGCCAAAATGGACACTGTTGAATACAGACAAATTATCTTAAGAAACTTCATCCAACTACTATAATTCATCATCTTGAACTATTCTAAGTGTTTCCTGTGCAGTAGTTCAGCTTTATCAGCTTCTGGAAAGACAATTCACCTCCTGTGTCCAAAATAGGCTTAGAATGGTGAGAGAAAGCCAAAATGGACACTGTTGAATACAGACAAATTATCTTAAGAAACTTCATCCAACTACTATAATTCATCATCTTTAACTATTCTAAGTGTTTCCTGTGCAGAAGTTCAGCTTTGCCAGCTTCTGGAAAGACAATTCACCTCCTGTGTCCAAAATAGGCTTAGAATGGTGAGAGAAAGCCAAAATGGACACTGTTGAATACAGACAAATTATCTTAAGAAACTTCATCCAACTACTATAATTCATCATCTTTAACTATTCTAAGTGTTTCCTGTGCAGAAGTTCAGCTTTGCCAGCTTCTGGAAAGACAATTCACCTCCTGTGTCCAAAATAGGCTTAGAATGGTGAGAGAAAGCCAAAATGGACACTGTTGAATACAGACAAATTATCTTAAGAAACTTCATCCAACTAATGTAATTCATCATCTTTAACTACTCTAAGTGTTTTCTGTGCAGAAATATAAGTCTATCAGTCCATGATAACACATTTCACCTCCTGTGTCCAAAATAGGCTTAGAATGGTGAGAGAAAGCCAAAATGGACACTGTTGAATACAGACAAATTATCTTAAGAAACTTCATCCAACTACTATAATTCATCATCTTTAACTATTCTAAGTGTTTCCTGTGCAGAAGTTCAGCTTTGCCAGCTTCTGGAAAGACAATTCACCTCCTGTGTCCAAAATAGGCTTAGAATGGTGAGAGAAAGCCAAAATGGACACTGTTGAATACAGACAAATTATCTTAAGAAACTTCATCCAACTAATGTAATTCATCATCTTTAACTACTCTAAGTGTTTTCTATGCAGAAATATAAGTCTATCAGTCCATGATAACACATTTCACCTCCTGTGTCCAAAATAGGCTTAGAATGGTGAGAGAAAGCCAAAATGGACACTGTTGAATACAGACAAATTATCTTAAGAAACTTCATCCAACTACTATAATTCATCATCTTGAACTATTCTAAGAGTTTCCTGTGCAGTAGTTCAGCTTTATCAGCTTCTGGAAAGAAAATTCACCTCCTGTGTCCAAAATAGGCTTAGAATGGTGAGAGAAAGCCAAAATGGACACTGTTGAATACAGACAAATTATCTTAAGAAACTTCATCCAACTACTATAATTCATCATCTTTAACTATTCTAAGTGTTTCCTGTGCAGAAGTTCAGCTTTGCCAGCTTCTGGAAAGACAATTCACCTCCTGTGTCCAAAATAGGCTTAGAATGGTGAGAGAAAGCCAAAATGGACACTGTTGAATACAGACAAATTATCTTAAGAAACTTCATCCAACTACTATAATTCATCATCTTTAACTATTCTAAGTGTTTCCTGTGCAGAAGTTCAGCTTTGCCAGCTTCTGGAAAGACAATTCACCTCCTGTGTCCAAAATAGGCTTAGAATGGTGAGAGAAAGCCAAAATGGACACTGTTGAATACAGACAAATTATCTTAAGAAACTTCATCCAACTACTATAATTCATCATCTTGAACTATTCTAAGTGTTTCCTGTGCAGTAGTTCAGCTTTATCAGCTTCTGGAAAGACAATTCACCTCCTGTGTCCAAAATAGGCTTAGAATGGTGAGAGAAAGCCAAAATGGACACTGTTGAATACAGACAAATTATCTTAAGAAACTTCATCCAACTACTATAATTCATCATCTTTAACTATTCTAAGTGTTTCCTGTGCAGAAGTTCAGCTTTGCCAGCTTCTGGAAAGACAATTCACCTCCTGTGTCCAAAATAGGCTTAGAATGGTGAGAGAAAGCCAAAATGGACACTGTTGAATACAGACAAATTATCTTAAGAAACTTCATCCAACTACTATAATTCATCATCTTTAACTATTCTAAGTGTTTCCTGTGCAGAAGTTCAGCTTTGCCAGCTTCTGGAAAGACAATTCACCTCCTGTGTCCAAAATAGGCTTAGAATGGTGAGAGAAAGCCAAAATGGACACTGTTGAATACAGACAAATTATCTTAAGAAACTTCATCCAACTAATGTAATTCATCATCTTTAACTACTCTAAGTGTTTTCTGTGCAGAAATATAAGTCTATCAGTCCATGATAACACATTTCACCTCCTGTGTCCAAAATAGGCTTAGAATGGTGAGAGAAAGCCAAAATGGACACTGTTGAATACAGACAAATTATCTTAAGAAACTTCATCCAACTACTATAATTCATCATCTTTAACTATTCTAAGTGTTTCCTGTGCAGAAGTTCAGCTTTGCCAGCTTCTGGAAAGACAATTCACCTCCTGTGTCCAAAATAGGCTTAGAATGGTGAGAGAAAGCCAAAATGGACACTGTTGAATACAGACAAATTATCTTAAGAAACTTCATCCAACTAATGTAATTCATCATCTTTAACTACTCTAAGTGTTTTCTATGCAGAAATATAAGTCTATCAGTCCATGATAACACATTTCACCTCCTGTGTCCAAAATAGGCTTAGAATGGTGAGAGAAAGCCAAAATGGACACTGTTGAATACAGACAAATTATCTTAAGAAACTTCATCCAACTACTATAATTCATCATCTTGAACTATTCTAAGAGTTTCCTGTGCAGTAGTTCAGCTTTATCAGCTTCTGGAAAGAAAATTCACCTCCTGTGTCCAAAATAGGCTTAGAATGGTGAGAGAAAGCCAAAATGGACACTGTTGAATACAGACAAATTATCTTAAGAAACTTCATCCAACTACTATAATTCATCATCTTTAACTATTCTAAGTGTTTCCTGTGCAGAAGTTCAGCTTTGCCAGCTTCTGGAAAGACAATTCACCTCCTGTGTCCAAAATAGGCTTAGAATGGTGAGAGAAAGCCAAAATGGACACTGTTGAATACAGACAAATTATCTTAAGAAACTTCATCCAACTACTATAATTCATCATCTTGAACTATTCTAAGTGTTTCCTGTGCAGTAGTTCAGCTTTATCAGCTTCTGGAAAGACAATTCACCTCCTGTGTCCAAAATAGGCTTAGAATGGTGAGAGAAAGCCAAAATGGACACTGTTGAATACAGACAAATTATCTTAAGAAACTTCATCCAACTACTATAATTCATCATCTTTAACTATTCTAAGTGTTTCCTGTGCAGAAGTTCAGCTTTGCCAGCTTCTGGAAAGACAATTCACCTCCTGTGTCCAAAATAGGCTTAGAATGGTGAGAGAAAGCCAAAATGGACACTGTTGAATACAGACAAATTATCTTAAGAAACTTCATCCAACTAATGTAATTCATCATCTTTAACTACTCTAAGTGTTTTCTGTGCAGAAATATAAGTCTATCAGTCCATGATAACACATTTCACCTCCTGTGTCCAAAATAGGCTTAGAATGGTGAGAGAAAGCCAAAATGGACACTGTTGAATACAGACAAATTATCTTAAGAAACTTCATCCAACTACTATAATTTATCATCTTTAACTATTCTAAGTGTTTCCTGTGCAGAAGTTCAGCTTTGCCAGCTTCTGGAAAGACAATTCACCTCCTGTGTCCAAAATAGGCTTAGAATGGTGAGAGAAAGCCAAAATGGACACTGTTGAATACAGACAAATTATCTTAAGAAACTTCATCCAACTACTATAATTCATCATCTTTAACTATTCTAAGTGTTTCCTGTGCAGAAGTTCAGCTTTATCAGCTTCTGGAAAGACAATTCACCTCCTGTGTCCAAAATAGGCTTAGAATGGTGAGAGAAAGCCAAAATGGACACTGTTGAATACAGACAAATTATCTTAAGAAACTTCATCCAACTACTATAATTCATCATCTTTAACTATTCTAAGTGTTTCCTGTGCAGAAGTTCAGCTTTGCCAGCTTCTGGAAAGACAATTCACCTCCTGTGTCCAAAATAGGCTTAGAATGGTGAGAGAAAGCCAAAATGGACACTGTTGAATACAGACAAATTATCTTAAGAAACTTCATCCAACTACTATAATTCATCATCTTTAACTATTCTAAGTGTTTCCTGTGCAGAAGTTCAGCTTTGCCAGCTTCTGGAAAGACAATTCACCTCCTGTGTCCAAAATAGGCTTAGAATGGTGAGAGAAAGCCAAAATGGACACTGTTGAATACAGACAAATTATCTTAAGAAACTTCATCCAACTAATGTAATTCATCATCTTTAACTACTCTAAGTGTTTTCTGTGCAGAAATATAAGTCTATCAGTCCATGATAACACATTTCACCTCCTGTGTCCAAAATAGGCTTAGAATGGTGAGAGAAAGCCAAAATGGACACTGTTGAATACAGACAAATTATCTTAAGAAACTTCATCCAACTACTATAATTCATCATCTTTAACTATTCTAAGTGTTTCCTGTGCAGAAGTTCAGCTTTGCCAGCTTCTGGAAAGACAATTCACCTCCTGTGTCCAAAATAGGCTTAGAATGGTGAGAGAAAGCCAAAATGGACACTGTTGAATACAGACAAATTATCTTAAGAAACTTCATCCAACTAATGTAATTCATCATCTTTAACTACTCTAAGTGTTTTCTATGCAGAAATATAAGTCTATCAGTCCATGATAACACATTTCACCTCCTGTGTCCAAAATAGGCTTAGAATGGTGAGAGAAAGCCAAAATGGACACTGTTGAATACAGACAAATTATCTTAAGAAACTTCATCCAACTACTATAATTCATCATCTTGAACTATTCTAAGAGTTTCCTGTGCAGTAGTTCAGCTTTATCAGCTTCTGGAAAGAAAATTCACCTCCTGTGTCCAAAATAGGCTTAGAATGGTGAGAGAAAGCCAAAATGGACACTGTTGAATACAGACAAATTATCTTAAGAAACTTCATCCAACTACTATAATTCATCATCTTTAACTATTCTAAGTGTTTCCTGTGCAGAAGTTCAGCTTTGCCAGCTTCTGGAAAGACAATTCACCTCCTGTGTCCAAAATAGGCTTAGAATGGTGAGAGAAAGCCAAAATGGACACTGTTGAATACAGACAAATTATCTTAAGAAACTTCATCCAACTACTATAATTCATCATCTTGAACTATTCTAAGTGTTTCCTGTGCAGTAGTTCAGCTTTATCAGCTTCTGGAAAGACAATTCACCTCCTGTGTCCAAAATAGGCTTAGAATGGTGAGAGAAAGCCAAAATGGACACTGTTGAATACAGACAAATTATCTTAAGAAACTTCATCCAACTACTATAATTCATCATCTTTAACTATTCTAAGTGTTTCCTGTGCAGAAGTTCAGCTTTGCCAGCTTCTGGAAAGACAATTCACCTCCTGTGTCCAAAATAGGCTTAGAATGGTGAGAGAAAGCCAAAATGGACACTGTTGAATACAGACAAATTATCTTAAGAAACTTCATCCAACTAATGTAATTCATCATCTTTAACTACTCTAAGTGTTTTCTGTGCAGAAATATAAGTCTATCAGTCCATGATAACACATTTCACCTCCTGTGTCCAAAATAGGCTTAGAATGGTGAGAGAAAGCCAAAATGGACACTGTTGAATACAGACAAATTATCTTAAGAAACTTCATCCAACTACTATAATTTATCATCTTTAACTATTCTAAGTGTTTCCTGTGCAGAAGTTCAGCTTTGCCAGCTTCTGGAAAGACAATTCACCTCCTGTGTCCAAAATAGGCTTAGAATGGTGAGAGAAAGCCAAAATGGACACTGTTGAATACAGACAAATTATCTTAAGAAACTTCATCCAACTACTATAATTCATCATCTTTAACTATTCTAAGTGTTTCCTGTGCAGAAGTTCAGCTTTATCAGCTTCTGGAAAGACAATTCACCTCCTGTGTCCAAAATAGGCTTAGAATGGTGAGAGAAAGCCAAAATGGACACTGTTGAATACAGACAAATTATCTTAAGAAACTTCATCCAACTACTATAATTCATCATCTTTAACTATTCTAAGTGTTTCCTGTGCAGAAGTTCAGCTTTGCCAGCTTCTGGAAAGACAATTCACCTCCTGTGTCCAAAATAGGCTTAGAATGGTGAGAGAAAGCCAAAATGGACACTGTTGAATACAGACAAATTATCTTAAGAAACTTCATCCAACTACTATAATTCATCATCTTTAACTATTCTAAGTGTTTCCTGTGCAGAAGTTCAGCTTTGCCAGCTTCTGGAAAGACAATTCACCTCCTGTGTCCAAAATAGGCTTAGAATGGTGAGAGAAAGCCAAAATGGACACTGTTGAATACAGACAAATTATCTTAAGAAACTTCATCCAACTAATGTAATTCATCATCTTTAACTACTCTAAGTGTTTTCTGTGCAGAAATATAAGTCTATCAGTCCATGATAACACATTTCACCTCCTGTGTCCAAAATAGGCTTAGAATGGTGAGAGAAAGCCAAAATGGACACTGTTGAATACAGACAAATTATCTTAAGAAACTTCATCCAACTACTATAATTCATCATCTTTAACTATTCTAAGTGTTTCCTGTGCAGAAGTTCAGCTTTGCCAGCTTCTGGAAAGACAATTCACCTCCTGTGTCCAAAATAGGCTTAGAATGGTGAGAGAAAGCCAAAATGGACACTGTTGAATACAGACAAATTATCTTAAGAAACTTCATCCAACTAATGTAATTCATCATCTTTAACTACTCTAAGTGTTTTCTATGCAGAAATATAAGTCTATCAGTCCATGATAACACATTTCACCTCCTGTGTCCAAAATAGGCTTAGAATGGTGAGAGAAAGCCAAAATGGACACTGTTGAATACAGACAAATTATCTTAAGAAACTTCATCCAACTACTATAATTCATCATCTTGAACTATTCTAAGAGTTTCCTGTGCAGTAGTTCAGCTTTATCAGCTTCTGGAAAGAAAATTCACCTCCTGTGTCCAAAATAGGCTTAGAATGGTGAGAGAAAGCCAAAATGGACACTGTTGAATACAGACAAATTATCTTAAGAAACTTCATCCAACTACTATAATTCATCATCTTTAACTATTCTAAGTGTTTCCTGTGCAGAAGTTCAGCTTTGCCAGCTTCTGGAAAGACAATTCACCTCCTGTGTCCAAAATAGGCTTAGAATGGTGAGAGAAAGCCAAAATGGACACTGTTGAATACAGACAAATTATCTTAAGAAACTTCATCCAACTACTATAATTCATCATCTTGAACTATTCTAAGTGTTTCCTGTGCAGTAGTTCAGCTTTATCAGCTTCTGGAAAGACAATTCACCTCCTGTGTCCAAAATAGGCTTAGAATGGTGAGAGAAAGCCAAAATGGACACTGTTGAATACAGACAAATTATCTTAAGAAACTTCATCCAACTACTATAATTCATCATCTTTAACTATTCTAAGTGTTTCCTGTGCAGAAGTTCAGCTTTGCCAGCTTCTGGAAAGACAATTCACCTCCTGTGTCCAAAATAGGCTTAGAATGGTGAGAGAAAGCCAAAATGGACACTGTTGAATACAGACAAATTATCTTAAGAAACTTCATCCAACTAATGTAATTCATCATCTTTAACTACTCTAAGTGTTTTCTGTGCAGAAATATAAGTCTATCAGTCCATGATAACACATTTCACCTCCTGTGTCCAAAATAGGCTTAGAATGGTGAGAGAAAGCCAAAATGGACACTGTTGAATACAGACAAATTATCTTAAGAAACTTCATCCAACTACTATAATTTATCATCTTTAACTATTCTAAGTGTTTCCTGTGCAGAAGTTCAGCTTTGCCAGCTTCTGGAAAGACAATTCACCTCCTGTGTCCAAAATAGGCTTAGAATGGTGAGAGAAAGCCAAAATGGACACTGTTGAATACAGACAAATTATCTTAAGAAACTTCATCCAACTACTATAATTCATCATCTTTAACTATTCTAAGTGTTTCCTGTGCAGAAGTTAAGCTTTGCCAGCTTCTGGAAAGACAATTCACCTCCTGTGTCCAAAATAGGCTTAGAATGGTGAGAGAAAGCCAAAATGGACACTGTTGAATACAGACAAATTATCTTAAGAAACTTCATCCAACTACTATAATTCATCATCTTGAACTATTCTAAGTGTTTCCTGTGCAGAAGTTCAGCTTTGCCAGCTTCTGGAAAGACAATTCACCTCCTGTGTCCAAAATAGGCTTAGAATGGTGAGAGAAAGCCAAAATGGACACTGTTGAATACAGACAAATTATCTTAAGAAACTTCATCCAACTACTATAATTCATCATCTTTAACTATTCTAAGTGTTTCCTGTGCAGAAATTCAGCTTTGCCAGCTTCTGGAAAGACAATTCACCTCCTGTGTCCAAAATAGGCTTAGAATGGTGAGAGAAAGCCAAAATGGACACTGTTGAATACAGACAAATTATCTTAAGAAACTTCATCCAACTACTATAATTCATCATCTTGAACTATTCTAAGTGTTTCCTGTGCAGTAGTTCAGCTTTATCAGCTTCTGGAAAGACAATTCACCTCCTGTGTCCAAAATAGGCTTAGAATGGTGAGAGAAAGCCAAAATGGACACTGTTGAATACAGACAAATTATCTTAAGAAACTTCATCCAACTAATGTAATTCATCATCTTTAACTACTCTAAGTGTTTTCTGTGCAGAAATGTAAGTCTATCAGTCCATGATAACACATTTCACCTCCTGTGTCCAAAATAGGCTTAGAATGGTGAGAGAAAGCCAAAATGGACACTGTTGAATACAGACAAATTATCTTAAGAAACTTCATCCAACTACTATAATTCATCATCTTTAACTATTCTAAGTGTTTCCTGTGCAGAAGTTCAGCTTTGCCAGCTTCTGGAAAGACAATTCACCTCCTGTGTCCAAAATAGGCTTAGAATGGTGAGAGAAAGCCAAAATGGACACTGTTGAATACAGACAAATTATCTTAAGAAACTTCATCCAACTACTATAATTCATCATCTTTAACTATTCTAAGTGTTTCCTGTGCAGAAGTTCAGCTTTGCCAGCTTCTGGAAAGACAATTCACCTCCTGTGTCCAAAATAGGCTTAGAATGGTGAGAGAAAGCCAAAATGGACACTGTTGAATACAGACAAATTATCTTAAGAAACTTCATCCAACTACTATAATTCATCATCTTTAACTATTCTAAGTGTTTCCTGTGCAGAAGTTCAGCTTTGCCAGCTTCTGGAAAGACAATTCACCTCCTGTGTCCAAAATAGGCTTAGAATGGTGAGAGAAAGCCAAAATGGACACTGTTGAATACAGACAAATTATCTTAAGAAACTTCATCCAACTACTATAATTCATCATCTTTAACTATTCTAAGTGTTTCCTGTGCAGTAGTTCAGCTTTACCAGCTTCTGGAAAGACAATTCACCTCCTGTGTCCAAAATAGGCTTAGAATGGTGAGAGAAAGCCAAAATGGACACTGTTGAATACAGACAAATTATCTTAAGAAACTTCATCCAACTAATGTAATTCATCATCTTTAACTACTCTAAGTGTTTTCTGTGCAGAAATATAAGTCTATCAGTCCATGATAACACATTTCACCTCCTGTGTCCAAAATAGGCTTAGAATGGTGAGAGAAAGCCAAAATGGACACTGTTGAATACAGACAAATTATCTTAAGAAACTTCATCCAACTACTATAATTTATCATCTTTAACTATTCTAAGTGTTTCCTGTGCAGAAGTTCAGCTTTGCCAGCTTCTGGAAAGACAATTCACCTCCTGTGTCCAAAATAGGCTTAGAATGGTGAGAGAAAGCCAAAATGGACACTGTTGAATACAGACAAATTATCTTAAGAAACTTCATCCAACTACTATAATTCATCATCTTTAACTATTCTAAGTGTTTCCTGTGCAGAAGTTCAGCTTTGCCAGCTTCTGGAAAGACAATTCACCTCCTGTGTCCAAAATAGGCTTAGAATGGTGAGAGAAAGCCAAAATGGACACTGTTGAATACAGACAAATTATCTTAAGAAACTTCATCCAACTACTATAATTCATCATCTTTAACTATTCTAAGTGTTTCCTGTGCAGAAGTTCAGCTTTGCCAGCTTCTGGAAAGACAATTCACCTCCTGTGTCCAAAATAGGCTTAGAATGGTGAGAGAAAGCCAAAATGGACACTGTTGAATACAGACAAATTATCTTAAGAAACTTCATCCAACTAATGTAATTCATCATCTTTAACTACTCTAAGTGTTTTCTGTGCAGAAATATAAGTCTATCAGTCCATGATAACACATTTCACCTCCTGTGTCCAAAATAGGCTTAGAATGGTGAGAGAAAGCCAAAATGGACACTGTTGAATACAGACAAATTATCTTAAGAAACTTCATCCAACTACTATAATTCATCATCTTGAACTATTCTAAGTGTTTCCTGTGCAGTAGTTCAGCTTTGCCAGCTTCTGGAAAGACAATTCACCTCCTGTGTCCAAAATAGGCTTAGAATGGTGAGAGAAAGCCAAAATGGACACTGTTGAATACAGACAAATTATCTTAAGAAACTTCATCCAACTACTATAATTCATCATCTTTAACTATTCTAAGTGTTTCCTGTGCAGAAATTCAGCTTTGCCAGCTTCTGGAAAGACAATTCACCTCCTGTGTCCAAAATAGGCTTAGAATGGTGAGAGAAAGCCAAAATGGACACTGTTGAATACAGACAAATTATCTTAAGAAACTTCATCCAACTACTATAATTCATCATCTTGAACTATTCTAAGTGTTTCCTGTGCAGTAGTTCAGCTTTGCCAGCTTCTGGAAAGACAATTCACCTCCTGTGTCCAAAATAGGCTTAGAATGGTGAGAGAAAGCCAAAATGGACACTGTTGAATACAGACAAATTATCTTAAGAAACTTCATCCAACTACTATAATTTATCATCTTTAACTATTCTAAGTGTTTCCTGTGCAGAAGTTCAGCTTTGCCAGCTTCTGGAAAGACAATTCACCTCCTGTGTCCAAAATAGGCTTAGAATGGTGAGAGAAAGCCAAAATGGACACTGTTGAATACAGACAAATTATCTTAAGAAACTTCATCCAACTACTATAATTCATCATCTTTAACTATTCTAAGTGTTTCCTGTGCAGAAGTTCAGCTTTGCCAGCTTCTGGAAAGACAATTCACCTCCTGTGTCCAAAATAGGCTTAGAATGGTGAGAGAAAGCCAAAATGGACACTGTTGAATACAGACAAATTATCTTAAGAAACTTCATCCAACTAATGTAATTCATCATCTTTAACTACTCTAAGTGTTTTCTGTGCAGAAATATAAGTCTATCAGTCCATGATAACACATTTCACCTCCTGTGTCCAAAATAGGCTTAGAATGGTGAGAGAAAGCCAAAATGGACACTGTTGAATACAGACAAATTATCTTAAGAAACTTCATCCAACTACTATAATTCATCATCTTGAACTATTCTAAGTGTTTCCTGTGCAGTAGTTCAGCTTTGCCAGCTTCTGGAAAGACAATTCACCTCCTGTGTCCAAAATAGGCTTAGAATGGTGAGAGAAAGCCAAAATGGACACTGTTGAATACAGACAAATTATCTTAAGAAACTTCATCCAACTACTATAATTCATCATCTTTAACTATTCTAAGTGTTTCCTGTGCAGAAATTCAGCTTTGCCAGCTTCTGGAAAGACAATTCACCTCCTGTGTCCAAAATAGGCTTAGAATGGTGAGAGAAAGCCAAAATGGACACTGTTGAATACAGACAAATTATCTTAAGAAACTTCATCCAACTACTATAATTCATCATCTTGAACTATTCTAAGTGTTTCCTGTGCAGTAGTTCAGCTTTGCCAGCTTCTGGAAAGACAATTCACCTCCTGTGTCCAAAATAGGCTTAGAATGGTGAGAGAAAGCCAAAATGGACACTGTTGAATACAGACAAATTATCTTAAGAAACTTCATCCAACTACTATAATTCATCATCTTTAACTATTCTAAGTGTTTCCTGTGCAGAAATTCAGCTTTGCCAGCTTCTGGAAAGACAATTCACCTCCTGTGTCCAAAATAGGCTTAGAATGGTGAGAGAAAGCCAAAATGGACACTGTTGAATACAGACAAATTATCTTAAGAAACTTCATCCAACTACTATAATTCATCATCTTGAACTATTCTAAGTGTTTCCTGTGCAGTAGTTCAGCTTTATCAGCTTCTGGAAAGACAATTCACCTCCTGTGTCCAAAATAGGCTTAGAATGGTGAGAGAAAGCCAAAATGGACACTGTTGAATACAGACAAATTATCTTAAGAAACTTCATCCAACTAATGTAATTCATCATCTTTAACTACTCTAAGTGTTTTCTGTGCAGAAATGTAAGTCTATCAGTCCATGATAACACATTTCACCTCCTGTGTCCAAAATAGGCTTAGAATGGTGAGAGAAAGCCAAAATGGACACTGTTGAATACAGACAAATTATCTTAAGAAACTTCATCCAACTACTATAATTCATCATCTTTAACTATTCTAAGTGTTTCCTGTGCAGAAGTTCAGCTTTGCCAGCTTCTGGAAAGACAATTCACCTCCTGTGTCCAAAATAGGCTTAGAATGGTGAGAGAAAGCCAAAATGGACACTATTGAATACAGACAAATTATCTTAAGAAACTTCATCCAACTACTATAATTCATCATCTTTAACTATTCTAAGTGTTTCCTGTGCAGAAGTTCAGCTTTGCCAGCTTCTGGAAAGACAATTCACCTCCTGTGTCCAAAATAGGCTTAGAATGGTGAGAGAAAGCCAAAATGGACACTGTTGAATACAGACAAATTATCTTAAGAAACTTCATCCAACTACTATAATTCATCATCTTTAACTATTCTAAGTGTTTTCTGGGCAGAAATGTAAGTCTATCAGTCCATGGTAAGACAATTCACCTCCTGTGTCCAAAATAGGCTTGGAATGGTGAGAGAAAGCCAAAATGGACACTGTTGAATACAGACAAATTATCTTAAGAAACTTCATCCAACTACTATAATTCATCATCTTTAACTATTCTAAGTGTTTCCTGTGCAGACGTTCAGCTTTGCTAGCTTCTGGAAAGACAATTCACCTCCTGTGTCCAAAATAGGCTTAGAATGGTGAGAGAAAGCCAAAATGGACACTGTTGAATACAGACAAATTATCTTAAGAAACTTCATCCAACTACTATAATTCATCATCTTTAACTATTCTAAGTGTTTTCTGGGCAGAAATGTAAGTCTATCAGTCCATGGTAAGACATTTCACCTCCTGTGTCCAAAATAGGCTTAGAATGGTGAGAGAAAGCCAAAATGGACACTGTTGAATACAGACAAATTATCTTAAGAAACTTCATCCAACTAATGTAATTCATCATCTTTAACAACTCTAAGTGTTTTCTGGGCAGAAGTTCAGCTTTGCCAGCTTCTGGAAAGACAATTCACCTCCTGTGTCCAAAATAAGCTTAGAATGGTGAGAGAAAGCCAAAATGGACACTGTTGAATACAGACAAATTATCTTAACAAACTCCATCCAACTAATAAAATTCATCATCTTTAACTATTCTAAGTGTTTTCTAGGCAGAAACGTAAGTCTATCAGTCCATAATAACACATTTCACCTCCTGTGTCCAAACTAGGCTTAGAATGGTGAGAGAAAGTCAAAATGGACACTATTGAATACAGACAAATTATCTTAAGAAACTCCATCCAACTAATGTAATTCATCATCTTTAACTATTCTGAGTGTTTCCTAGGCTTAGAATGGTGAGAGAAAGCCAAAATGGACACTGTTAAATTCAATTCATCTATCACAGCTCATTTTCACTCTCTATTTTTGCTGTTTCACATGTGTATTCAAAAATCACAACTCATCCCTACTATGTGCATACAAACAATCACCAGAAACATGATTCAAAAATCACTTCATCCTTCATGGCCATCAATACTCAATGTGTATAATGTAGAAATGTGTGTCTGTGTCTGCTTACAAGTAGAAACAGGTGTTGAGGACATCTTGATCTTATTGTGTGTACCATTACATGCATGACATGACACGATAAGCTACAGGGGAGCTAGAGGTCATGACTGTAAAACGTTGCATAGATGGTCATGTTCCCCTTAATACCACAAATACATCTGAGAACATCAGCGGAAGTAAATTGTGTGGCAGGACTGGGGTGCCTAATAGGCTACCTTACCTCATAGTCCAGAGAAGTACTGGGGTAACTGCATCTGTGTAGGTGATCCACATCTCCTTCTGGGTCTCCCTCATCAGGAAGTGCAACCTGTCACAACATCTGCTGCTGTCCTTCTACCAATCCTCTGTCCTAAGTGTACTGACCTATGGCATCCTGGTCTGGTGTGGTTGGTGCAGCTCTACAGCAGACAAAAAGGCCTCATCTTCACCTCCCGTTGTCTCCAGAAAACAGACACTATCCTGAAAGACACATCTCACCCTACCCACCACCTGTTTGACCTTCTCCCCTCAGGGAGACGCTACCAGACAGTTAAAACATGCACCACCAGACTGTTACATAGTTTTTATCCTCAAGCCATCACCAAACTAAATAATGCAGTTAAAACATAGGGCCTGTGTAATAATTTGAGTGGAATATAATTTATTCTTTGGCATTTGTTGTTTTTGTATCTTTGTACTTTTATGGTTTTGTTTCACTTTTTTGTGCTTTGAATTTCGTTGTATTTATTTACAATGACAGTAAAAGGAATCTATCTATCTATCTATCTATCTATCTATCTATCTATCTATCTATCTATCTATGTATCTATCACAGCTCATTTTCACTCTCTATTTTTGCTGTTTCACATGTGTATTCAAAAATCCCAACAGATCCCTACTATGTGCATACAAACAATCACAAGAAACTTGATTCAAAAATCACTTCATCCTTCATGGCCATCAATACTCAATGTGTATAATGTAGAAATGTGTGTCTGCTTACAAGTAGAAACAGGTGTTGAGGACATCTTGATCTTATTGTGTGTACCATTACATGCATGACATGATACGATAAGCTACAGGGGAGCTAGAGGTCATGACTGTAAAACGTTGCATAGGTGGTCATGTTCCCCTTAATACCACAAATACATCTGAGAACATCAGCGGAAGTAAATTGTGTGGCAGGACTGGGGTGCCTAATAGGCTACCTTACCTCATAGTCCAGAGAAGTACTGGGGTAACTGCATCTGTGTAGGTGATCCACATCTCCTTCTGGGTCTCCCTCATCAGGAAGTGCAACCTGTCACAACATCTGCTGCTGTCCTTCTACCAATCCTCTGTCCTAAGTGTACTGACCTACGGTATCCTGGTCTGGTGTGGTTGGTGCAGCTCTACAGCAGACAAAAAGGCCTCATCTTCACCTCCCGTTGTCTCCAGAAAACAGACACTATCCTGAAAGACACATCTCACCCTACCCACCACCTGTTTGACCTTCTCCCCTCAGGGAGACGCTACCAGACAGTTAAAACATGCACCACCAGACTGTTACATAGTTTTTATCCTCAAGCCATCACCAAACTAAATAATGCAGTTAAAACATAGGGCCTGTGTAATAATTTGAGTGGAATATAATTTATTCTTTGGCATTTGTTGTTTTTGTATCTTTGTACTTTTATGGTTTTGTTTCACTTTTTTGTGCTTTGAATTTCGTTGTATTTATTTACAATGACAGTAAAAGGAATCTATCTATCTATCTATCTATCTATCTATCTATCTATCTATCTATCTATCTATCTATCTATCTATCTACCACAGCTCATTTTCACTCTCTATTTTTGCTGTGTCACATGTGTATTCAAAAATCCCAACCCATCCCTACTATGTGCATACAAACAATCACAAGAAACTCGGTTCAAAAATCACTTCATCCTTCATGGCCATCAATACTCAATGTGTATAATGTAGAAACGTGTGTCTGTGTCTGCTTACAAGTAGAAACAGGTGTTGAGGACATCTTGATCTTATTGTGTGCACCATTACATGCATGACATGATACGATAAGCTACAGGGGAGCTAGAGGTCATGACTGTAAAACATTGCATAGGTGGTCATGTTCCCCTTAATACCACAAATACATCTGAGAACATCAGCGGAAGTAAATTGTGTGGCAGGACTGCGGTGCCTAATAGGCTACCTTACATCATAGTCCAGAGAAGTACTGGGGTAACTGCATCTGTGTAGGTGATCCACATCTCCTTCTGGGTCTCCCTCATCAGGAAGTGCAACCTGTCACAACATCTGCTGCTGTCCTTCTACCAATCAGAGGATTGGTAGAAGGACAGCAGCAGATGTTGCAGCAGTCCTAAGTGTACTGACCTACGGTATCCTGGTCTGGTGTGGTTGGTGCAGCTCTACAGCAGACAAAAAGGCCTCATCTTCACCTCCCGTTGTCTCCAGAAAACAGACACTATCCTGAAAGACACATCAGAGTCAGAGACTGCAGGCAGAACAGGTAAGAAACGTGAGCAACAGATAATGTAGTAAAATTTGGAC
This sequence comes from Pempheris klunzingeri, assembly GCF_042242105.1. Lineage (NCBI taxonomy): Eukaryota > Metazoa > Chordata > Actinopteri > Acropomatiformes > Pempheridae > Pempheris > Pempheris klunzingeri. The sequence goes on from NC_092032.1 coordinate 428,093, forward strand.
ACATTTTAATATAATTGATAGTTCAAGGACAGAGTGCAGACTTTGTAAAATTAAAATTTCATATCAGGCAGGCATCAGGCATCATGTGTGTACTGTTCACCCATCAATTCAGTCAGAGGAGAAAAGACAAGCAAGGGAACCTGCTATTAATGAAGGTACCAGTGTGTCTACCGCAATAGTTGCTGCTCCTACAATGTCTACAGCATCATCCAGGACAACACTACAGCCACCAAGACCTACAGCCCAGAGCACTATGACCCCAGTAAATAATTTAATAATAATAAAAAAATTAATAATTTAAAATGAATACAGCTAGATAAACAATAAATATTCTATATGTGTTTTTTTACATTAGTAATTCATTTTACACATAATTTGGTAATAAATTTATTGAAGCAACAAAAAAAATCTGAGGAGCCACTTGGGAGCCGAAATTCCCATCATTAGTGCGGACCTTAGCATCCAATCAAACAATGGTTACGTGTGATATTGTGATACTCTACCCTTTAAAATCTGTTGGAAAACCCAATTCTTAGCTCCTCTGGCCAGAACCTCCCTCCAAGGTCTGTCATGAGCCCGGCGCTGCCTGAACCCCAGCATTGTATTGCATTGTATTTCACCTGTGAATCTGAATTAAAGGCGCTTCTGAGACCGACTGAACCCTCCGGGTGATGATGTGAATAATCTCGGGCTGTCCATTAAAAGAATGCGGGTCCTTACAAAATAGTTGCTTTAGGTCCAGCTGAATGACCAGCAAAATTGTGTAAGAAAATGTTTACAAGACTATTTTGGTGTGAAAAGAAGATGCAGAGTCTACGTCTAGAGTTTAGGATGCTAATCTATATCAAAAGCAAGTACAGGTAAAGGTGTGTGAAATGAGCCTAATGAGAAAATAAAGGTATAAAAATGCAAAGGTTCATCACAGTGCGTAATTATTGAACAATAGAACACAATAGGATGACTAGTAGGGATGGGTCATACTTTTCGAATATTATTAGTCATAAAATTATAAAATTAGTTTTTGCCAGAGTAATAAATAGATCCTGGCTGTAAAGGCGATGTCAGGTCTCTGTAAAGATGTGGGTACAAACAGTCTCTGATTTCTTTATGCTTAGGGAGGGAGTTTAGGGAGTAGGGAATCCCATTTCATCCACTAGACAACTGTGACCATTAGCTGGAAGGAGCCCTCAGTACAAGCTGGGTTAGCTTAACTCGTATCTGCTAGTGATGGGAATTTCGGCTCTTTTTAGAGAGACGGCTCTTTTGGGTCGGCTCCCTAAAAAGAGCCAGCTCTTTCGGCTCCCAAGTAGCTCCTCAGATTTTTTTTGTTGCTTCATGTAATGTAAATGTATTACCAAATTATGTGTAAAATGAATTATTAATGTAAAATACACATTATATAGAATATTTATTGTTTATATTGCCTTATTGATTTGAAATTATTTAATTTTACTGGGGTCATACAGCTCTGGGCTGTAGGTCTTGGTGGCTGTGGTGTTGTCCTGGATAATGCTGTAGACATTGTAGGAGCAGTAGACACACTGGCACCTTCATTAACAGCAGGTTCCCTTGCTTGTCTTTCCTCTAACTGAATTGATGGGTGAACAGTACACGCATGCCTGTGCAGGTTATTTGTGGAGCCTGCCTGATATGAAATTTTAATTTAGCAAAGTCTGCACTCTGCCTTTGAACTATCAATATTAAAAATAAATAAATAAATATATTAAAATGTGTCCAAATATTTCTACGTTTTCTGTCCTCATGTTTCTCACCTGTCCTGCCTGCAGCCTGACTTGTAGCAGTGCTCTCTCTTGCTCTCTTGTCTCTCCCTCACTCCAGTTCATGTGCTCACTGCGCTTTGTCTATACCCACCCACCCCCCCCCCCGAAAAACCAACATATCGCCCCCGATCGGATCGGCTCCCGATCAGAAGCCGGCTCCTGTCGGTCACTTCAAAGAGCCGGCTCTAAGAACCGGATCGTTCACGACCAACACATCACTAGTATCTGCTGTCTTTCTCTCCTTTTGGGGTGATCACACTGCCCTTCAGCGCTTGGTCTTGGCTGGATGCCAGTAGACAATGATGACTTTTTTTGCTTGAAATGCACATGCCTTGTGATTACTGTTGGAAAATCTAGCACAGACAGCAAAGCTAGAGGTAGGCATCTACACAGATAATAGTCTAGATAAACAGATAATTTAGCATACAGAGCTAACTTGTACTGAGTGTGTAATAAGCTAGCAATAGCGATTAGCAAGAATTCCGTACATCAAACAACAGAAAATGGCGACGAAACGCACAGAAACTGTAGTGTTAGCTAGCAGACTGCAGTGCTCACGATAAGCTAGTAACTAGCTCTGAATCACATCATGTTAACGACAGAAAACAATTATTCAGAGTCTCAACAACTGAATAACAATGAAAAAAAATACATGAACACCGTGTAATATAAATGGGAATATTTGACTCACATTTTTATCATCACATCATCACATCTGATGGTCATCCTGGTTCAAGTCAGGCAAGATCTTCAGTCGCGCTGATCCCTGTGCTGCGCTGTGGTCACACGGAGTTAACATGGACGGAGAAAGATCAAAGGCAAGGGCGGGGAGGGGGGGTGGCGGGGGTCAGCGACGGTCACTTCAGAAGAGACATGAAAGAGGCAAGATCAAACCGAGAGCCAGCTGCCAGATGGTGAGCATGCGCTGTATAAGTGACCTCCATGTGCCACCCTGCAGCAGTGAGTGCAGCCTGCAGATAACCTCCGACAAGGTAACCATTAGCTGCACATTTCTTTTAGTTTGTGTACTTGTAAAAATGTGAGTTTGACATTCTCAGGTTTATGTTTCACACTATTAGTGTAGATATTAGCAGTGGATTTATTTTTTCACAGTGATTGTTTTTTTCTTTTAACATGTCATGATTTAGAGCTAACAAGTAATGTTAGCTTGTAGTAAGGAGTGAGGGTTGTCTTACTGCATTCGGCTAGCTAACGTTCCTATATTTCAGTTGCTATAATTCTATTGGTTATAGCTTGTGCTTATTTGCTTGCTAGTACTGTTTTACGACGTGCTCATTATCAGGCCCACTTGAATCTGTGCCTGCAGAATTCCAACAACATCTCTGCAGATTGACCACAGATTTTGAAGGAATTTCAATTCAGTTAACATTGTCATCTGAAAACGATATTATATTTACAAGCAAAAAAGTATTCTGCTAAATTCCGCTAACTACTAAACTATAAAAAAATCTGCAGATGCTGTTTGGATCTGGTCATTACTAGCCTTTTGCTCTGTATGCTAGCTGTAACAAATGCCTTTGTGTCGATAGTTTGCTTTTCCCCAATAGCAGGAGAGGGATAGTGGGGATCATTTGTGATGCTGCCTCCTCTGCTAATGCATTGGTTGTACATGTCCACCATAGATGGAAGGCAGACATCAGTGATCCTCTCTGCTGTGATCCTGTTCAAGTTTCTGTCGCTCATCTGACCTACCAGGAAGTGAAGATCATGTCTGCTTAAGTAGCCCAGCTGCATTCCAACTGGAGACAAGTTTGGGTGAGGAAATCATTGAAGCTTCAGGAAGATCCAAATACACATAAAGTTCAACAGATCCCAATGGTCCCTAAATTTGAGGTTAAATTAGAGCCTGTTAAGGGCCAGGGGGTCATGAATTTTGTCTCTAATAGAATTTAAGACTTCATAAGGTTCTTTAATGATAAAATTCTCTCTTAGTTCTAAAGGAATAGAATACAAGGCTCAATAGAGTTCTGGCTCTTTGCCAGCCTGGCTGACATGCTGACATTTTTATGTCCTTCTATTAATGAGGAGTAATAGACATTGCATTATAGAGGGCCTTTCTATAGGTTTTAAAGCTGTCCAGATTAAGCGTGGTTCTTCTAATTTGGTGGCACGCAGTATCCTTGCAAGTTTTCACAAATTATGCTCAAGTCTGGGAATTACTCCAATGAGCTTGTCTATTTAGTTTTGTTATCTTCTTTTTTAAAGAGAAAAACTGTCGTGGTAGGTAAAAAAATCCCCCAAAAAATTTAAACTCCACAAAAGAACTGAGAAATCCTCTTCATATTGCAGCATCATGAGTTGTTTGTATACATTACCGCAGAGCATACCAGATGAGGCAGCCTCCCTGTCTGCTCTGTGCAGTGTTTGTTCCCTTAGTTTGACACTGGAGTCAGATGTATTACCATTTATCCACGACTCTGTAAACACAAGGACACAGAATAAAGTGTAGCCCCACAATCGGATGCAATCCGTCTTCATATCCAGGAAGCGTATGTTTGCCAGAGGGACGCTGGGATCCTTGATGTAAATTTCTTCACTGCAAGCATAGTTAAACATGATAGATTATATGAGGTGAATCAAATTTCTGTGAGTTAAAAGTCTCCTGTTAGCAAACGTTCATATTAAGTTTTGAAATTTTCATATTGAGCAGTTTTGACACTGGAGAATTGCCTTTCCAGAGGCTGGCAGATGTAAATTTCTATATTGTAAAGAATCAGAATAGCTTAAGATGATGAATTACATGAGCGTAATCAAGTTTCTCTGGATAACAAGTCTCTGAAAATATTAATTTTGAGCTACTTTCAGTGAAATAATCCCATTCTCAGAAGTGAAGACTTATAGGGTCAACATTGAGTCCAGGTCAAGAGGGGGTTGATGAAATTTCAGGCCCGTCTCTCGCAGCATGGCTTAGGGAGATGTCTTGGTTGCCAGCTTGAAGAAAAACAACAGGCAGAAAGGAAGGCAAAATGCCAACATTTGTCAGTACTGAATAACAGTAAAAATAAAGCCATGTATACTGTGAAATTAACAGTTGTCAGGCAAGTAAATGTTATCACATAGCTTCGAGGTAAGGAGGTGTTCGATGGCTTCATCCACAAGTTGAGGACAACCTGTGACTATCACAAGGTTTGGGTTTGCAGCTCCACTCTGGGGAAGCCTACCAACCCAAAAAAAACATAAAACATGCTAACACAATTCACCTCCTGTGTCCAAAATAAGCTTAGAATAGCGAGAGAACGCCAAAATGAACATGTGTTGAATACAGACCAATTATCTTAAAAACAACTTGATCCAACTAATGTAATTCATCATCTCTAACTGTTGTGAGTGTTTTCTAGGCAAAAATGTAATTCCATCTGTCCCTGGAAACACAATTCACCTTCTGTGTCCAAAATAAGCTACAATGGTGAGAGAACGCCAAAATGAACACATGATGAACACTGACAAATTATGTTAAGAAACTTGATCTTATTAATGTAATTCATCATCTTTAACTATTATGGGTGTTTCCTGTGCAGGATTTCAGGTGTGCCAGTGTTTCCTGCACAGTATTTCAGACCTGTCAGACCCAGAAACACAATTCACCTCCTGTGTCCAATGAGCTTAGTTTGGGTAGAAAACATGAAAATGAGCGTATGATAACACAGACAAATTATCTGGAGAAACTTCATCCAATTAATGTAACTCATCATCTTTAACTATTCTGAGTGTTTTCTGGGCAAAAATGTAAGTCTATCAGTCCCTGGAAACGCAATTCACCTCCTGTGTCCAAAATAAGGTTAGAATGGCAAGAGAAAGCCAAAATGGACACTGTTGAATACAGACAAATTATCTTAAGAAACTTATTCCAACTGATGAAATTCATCATCTTTAACTATTCTGAGTGATCATGATGAATTACAGTAGTTGGATGAAGTTTCTTAAGATACTTTGTCTGTATTCAACAGTGTCCATTTTGGCTTTCTCTCACCATTCTAAGCTTATTTTAGACACAGGAGGTGAAATGTGTTACCATGGACTGATAGACTTACATTTCCGCCCAGAAAACACTCAGAATAGTTCAAGATGATGAATTACAGTAGTTGGATGAAGTTTCTTAAGATAATTTGTCTGTATTCAACAGTGTCCATTTTGGCTTTCTCTCACCGTTCTAATTCTCCATTCTAATTCACCATTCTCACCAGCCTATTTTAGACACAGGAGGTGAATTGTCTTTCCAGGGGCTGGCAAAGCTGAACTTCTGTACAGGAAACACTCAGAATAGTTCAAGATGATGAATTACAGTAGTTGGATGAAGTTTCTTAAGATAATTTGTCTGTATTCAACAGTGTCCATTTTGGCTTTCTCTCACCATTCTAAGCTTATTTTAGACACAGGAGGTGAAATGTGTTACCATGGACTGATAGACTTACATTTCCGCCCAGAAAACACTCAGAATAGTTAAAGATGATGAATTACGTTAGTAAGATCAAGTTTCTTAAGATAATTTGTCTGTATTCAACAGTGTCCATTTTGGCTTTCTCTCACCATTCTAATTCTCCATTCTAATTCACCATTCTCACCAGCCTATTTTAGACACAGGAGGTGAATTGTCTTTCCAGGGGCTGGCAAACCTGAACTTCTGTACAGGAAACACTCAGAATAGTTCAAGATGATGAATTACAGTAGTTGGATGAAGTTTCTTAAGATAATTTGTCTGTATTCAACAGTGTCCATTTTGGCTTTCTCTCACCATTCTAATTCTCCATTCTAATTCACCATTCTCACCAGCCTATTTTAGACACAGGAGGTGAATTGTCTTTCCAGGGGCTGGCAAACCTGAACTTCTGTACAGGAAACACTCAGAGTAGTTCAAGATGATGAATTACAGTAGTTGGATGAAGTTTCTTAAGATAATTTGTCTGTATTCAACAGTGTCCATTTTGGCTTTCTCTCACCATTCTAAGCTTATTTTGGACACAGGAGGTGAAATGTGTTACCATGGACTGATAGACTTACATTTCCGCCCAGAAAACACTCAGAATAGTTAAAGATGATGAATTACATTAGTAAGATCAAGTTTCTTAAGATAATTTGTCTGTATTCAACAGTGTCCATTTTGGCTTTCTCTCACCATTCTAAGCCTATTTTAGACACAGGAGGTGAATTGTCTTTCCAGGGGCTGGCAAACCTGAACTTCTGTACAGGAAACATTCAGAATAGTTCAAGATGATGAATTACAGTAGTTGGATGAAGTTTCTTAAGATAATTTGTCTGTATTCAACAGTGTCCATTTTGGCTTTCTCTCACCATTCTAAGCCTATTTTAGACACAGGAGGTGAAATGTGTTACCATGGACTGATAGACTTACATTTCCGCCCAAAAAACACTCAGAATAGTTCAAGATGATGAATTACAGTAGTTGGATGAAGTTTCTTAAGATAATTTGTCTGTATTCAACAGTGTCCATTTTGGCTTTCTCTCACCATTCTAAGCCTATTTTGGACACAGGAGGTGAAATGTGTTACCATGGACTGATAGACTTACATTTCCGCCCAGAAAACACTCAGAATAGTTCAAGATGATGAATTACAGTAGTTGGATGAAGTTTCTTAAGATAATTTGTCTGTATTCAACAGTGTCCATTTTGGCTTTCTCTCACCATTCTAAGCCTGTTTTAGACACAGGAGGTGAAATGTCTTTCCAGGGGCTGGCAAACCTGAACTTCTGTACAGGAAACACTCAGAATAGTTCAAGATGATGAATTACAGTAGTTGGATGAAGTTTCTTAAGATAATTTGTCTGTATTCAACAGTGTCCATTTTGGCTTTCTCTCACCATTCTAATTCACCATTCTCACCAGCCTATTTTAGACACAGGAGGTGAATTGTCTTTCCAGGGGCTGGCAAACCTGAACTTCTGTACAGGAAACACTCAGAATAGTTCAAGATGATGAATTACAGTAGTTGGATGAAGTTTCTTAAGATAATTTGTCTGTATTCAACAGTGTCCATTTTGGCTTTCTCTCACCATTCTAATTCACCATTCTCACCAGCCTATTTTAGACACAGGAGGTGAATTGTCTTTCCAGGGGCTGGCAAACCTGAACTTCTGTACAGGAAACACTCAGAATAGTTCAAGATGATGAATTACAGTAGTTGGATGAAGTTTCTTAAGATCATTTGTCTGTATTCAACAGTGTCCATTTTGGCTTTCTCTCACCATTCTAATTCTCCATTCTAATTCACCATTCTCACCAGCCTATTTTAGACACAGGAGGTGAATTGTCTTTCCAGGGGCTGGCAAAGCTGAACTTCTGTACAGGAAACACTCAGAATAGTTCAAGATGATGAATTACAGTAGTTGGATGAAGTTTCTTAAGATAATTTGTCTGTATTCAACAGTGTCCATTTTGGCTTTCTCTCACCATTCTAATTCATCACTCTCACCAGCCTATTTTAGACACAGGAGGTGAATTGTCTTTCCAGGGGCTGGCAAACCTGAACTTCTGTACAGGAAACACTCAGAATAGTTCAAGATGATGAATTACATTAGTAAGATCAAGTTTCTTAAGATAATTTGTCTGTATTCAACAGTGTCCATTTTGGCTTTCCCTCACCATTCTAAGCCTATTTTAGACACAGGAGGTGAAATGTGTTACCATGGACTGATAGACTTACATTTCCGCCCAGACAACACTCAGAATAGTTCAAGATGATGAATTACAGTAGTTGGATGAAGTTTCTTAAGATAATTTGTCTGTATTCAACAGTGTCCATTTTGGCTTTCTCTCACCATTCTAAGCCTATTTTGGACACAGGAGGTGAAATGTGTTACCATGGACTGATAGACTTACATTTCCGCCCAGAAAACACTCAGAATAGTTCAAGATGATGAATTACAGTAGTTGGATGAAGTTTCTTAAGATAATTTGTCTGTATTCAACAGTGTCCATTTTGGCTTTCTCTCACCATTCTAATTCACCATTCTCACCAGCCTATTTTAGACACAGGAGGTGAATTGTCTTTCCAGGGGCTGGCAAACCTGAACTTCTGTACAGGAAACACTCAGAATAGTTCAAGATGATGAATTACAGTAGTTGGATGAAGTTTCTTAAGATAATTTGTCTGTATTCAACAGTGTCCATTTTGGCTTTCTCTCACCATTCTAATTCTCCATTCTAATTCACCATTCTCACCAGCCTATTTTAGACACAGGAGGTGAATTGTCTTTCCAGGGGCTGGCAAACCTGAACTTCTGTACAGGAAACACTCAGAATAGTTCAAGATGATGAATTACAGTAGTTGGATGAAGTTTCTTAAGATAATTTGTCTGTATTCAACAGTGTCCATTTTGGCTTTCTCTCACCATTCTAATTCTCCATTCTAATTCACCATTCTCACCAACCTATTTTAGACACAGGAGGTGAATTGTCTTTCCAGGGGCTGGCAAACCTGAACTTCTGTACAGGAAACACTCAGAATAGTTCAAGATGATGAATTACAGTAGTTGGATGAAGTTTCTTAAGATAATTTGTCTGTATTCAACAGTGTCCATTTTGGCTTTCTCTCACCATTCTAATTCACCATTCTCACCAACCTATTTTAGACACAGGAGGTGAATTGTC